>NW_027556098.1:21963480-22563480 GCF_003287225.1 Phascolarctos cinereus | reverse complement strand
AAGACTAGGGAAAATTAAGAGCTAGCTTGCCAGATTTCCAGATTAAATTATCAGGAGCTCTTATTTTATTTCTTGTTTAAAAACAAGCCTATCCCTCTACCATATTTGGAACCATATATACATGTCAAATTGATCTGTTGCATTTATTACTTGGTCTATAAGTATAAGGATGGAAACCTTTTTTTTACAAGTGTCTGTGGTGCTATTTGCCTTTTGTTAGAATCTTGCCTAAACTAAATGCCGCTACCATTTGTCAGTAGTTTGATAGCATGCAGTCTTATAAAGACCTATAAAATGAAATGACATAACTGGGAAGTTATTGTTCTCTAAATACACTTCTCTGCTCTGTGTGTTCACAAGCATGTAGTTGTATGTACTACAGCTCAGCCTTTCTTTGTTCCCTGTCTTCCATTTAACTGAGCTCCCATTGTGGGTTGTACCACCCAAGCTCAAACATCACTATTCTTTTCTTGCATTTGGGGAGAGAAATTTTCTTCCCCAACACAACAAGAGCTGTCCATGCCATCAGATGGCTGCTCAGCTCTACTGCTCTTGAATTACGGATGGGAAGAGGTGAAGATTTAGCTTATTTAACATCTCATAAATAAAAGTATTTATGGGGCATTCTTCTTGTGCCTGTGTCTTTTTCCTTCTCCAATCCCTCCCTCCTGCAATAAAGCTGAGAAGTGAAAATAAGATGAAGACTAAAGCTACATGTAGTTATCTGACATGCAGTCTATCAGCTCTTCAAGACCTCCATGTTCTACATTAGACAATTATGTTATACTAGACTCTGCTGGGGCTACAGTAGTCATGTGACTCAGTTAATAGTGATTGCAAATGTGGCTCCAGAGTCACATAACTGTAAGTACTTCTGCTTTAGAATCTTTATAATCAGGAGAATACAGATCCTTATTCCTATAAAAGTTTCCAAAAAAAAAAAAAAACCTTGGCTGAACAGGAAATCCCCACTCAGCACTCTGGGGTTAGTCTCACAAGGAAATCTCATGAGTAGAGTAATAGCAATTGCAAATGTAGTCTTAGATGATCAGAAACAGATTTTTAGAAATATCCAATTCTATTCAATCTTAACCCTCTTTGAGGTAAACTTAAGTAATGATGTAGGCCACAGGTTACTGAAAATGAGAGGGGCAGTCTAATTATGGACACCTGCATAACCAATCAGAGGAACTTTGTTCTAGGGCAGTAGTCCCCAATCTTTTCTAGTATGAATACCATTTTTTGATATAAACATATTTTGTTTATTCTCCATGTGTAGTACTATTAGTATCTTCTGATTGAGAAAATATGCAACCCCAAATTATTATTAGTTACAATTATATTTCTATACAGTTGAAATGCTTCATGGGGTAGCGAGCTTCCTACTCCTTGGAGAAGGGAGGCATTCAAGAGCAGGGTATGCTATGCTTGGGTATGGGCTGAACTAGCTGGTCACCAAGTTCCTTTCCAAATCTCAAATTCTCTGAGAAATTATAAATACAAATATATGCATATGTACCCATATATGGACTAGTCTATTGAAGTTTGTTTACTTACAGGTTTGGATTTAAAGAACCCTTGAAAAACTCTGTGGTTCCCTAGAAGTCCAAAACCCATTTTGCTCTGATATTACAAAGACTTTTCTAGGCTTCCTCTGGGTCATGTTAAAATAGGACAATAGAATATAAAACTACCAGTATTATAAGTTGAGAGTTTATTTTAAACTTGAGAGGGTTTTCCTTTTAATTGCTAAGTATAAGCTGGCTATGTTTACACAGGACAATAATAACTGACAGAAAAAGAATTTTTTTTAAATTAATCATTTACTTAGCATCACATAGGAAAAACAACTGGTTTTAGTTAAAGATCAATAATATGTACAGTTATTGTTCTGAGTATTGGGAATATAAATAAGAAAAAGACTGTCTCTGTCCTCAATCTAGTGGGGGAAGGTAATACATGAAAGGAAACTGGGGCAGGTGCCAGAGGTTATCTGTCTTGGGGAATGATGTTCATGGAGGGGAAAACAAGTGAAGCATCTGATGAAAATGAAAAAGAAAATGAGGCTCAGAAAGGAGTTTATTGCTCTGTCCTACAGCCCTTCTATGTGAAGGGAGAGGCAAGTGGAGATACTGAGGAGGTGTTGATATCAAAGCTGGATCAATCTCCAGGATGATGAGATTTCAAGTGACGAGCTTATGCTATAAAAGTCATAATGTTCATGGTGTTGAAATCAAGCAAACAGAGTAGCTTAAGGGAAATGAAGTAGTTTTACTCTATTCAACTAAATTTTTAAAAAATGATTCTGAATTCAGCCAAAATAATTTAGAGCATAGAAAATGGTCTCTGTGGTATGTAGGTAAACATAATGCTTACTATCTTTTTATCTCTATCTATTTATCTATCTATCTACTGATCTGTCACTTTTGTATAGTACTTTCCTCACAACTACCCAGTTAAGTAGTAAAAATGTTATAGAGGCTGAGAAAGATAAAATTAATCACTCAAGATGAACACGAATTTGCAGGCTCATTTTACTGGGAACTATCATGATGATGAGCTTAACATATGAGCCAGTGTGTCAAAGGTCACTTATATTACAGTACCACAAGAAGGCAAGATACATCAGAACAAATCAGAAATAACAATAATATCCCATTTGGAAATGCTTTGGTGAAAATGGTACTGACCACTGAAGTGGGAAAACTATGAGTATGTATGAAATTATCGGGAGATATGAAAGTTTTTATAATATGCCAGTGATAAACCCGTAATAAAATTATAAATGAGTCTTACCAGCTATAGACAAGGACTTCATACTCCTTTTTATTAGTAATCTCTTTAGCTTCAAGTTACATAAGAGCTGAGAACAGATTAATGAATAGCAATAATCATAAATGAGTTAATTCCTAATTTCAAGTTAGATGAAATAAGATTAGAAATGAAGGAGCTATTTCACTCTAAAGGGAGATGGGCTGAGGCAGCTAAAAACATTGAAAATTAAAATGATTCAAACTCTAGTATGCTACATAATGATTGAGTGTCGAAGTGGTGATGTCACAAATGAAAGAAAATAGACATATTTAGAAAAGAATATTGAAAAGGAATTATCAAGAGGATGGGGCCAAGATGGCAGAGTAGAGTAGATCCAAACTCTTCCAACATTCCCCTCCAAATAACTTTAAAATAATGCCTCAAATCAACTTCTGGAGTGGTGGATTAAACAAAAGGGTGAGACATTTTCCGTATCTAAGACAATTTAAGAGGTCAGCAGGGAAGATCTATAACACTGGGGTAGGGGCTGGAGTGCACATGATGGCAGCACCAATGGTGGGGCTTGGAAGTAGCTACAACATTGGCAGCAGAAACCTCAGGAGCTCTCAGCCCAGAGATGGTAAGGGAGTCAGACAATTGGTCAGAAAGAAATTACAGGGGACCCTTTGCTGGCACTGGGTGCTGATGGGACTGATTGGTAACTCTATTTCTCATAAACAGTTCTGGGTAGTGGTTCCAGCTCAGAGAAGAGTGCTTGTGGTCAGTCACAAGGGAGCAGAGGTCCTGGTGGCAATTTCAAGGCAAAGAAGAACACTCATGCCAGAAAACAGGGCACCTGGTCACAGTTCCAGGGCCAAGAGGACTGTTAGTGGTTGCAGAGGAATAGGGACCCTATTTTGGTAAAGGTTAGAGAAAAGACCAAGAGAGCAGTGACCAGAGCTCTCCTCTTCCACCTTGGAAGGACTTAAGACCTTGTAGAATTCCAGAACTAGCTCTGAAAATAGCAACATAAAAAAGCCTGCCACTTAGGATAGTGCCTCCATACCCTCAGGTGAGCAGAGCCCAATGGGGGAAACAACCACAGAGAACTTGACCATAAGAATCTACTACAGTAGTGGGGAAGACCAAGACACAAACACAGAAGAAAACAACAACATGAGAACAGCAACATGCAAAGAAGCCTCAAAGAAAATGGAAATTATACATGAGCCCAACAAGAATTCCTATAAGAGTTTAAGAAAGAGATGAGTGGTAGAAGGAAAATTGTGAAAAGAAATGAGACTGATGCAAGAAAAGTATTAAAGGAGAATTAATAGTTTGGCTTAAAAAGGCATCAAAAATACTGAAGAAAATAACCTCTTAAAAAAGATAATTGATCTAATGTTAAAAGAAGCACAAAAATTCACTAAAGAAAAGCAGAAGAATTAAAAGCAGAATAGGCCAAATGGAAAAATAGTGCTTCTACTATATAATTCTACTGATGTTAATTGAGGATTATAGATAATCCTTTACTTAAATGTGTGGCCTTGGGCAAGTCCTTTAACATCTGGAGCTTATTTTCTTCCTCTGTAAACCTAGGATCAAGTATAAAGCACTATATAAATTCAAGCTGTTACTTTTTTTATTATTCTGAGATAGTCAAGGCACTGAAAGACCATGAAGAACACTTGGAGAAAGCAAAGATTACATTTCATTCAGTATAAAAAAGCACACTGAATAAAATAATTCCTGAAAAATTAGAGTTGGGCAAGTGGAAGCTAATGACTCATGAGACATCAAGAAACAATACAGCAAAGTAAAAAGAATAAAATGTAGGCGGAAATGTGAAACACCTTATCAGAAAAACAACTGATAGGGAAAAGTAGATTAACAAGAGATAATTTATGAATTATTGGACTATCTGAAAGCCATGATTAAAAAGAAAAGAACATACACATTACATTTCAAGAAATTGTCAAGGGAAATGGCCTTGATATTTTAGATCCAGATGTTAAAATAGAAATCCAAAGAATCCTGATTGCCTGAAAGAGAGCTCAAAATGACAGCTCCTAGAAATATTATAGTCACAGTACACAGTACCCAGGACATAGAGAAAATATTGCAAGCAGCCTGAAAGAGACAATTCAGATATCATGGAGCCACAGTTAGGATCACACAAGATTCAGCAGTTTTCACATTAGAGAATTGGACGGCATGGAATATGACATTCTGGAAGGCAAAGGATCTAGTATGACAGTCAAGGATAACCTACTCAGCAAAACTGAGTATAATCTTTTAGGGGAAAATGGTTATTTAATGAAATAGAGAACATTTAAGCATTCCTGATTAAAAGGTCAGAGCCAAATAAAAAAGTTCACATTAAAACACAGGACTCAAGAGAAGCATAAAAATATAAACATGAAAAAAGAAATCATGAGACTTAAAGTTAAACTGTTTATAATTCTATATGGAATATAATTCATGTAACTGCTAAGAACTTTACTGTTATTAAGGCAGTTAGAAGCAGTCTACATAGATAGAGGACATGGGTATGAATCACTTAAATTGGGATGATCTCAAAAATGAAGGGGTGAGAAAGAGGGATACACTGGGAGAAAGAGGAAGGAAGAGTTAGAATGGGGAGGATTATCTTTCATAAAAGAAGCATGCAAGGAAGAACTTTTATAGTGGAGGGGAAAATGAAGTAGCAAGGGGCAATGCTTGAATTGCATTCTCATTGGAATGGGTTTAAAGAGATCATTGTACACAGTAACAGCAATGTAGTAGTGATAAGCAACTGTAGAAAGACTTAGCTACCCTAAGCAATACAATGATCCAAGAACATTCCAAAGGATTCGACTCATGATCAAAAATGCTCTCTTATCTCCAGAAAGAGAATTAATGAACTCCTAGGTAAACTGAAGTATAGGGTTTTTTTTCTGCTTTGTTTTTCTTGCTATTTTTTGTGATACGGCTAATCTGGAAATGTTTTGCTTGATTTCACATCTAGACTTGATATCATATTGCTTGCCTTCTTAATGGGGGGGGGAGTGGCAGAATTTGGAAGTTTTTTTTTTTAAGATTGTTTTAAATAAATAAATAATATAATAAAAATAGAAAAGATACTTTCCCAGAGATGTGGAATTGTAGAAGTAACCACATATATTGTTGTGAAGAAAATTGGTGAAATTTATTATATCAGCAGAAATTTTTATATATTTTTTTGTTTTATTTTATTTTTCAAAATGATCTATGATTTCATCAGTTTAAGTACTCCCTATATCTTTGTAAACTTCTGTGGCCAATACAATAAATCAAATGGCGGGTGGACAATTTCCTGAGGATGAAATTAGCAAGGTTGGTACTCAGATAATAATCCATATCCAGACCATATTCAAAATCATTCCACTTTGGTACAGATTGCCAGATTTTGAGCAATATTGGTATACCAAAGTAGGCTTTCAAAAGTAGTTCCAGAGGACAAGTATTTACATATCAGATCTTATATGCTTTTTATTTGGTCCTTAAGTTAGACAAAATGTTGACTGGCTAATAAATGCTTGTTGAATGAAAAAGAAAAAGAAATTAATAAACTTGATACCACAATCCAAAGTAAAAGATCAATTATATTGAAGCAAAGTAATTTAAAAAGTGGATATCTGCTATCACCATCATTAATGGATACATTCTCCTACAATATTTGACAGAAAGCAAAAAATATTTCATAACCTGTTCATAACAATTTATGCTGTGATTGTTACTGATATGATAAAGATGATGCTACTTATGAATACTCCTAAGAACAAGCAACAAATATAATAATAAATGAGAAGGCTTGAGGAAACTATTTAATACATGCAGAAAGACATCAGATGATTACAGAAATATTTAACTGGGATACACAATAGAAAGCTTGACTAATGTATTGTACAATTAAGGCAACAAAAAAGACATATGAAAATCATGTGGGAAAATATGAACCCACCTCCACCCTTGTCATCCTATTTGCTATTGATGAGCTTTTAGTGTGTCTACAAAAAGATGAGGATTTATTCTAATGCTCTTACTCAATTTGGATAATCATTTATTTTACCCACCTGTAAAATAATATGCAGAAGATGAAATATAGAAGAATAGTAGTAGGATAGAGCATTGTTCCAAAACCCTTTTATTACTGAATTCCAATGGGGAAAAAAGATGAATAAAAACAATAGTTTATTTCCATATTATTTTTTATATGAGGCGTTTCATATACATGATCACATTTGATCCTGTTATTAATAGCTGTATGCCTGTGTATAGCAGCTAAGTAGTGCACTGGATAAAGACCCAAACTTGGAATCAAAAAGACATCCTCATGAGTTCAAATCTGAACTCAGATACTTAGTAGCTGTGTGACCCTGGGCAAGTCACTTAGCACTGTTTGTCTCAGTTTCCTCTTCTGTAAAATAAGCTGGAGAAGGAAATGGCAAACCACTGCAGTACTTTTGCCAAGGAAACCCCAAACGAGGTCATGAAGAGTCAGACAGGACTGAAATGACTCAGCAACAGCACCAAATGCCTGTGTGAAAGTAGCAACAAGAGTTAATTCATGAAATTGATGTACGATAAGCTCTAAAACCAGAAAAATCCCCTTACTTTTCTCTGACAGTCCTTGGGAACAGGAATTGCCCTCATTAGTAGAGATGGTGATGGACACACACACACACACACAAAACAAAACAAAACAAACCCTTTCTCCTGTCTGGTCTCAATTTTCAAGTATGTAGAAAACCAGATAAAATGAATGTTAAAATGAGTTCTATAGCTTATACCACATAAAATTACCTTGCAGATTTCATCTTTCTGTGAAATTTAGTGATTTTTCAATAGCTATTCCCATAAGCAATTGATATAACATTCTTAAAACAATGAAAAACAAAATTATTCTCTCTCGTCTTTTTTTTTTTTTGGAGTTGTAGATCTAAAAGAATCTTTACTTTTACACATGGAAACATTTATTGTAAAAAATGCATTCGGCCAATGCTGAATACTTAAAATTATTTTGTCACGTTTGCAGAGGCCATTTTTTACAACCCATTTTGGCTAATATTTATGCTGACACCATTCCACATAGTACTCCAGGCAGCTGGCCTGCCTCAGGATGGAAACCAAGAGACTTGTGGGGATTTAATATAGAAGTTGGCCTAGAAACTAGAAGAAAAGAACATCATAAAATATATTTTTGTGCTCTTTTAACTGAAGGCAAATGGATGCTACTATCTAGTGAGAAAAAGGTCTGAAATAATCTTACTTGCCAATTAACTCTGTTAAGGCACATAATGATATGATATTTTTTAAGTCATTTAATTCATAGATCAGTAAGAATGTCCTGGATTAATTGACTAGGAACTGACTCCTGAGGAGTGCTTAAGTAATTCTGCTCATATATGGGACAAGTACATTTACATTAAACCAGTGATTTCAAACTCAGATAGAACTGATCCCCGCAGGCCATATTTTGACATAGAAAACTATAAATGGACATTATCTATGTTGTATTATATTTTTATTTATTTTACTAAATATTTTCCAATTGCATTTTAAAATGCTTTGAGCCCAAATTTGTTAGTTTTAGGGGAGCTTCAAGTGCTAGGCCTAAGTTTGACAACTCTGCCTTAAATTACTTTCAATGTAGAAGCAAGTTATTTTTGGTTTACTTTATATATGACAGGACATATATATTCAGGATCTTGCCCATTTATACTTGTACATCTAGCTGTTAAAAGAACAAGCTTGGAGAACAATATGAGACTGTTCAAAATCAGCTAGTTTCAATTAACTGAAAATAATATATATACATACATGCGTATGTATATGTGTGTGTGTGTGTGTGTGTGTGTGGTGTGTGTGTGTGTGTGTGTATGTCTTCATGACCCCATTTGGGGTTTTCTTGGTAGAGATACTGAACTAAAGTGGTTTGTCATTTCCTTCTCTAGATCATTTTACAGATGAGGAACTGAGGCAAACAGAGTTAAATGAGTTTCCCAGGGTTACACGGTTAGCGTCTGAGGCCAGATTTAACTCAGGAAGATCAATCTTAATGACTTCAGGCCCAGCAATCTATCCACTGGGCCACCTAGTGGCCCCAGTGTATGTATACGCATACATTATACATATAACACCACTTCTATGGCTACCCGCCTACTTTCATTCTCAGGTTGGGTACCATGGGGAAGATGATTACAATCCATCTTTTACGAATCAAACCTAGGTTTTCTGACTCCACTGAGGTCTAGTCAGGGATGTATTGATAAACGTTTAACAACTGACTCTCAAAAAAAAGTACATGCAGCACATTTTAAAGTTTAATCTGCATTATTAACATTTTTCCTTCATCATTTTCCTAATCAAGAAGACAATAAATAGAGCCCTGGTTTGTAGGATTTGTCCATTTCTAAGGTATGAATGCTCATACTGAAAATTTAACAAGTGGTTCTCATGCCAGTTAAAGCTGGCTGTAGCAGCTCCTTGAGTCTGATGTTCCTTGAACAATGATGATGCCTTTGCAGTTCCCCTGAATCTTTTTTTTTCCTGTGCCCATTTTCAATTAAAAATGAATGTGACAGAAGAATTAGCAGCTAATATACTGTGTCCATTGACCAAAAAGGATCATGTGATGTGTTCTTTGTTAGGTCCAAGCAACTCAGGAAAAACCAAGGTCTATTGTTGCGCTACTGAAGAATTCCTCCTCCTCCATCAGGAAAAGGTTGTCTTTGTTTTCTATTCCTCTGGACTAGCACTTCTTTGCCTCAGGGAGCAACATAGTTGAATAATTTCTCTTGTCTCCACATGTATAGCACCATTCAAGTATGCATATTGATGAAGTACTTTTTGGATATCTATTGATTACTCATATTTTATTGATTATTCATAATTTGCTTAGCATTTAATGAAAGACTCATGACTCAGTCTTTCCTGCCAAGGAAAAAAAATGACTATCTTAGTCTTTTATTTGCATTAACACAACCATGACTTTTTGTAACATATGAAATTTATGTGCTAGCCAGAAAGAAAATATGTTTGAGCTCCACTCCTGATTATTCCTACTTCCTCTTCTATACCACAGAATCCTCCTCACCCCTGGGCTTCTCACACTGCAAGTATATTCTTTCCCCATAGCCCCTTCCTCTAATTTGATGGTTTCTCACAGAACTTCCATTTGAAAGAAAGCATTCAGTCTAACCATGTCTTCACTCCTCTCCAGGCTCCACTCCTGACTTTGTCTACCATATTCCCACCCAGTTTACCTCTGCCTCTCTCAGACTCCTTTCACCTTCTTTTTATGTCATCTTCCCCCTCCCCCATTAAAATGTAAGCTCCATGAGGTCAGGTTTTCTTTCTCATTGTATTAGTTTTCCTTGTACTTGACACAGCACCTGGAACATATTAAATGTTGGCTGAGGACTTATTTTGATGGTTTCTTGGCAATGCGTTCTGGATTGCCTTGTGACTTTTCATATGGAGGACAAAAGCAGAGAGTGTACGTAGAAGAAAACCTTAATTTTCATAGAAAGGATTTCCTTTTGACCTCTCTTAGGTTTTGCCTAAATTCTAAACTTTAGTAAAACAAATATGTAGAAGAGGAAACAGCTTTATAGGAAAGAGCAAAGAAAAAAATACATACATACATGCATATATATATATATATATATATACACACACATATACATATGTGTATATATATATATATACATATACATGTGTGTGTGTATATATGTATACACACACACACATACATATAGGTATAAGTAGGTCAAAGCATAATTCCAAAGATAAACTACATTTAATACACATATGTTTGTGTGTGTCTGTGTGTGTGTGTAAAATGAAATGCTAACTCATTATCCAAGAACCATTTAGTAAGAGTAGTATTTACTCAGTTTATTTTAGTTCATATTAGTTTTTTAAAAGATTATATTTAATTTTCATTCACTAAACAAAAATTTACTTACCTAGTTAATGCTTTACTCCCCTCCTCAAGAACTTTCAATGGCTTCCTGTTTCTTCTGAGATAAAATACAAATTCCCCAGCTTGACATTTACAATCCTTTCATAACCTGGCTCAATTCTACATTACCAGGCATATTTCTCATTACACTACTTTCTTTATGAAAATAGCTTTCACATGTGTAACTTCAGCATTTTGCATTTCAGGCGAATTGACTGATTTGCTGCTGATCCCCATACTAGGCATTCCAACTCCCACCTCAATGATTCTGCACAGTCTATCTCCCATGCCTTCAAATTCCATGGGCCTCCTTGCTATTCCCCAAACTTGATATTCCAACTCCCACCTGTGTGACTTTGCATAGGCTGTCACTCATACCTAGAATGCATTCCCTCTAGTCAGAATCACTGACTTCCATTAGAGCTTAAGTTAAATGACACCTCCAGTGGGGAGCCTTTCCTGATCCCCTTAATTGTTATTAGTTATCTCTCTCCTTGAATAATCATGTACATGCTTATCTGGTGACATAGTCTATGCTTCTCTCCACCTCTCACCTTCCTCTTTCCCTCCCTCCTTCTACCCAGGATAGTAAGTTCTTTGGGAACAAAGACTATCAAGGACTATTATTAATTTATTATTCATTTTTGTCTTTGTAGCAGCAATGTAGCTTAGCATGCACCTTGAACACACAGTGTGTTGACTTGGATGAAATAGATTGATGTACCCATATTAGTGAGATTGACACTCACTTAAATTGCTGAATTATTAAAAGTATGTAATAATACTTCTGCGGAGGTCAAATAGTAAGGACAGTGAGGAAAGAAGATAAATGTCATTTAGATTGAGCATTTGGTTTAAGTTACATGCTAAACCTAAAAATGAATTAAAATAAATTACTCATAGTGGTGCTATGTCTTCCATTGATCTTAGATAGATTTAGTCACTGTGTGGAAATATTCCTATCTTGGGTCTTCCTTCCAACTTTTTATAATCATCAGAAGTATCACTTAAAAAAAGAACAGACTGATCGATTTAAGAAATATTAGCAATACCTCCCAGCAAAGGTAGATTTCACATACCTCACAACTGAGAAATTTGTCACACATCCCCACTACTGTGCTGACTTATCTCTATAGCCTGCAGTCATAGCAGCTAGGTCACTCTCCTAAGTAACTGCACATGAATTGTACATGAAACGGCATTTTTGTCAAAAACTAAACAAAACTTGCAGTACTACAGTTTCAATGCTAAGAACCTAGTGCCCACTTGCAAACTAAGCAAGCTCATATTTCCTCAAAGTAGAATTGACTTTTTATAAATAAATAGTAATAATATAAACAAATCTATTCAAATGTTTCTGAGCTGATCCCTGAATGCTATGTGAACAATGTGCTTGACATTGGTCAGGAGGTGAAGAATCACATTCACTGAGATTGGCTGGTGGGGGGAGGGTATGGGAGGAAGTTAAGCGAGTCTTTGTATTATTTTCCAGGCTTTAGACAATAGAGGAAAACATGTTTTTCGTTTTTGTTTGTTTGTTTTTTAACTATTTTGGAGGTTGATTCAGTTTTTGTGGTTGTTCACTCATTTCAGTTCTGTTTGACTCTTCATGACCCCATTTGGGGTTTTCTTGGCAAAGATATTGGTGTGGTTTGCCATTTCCTTCTCCAGCTCATTTTACAAATGAGAAAACTGAAGCAAAGAGGGTTAAGTGACTTCTCCAAGTTCACACAGTTACTAAGTGTCTGAGGTCAAATTTGAACTCAGGTCTTCCTGACTCCAAGCCTAATGCTTTATCCACTACACCACCTAGCTGCCCTGTTAGTTAGTTTTTGATATAAAAAATAACTCATTACAAAGATACACTTGTAAAGCACTGTCTCAATGCAATGTGGTATAGTGGCTAAAATACTTATCTTTATGGGAAGAAAACTGGGGTTCAAATCCTATTCCTGAAAATACCTGTGTTTTCTCAGCAAGTCATTTAATCTCTATGTAAGGCAGCTAGTGGATAGAGTACTCAGCCATGGAATCAGTAAGACCTGAATTTAAATCTGGCCTTGGACATTTACCAGCTGTGTGACACTGGGCAAGTCACTTAACCTCTGCCTCAGTTTCTTTAACTGTAAAAATGTGCATAATAATATCACTTACCTCCCAGGTTGTTTTAAGAGCCAGATGAGATAATAATTGTAATACAATACTTGGCATAATGCCTGGCACATAAGTGCTATATAAATGATATCATCATTATCTTCATCATCATCATCATCATCATTGTTAATCATATGCCCAAAGCAATGCCTTAGGACTTATTCATGGTATCATAGATGGATTGGGATCTGATAAGGCTCAAACAAATCAGAACTCCTTTGTGCATGTATGTATAATTTAAATCACAAATTAAGAAGGCTTTAAAAAGACATAACAGTTGACACTTCACAAAATAATTACTTCTTACAGTTTTTTTTTCCTTAATTGATATTAAGGTCAGAGAATCATAGAGCTATAAGGGAGCCTAGTTCAGCTCCCTCACTTTACTAATGACAAAAATAAAGCCCAAAGAGGAAAACTTTTTGTTCAAGGTCATATAAGTAATAAATAGTAGATCCAAGATTTGAATCCTGGTTTGATTTTTAATAAAAAAAAAATCTTCTGATTCCAAATTCAGTGCTCTTTCCATTTTACTATGCTATTTCCTTTGATACTTAGCTTAGCATCTGTTTTATTCTTTAAAAATAACAGTTTGGTTTTTAAAAAGTATTTATTTAAAAAGAACTTTCAATTAATAGTTGTACATAAAATTACATAACTTTCTGTTTAAACTTAAGTAGTATTTTTATTTAGTTTATTATAGTATACAGGAAATAGAGGACTGAATTTTGAATACAACTACTTTCAAAATTTCCTGCCAACTATTCCACACAAAACAAATTAAGACATGCAAAGGTTTGGAAAGATCCATGTTGTTTACTCAGCCTAATGTTCTCTGTCCTTAAGTGACATACACCATTCATCTATTATAAACTGTTGCAAACAGAGAATAAATATTTTTTAATTTTAGGTCTTTCAAAAAGTACTCTCAATAATTGGTTCCCATATAAGCTAATATTACCCAGTAGGGGTGTGTGTGTATTTCATATATTGATACAGATATAGATATAGATATAGATATAGATAGATAGTATTTGTACAAATGTGTATATATTCACATATACTTACATATACATATTTATTTCATTTTGCTATTTCAATCTAACATAAAAAGCATTTATTAAATACCAACTATATTCTAGGTACTCAGTGAGTCTCTGTGGACACAAAAACAAAGATAAAGGAGTTCTGGTCCAAAAGAAACATATTCTTCTAGAGGAAAACAACATAAATTCATACAAGTAAATATATTTATGCAAAGTAAATTCTTGTTGGACAATGAGGGAAGAAGCAGTAACGGGAGGGAGTGAATCAAAAAAGGCCTCCAATGGGAAGTGACACATGAGCTGAGCCTCAAAGGGGGATCTTACCTTTCCCTTTACCTCTTAAAATCCCTAGTTTCCTTGAAAGATCAGCTTAAACGTCCCTTTGTACATGAGGTCTGCCCTGATTTCTCCAAATGCTAATGCCTCTCCCTGAAATTAAGAGAGAGAGAGAGAGAGAAAGAGAGAGACAGAGTGTGTGTGTGTGTGTGTGTGTGTGTGTGTGTGTGTGTGTGTGTGTGTGATTAAAGCACCAGGCCTGGAGTCAGGAAGACCTGAGTTCAAATGTGCCCTCAGACACTTACTTAACTAGCTGTGTGACTGTGTGACTTTGGGCAATACACTTAACCCTGTTTGCTTCAGTTTCCTTTTCTGTGAAATGAGCTGAAGAAGGAAATGGCAAACCACTCTAGTATCTCTGCCAAGAAAACACAAAGAGTAGGACACGATTAAAACAACTGAACAACAACAAAAAATACACAACACACACATACATAACAGGCATACATAAAAATAGATACAGAGTATATATACATATATACACATATGTTGATGCATGTTTATATATGCTTATATGTGTGTATGTATGTACATGTTTGCATGTTTATACTTTTATGTGTTCCTATTATGTCTTTGTATAGAATGTAAGCTTCTTAAGGTCAGTGCCAATTTTTTTTTAATGCCCAGCATCTGACACATTGCTTGGGAATTGCTTGACACAAAGTAGATCCTTGATAAATATTTGTATATTAATTGATTGGAGAGAGCTAGAGAATATATTATTATGAAAGCAGTAGTCTTGAAGTAGAAAAAAAGCATTGACCAAGAGTCAGAAAAACTGGGTTTCAGTCCTATGTCATTCATTAGTTGTGTGACATTGCCTCAATAGCTTCATTTGTAAAGTGAAAACAATATCAGTCCTGCCTATGCAATTGGCTTATTATAAAATTCAAATGGGACAATAAAAGTAAAGTGTTTTTGAAAACACAAAAATATTGCATGAAACAATTATTACTAACGGAAGACAGTAGTGTTCTCTCTAGATTGAAGATTTCCTTGTACAAGTCCTCACCCATCCGAATTGTTGAATTACGTGAAAATTTATTTGAGATTAGCTTGATTATATAATTATACCATATTTCTATCTTTGGCATATCCCAATGAATCACAGCTTTCAATATGTAGTTTCTAAGAATTGTTCTGATCATTAGCATTACAATAAATCTCTTCCTGAATTTCTATAACCCCAGAGAAAGTATAGATGTTCCTAAAGGTTTCTTCCAATAGGCTTGCTCTCCCCTCCCCCACATTAGAAGGTCTGAGGAATCACAAAAATCCTGAGAAAGGGAGCTATTGATTCCAATAAGCTAACAAAATTTCATGAACACTGGCAATATGTCTCTGTTACAGGAAACATTGAATAAATTAGGAGTTATGATCTGGATTTGAATTGTGTTGTTCTTTATTAATTAAAAGGTGCCACTTAACTTGACTTTGAACATGCCACTTCAACTTTCTGTACTTCAGTTTCCTTTTCTATAAAATGAGTGAGTTGCCTGTAAGGTTTCTTCAGCTTTGAAACTCTATGAGCACTTATTCAACTTAAGTATATAACATTTACTTTCCTTGTTACATTCCTTTTTCTTAGCTTAAAAAGAAATCAAATGGATTACAACTTATGAGAATGGTTAAGCAGAGGGGTGATATTTTTAAATGAGCTTTTTAAAAAATAATATGACTCATATTCAGTTAAGAACCTACATTTTTTTAAGTGAAGAAACTGATCTATTAGAGACAGTAAGATTTATGCAAAAGGAATAGAACACAAAAGCTAAATTTATTGTTACTGTTGTACCTGGCAGATTCACATAATAACATTAAGGATGTAGACATTAAAAGCAATGGTCTTGCCTTCTTCATCTAACTTTTTCTCTTTTCACAACTTTTGTTAATTAATTTTAAACTTTTTTTTAAATTTGATTTCCAAATTCTCTCCCTTCTTGCCATACTTCCCTCACCCATCAAGGCAAACAACATGATGTCAATTATACATGTGAAATCATAGAAAACATTTCTAGTTACTCATATTACAAAAAGAAAGCAGGAAAAATAAAGAAAATTATTTTTCAACTTGCATGTCACCAGTGCTCTCTCTGGAGGTGGACAGCATATTTCATGGAGTACTTTGGGATTATCTTGGATCATTGCACTAATTAGAGTAGCTAAATTCATGACAGTCAATCACCATGACAATATTGCTGTCACTGTGCACAATGCTCTCCTGGTTCTGTTCACTTCATATTGCATCAGTTCATATAGGTCTTGCCATGTTTTGTTGTTTTATTTTGTTTTTTTGGAAACCTTCCCCCTCATTATTTCTTAAGGCACAATAGTATTCCATCACAATCCTATGGCACAACTTTGTCAGCTATTCTCCAATTAATGGATATCCCCTTAATTCCCAATTCTTTGCCACCACAAAAAGAGTTGATACAAATATTCCTGTACATATAGGTCCTTTTCCTTTTTCCTCGATTTCCTTAGAATACAAACCCAGCAGTGTCATTGCTGGGTCAAAGGATATGTACCAGTTCCACAGCCCTTTGGGTATAGTTCCAAACTGTTCTCCAGAATGGTTGGGCCAGTTCACAACTCCACCAGCAGTTCATTAGAGTACCTATTTTCCCTATCACCACCAGCATTTGACATTTCTGATAGGGATAAGCTTCTTTAACTTGAATTTCCTTAATCAATAGTGATTTAAAGCATTTTAAAAAAATATGACCATAGGTAGACCTGATTTTTTCTTCTTAAAACTTCCTGTTCATATCCATTGATCATTAATCAGTTGGGGAATGGCTTTTATTTTTATAAATTTAAAGCAGTTCCTTATGTATGTGAGAGATGAGACCTTTATCAGAGAAACTTGCTGTAAATATTAGATATTATATACTTCTCCAAACAAGAGCAGAGTTTTATTCCTTTTTATCTTGCTCCCCTTCAGAGAGTATTTTTTTTCCTAGTAGAGGGATGGACAAAAACTCTGAGATATGTGTGTGTGTGTGTGTGTGTGTGTGTGTGTGTATGTTTCCCCACTAGCCAGATTTACACACATGGACATACATATAAATTCAATGCCAAGACACACACTTTATGCTTGAGTACATGTTTATATGTTTTACCCTCCCTATCCTCCCTTCACTTTTACCAGAGAATGTAAATACTTTGTACCCCCTACACTCATACATCCGTGTATTTAATAAATGTATGTTGGATGTAATCAAATTGAATTTAATTACTAGTCTCAGACTCAAATCAATCAATAGATAAACATTTGTTAAGTGACTCCTTTTTGTCAGGTGCTGTGCTAAATACTGGGGTTACAATGAAGCAAAAGACAGCCCCTACCTTCAAGGAGCTCACAATCTAATGAACTGAATCAAAGTCTTCCTAGCTTTCTAATATGTATACAAACTGGCATTCTGCTAGCATAACCTTTAAAAAGCAGTGTGAAATGGCTATACCAATGATTTAAATGAATCAAATCCAAACTTTCCTTTAACTAAGTTTTGAGCTACACATTCTGCAGATTTTTACTGTTATGTTGCCTGCCTTAGAGTAAATATGGTATTAATTTTATTTTTTCTATCTTTTTTTTAAATAAAATTGAGGTATGAGACAAATTGTTTGGGTTTACTCTCCTTCCACTCCAACACCAAGACCTCAAAACATGGTATTATCAACTTGCATTTCTCAAATAAATAATTTATCAAACTGAATAATATTTTAATTTATTTTTCTATTCAATGTGAATATAAGTCTGATAATGTTCTCTTCAGATCTAGTTGGCACTGACAGAATTTTAATTGGCAAGATAGAATTAACGGTAGTGGAAACTAAAGCCAGAAATGAAGGAAATACCAATTTGTTTGCTGAAGATCATGCTGAGTAGCCCTTCATTTCATTCTCTCTCATGGAATCCCTGTCATTTGGTTCCCAGGTTACCTCCAGAGAAGCATGGACACATCCTAGATTAAGTATAATACAAAAAATAGATCTTAGTCATAAATAAAGATGATTTATTTAGTATTCAAAGACCATGTAAAGTCACACACAACTAGAAGTTTAGAAATAATTATTTGAAAACAGCATTAAAGTATATCCTACTCTCGTAATAAAGGAAAAGTTTTGATGTGCTTGGTGAGGTGCTTCCTCTGTTGGCCAAAAACACTAACTTGATTGTTGGTTTTTGTGGCAAATAAGATGGATATAGAGAAGGAGAATTAGATTACTGTGTAGAATGGACCTAAGGGTTCATCAGATTCAAACCTTAACTGATGAATAATCCCCTCTACAAAATAAGTAGCCATCAATATTCTATTTCAATACCTCCAGTGATCAAGAACTCACTATTTTACATAATACTAACGGTGATGCTATCGCTAACATTTATATACAGCTAACTATGTGTCAGGCACATAGTAAATGCCACACTAAGCACTTTACAATTATCTCATTTGGTCCTTACAACAACTCTGGAAGGCAGGTGTTATTATTATCTTCATTTTACAGATGAGGAAACTGAGACAAACAGAGGTAAAGTGACTTGCCTAGTGTCATACAGCTAGTAAATGTTTGAGATTAGATTTGAACTTAGATCTTCATTACTCCAGATGAGGCACTCTGTACATTATACCATCTGCAGGTTTGTGTGTTTGTTTTTGGAAACTTCTCATAATTGTGAAATTCTTCCCTACATTGATCTGAAATGTGCCTTTTTATAACTTTTACCAGAGATCCAAGTTTTGCTCTTTGAACTCACATGATAGCCCTGTGAATACTTAAAGCTAACTATTATTCCCCTCCTTAGTTTTCTATTCTCTAGAATAAACATCTCTAGTTCTTCCTGAATCACTTTGGTTAAAAGAAAAAATATGAAAATGAAACAAATCTATTTGGGAATGATTTCTTTAGAAAAAATTGGGATTATTTTGAAATGGCTATCCATTATCTAAAAACTTCATAATTGGATTTCATCAACTTTAGCTCCTCGCCTTTAGAGAGCAGATGACTAAACCACCCCCTGCAGATGACTGTCTGTTCCTTTCACAAAGAATTGCACCACTACCACCACTCAGTTCTTGAATCAGTCTTGATAGAGCATGCCATTTGGTTGATGATCCTGAGTTTATTGACCTTTGGGTTTGTAAAGTCTGCTGTGGGCATATATGTTGAAATTTCCCATACCTTAGTAATTAGATTATAGTTTTGCATTCCCACTGTCCACAAGCATGAGGTTTTATAACAGATGTCAACGACATTTTCTTTTTTATTTTTAATTCAAATATATTACTGCCCATGTTATTTCACCACTTTCAACCGATTCAGTATCAGAATTCATTTCACTGCCTAAGGAATTCAGTATGTAGCAAAATTCATTTGTTAAAATGATTTTCAGAAGATTCTTTTCTTGCCCCAAAAGACAAAGTGAATTATTTTTCTCTAATATTTGATTTCACTCATCCTTAAAAATATTCAGCTGGTGAAATTGTTATAAATTCCCTAAATAGAAAAAAAAACACATGAAAACAAAATCCAAACCAAAGTCTCACCCAAGCAAGGAAATTAGATTTTAAAAATGATTCAATATTTCAGCCCTTCATAGAATTTGTGTTCTCACTGATGTGCACACTTCTTTCAATGTTATAGGGGAAAATCAATCATATCCTTGAAAAGTTGATTAGAAGACCTATCCTATCCTATGTTAGGTCTTCCCCTTGGTTTTTGACATTACATTGGTGCTAGTTCAGACAAAAAATATTACACATACCATAGTCAAACCAATGCCTTGATGGATCCATGAAAATTAAATACTATTATGTTTGTTGTTATGTTGTTGTTATCAATAATATTATTATTATTATGACCCACTCTTTGTAGAAAATATTTCCCCTTCATGATAAATGTTAAACCTATTTTTTATGAATGCTGAGATTACTTTTTATAGTAATTAGTATAATTGGGGAATCGTTACCTGAGAGTTGCAATGAGCTTTAAGGGCCTCTGCTCCCTCAAACTCATAAACCTATTCACAAAACACAGACACAGACACAGACGCACATATACAGTGCAGGGATCCCTCTACAGCATTCTTGACAGGAGGTTCAAAAGCCTGTCTCAACATCTCCAGTGACAAGGAAGTCACTACCTAACAAAGCAACTCATTCCCATTTTGGATAACTCATTATTAGAAAGGTATTCCTTCTGCTGAGTGGAAATAGTATAAAAGTCAATAAACATTTATTGGTTGTTTATTATTTGCCATGCATTATGCTAAGCACTGGGGATAATCATAATCTAATGAGATCAACAACATGCAAACAACTATGCAGAAATAAAAATATACAGGATAAATTGGGAGTTGTCTCAGAGGGAAGGCATTAGCATGAAGACAAATTGGGAAAGGTTTCTTGCAGAAGATAAGATTTTAGTTGAAAATTAAAAACCAGAAAAACCAAGTGATGAGTTGAGAAAGAGTTCTAGGCATGGGAGAAAGTTGCACTCAATTGAGAGATGGAATGTGCAAGGAGGTTAATGTCAGTGAGTCACAGAGTATGAGGGAATAAAGAGCAAGACAGCTCTCAAGGCAGGAAAGGTGCAGGTTATGAAGAATTTTAAAATCCAAACAGAAGATTTGACTTTTTTTTTTATCCTGGAGGTAATAGGGAGCCAATGGATTTTATTCAATAGGTGAGTGACATGATCAGGAATCACTTTGACAGCTGAGTGGAAGATGGATTGGAGTGGGGTTAGATTGAAGAAGGGAGACCAAACAGAAGATTACTGCGATATAGTCCAAGTATGAGGTGATAAGAGCCTGGACCAGGGTGGTGGCAGTGTCAGAAAAGAAACAGGAGGGGGAGTATATGAGAGAAATTAAATTGGCAACAGATCAAATGGGATAGAGTATGACAAAATGAAGAATTATTGATGGCACAGATTGCAGACATGGGTGCATGTTGGTGCCCTAAAATAAGGAATATTTGGGAAAAAAAGGAAAACGTTTTTATGGAGGAGGGAGGAGATAACAAACTCAGTTTTGAACATGTTGAGTTTAAGATGTCTGTGGATAGAACATGCACTTCGAGATTTTCAATAGACTCAAGGAGAGAAAATGAAACAATCCCTGGCCTCAAAGGGATTTGTATGGTGGAGATGGTGGAGATGGTGGAGAGTCAGGCAGATAGATAGATAGATCATATATGTGTATACATATACATACATATAGATGATATTTGTTGTTCTTCAGTCATGTGACTTCATGGACCATAGCACACCAGGCCTATCTCCACTGTTTATCAAAACCTATTCAAAATCTGCCCTGTTCCATGACACTGTCTACCCATTTCATCTTCTTCCTGCCCTCCCCCACTTTTTTGCCTTCAATCTTTTCCAACATCAAGGTCTTTTCCAATGAGACCTATCTTCCCATGAAGTGGCCAAAGTATTTAAACTTCAGCTTCAGTATTTGACCTTCCAGTGAAAAGCCTGAATTAATTTATTTAAGTATTGACTGATTTGACTTCCTTGCTATCCAAGGGACTCCCAAAAGTCTTCTCCGTCTCACAATTCAAAAGTATTGATTCTGTGACACTCCCTCACAGTTATACGCTGCTACTGGAAAATACACACACACACACACACACACACACACACACACACACACACACAGACATATAGTTTTGATTCTATGGACCTTGGTTGGCAAGGTGGTATCTCTGCTTTTTAGTAACCTATCCAGACTTTCCATAGCTTTCCCTGCAAGAGCAAGTGTCTTTAAATTTCATGACTCTAGTCACCTTCCACAGTGATCTTTGAGCCCAAGAATGTAAAATTTTACATGGCTTCCATTTCTTGTCCTTCTATTTCTCAGGAAGTGATGGAGGCGGTTGCAAGATCTTATCTGTTTTGTTTTTGTTTTGTTTTATGTTAAGCTTCAAGCCAGCTTTTATACTCTCCTCTTTCACCTTTATCAAGAGGCTTCTTAATTCCTCTCACTTTCTTCCATCAGAGTGGTATCATCTGTATATCTGAGATTATTGATATTTCTCCCATCAACCTTAATTCCAACTTTTGATTTATCCAGCCTGACATTCTTCATGATGTACTCTGCATATAAGTTAAATAAAAAAAGTGACAATATACAATCTTGTCTTACTCTTTTTCTAATCTTAAACCAATCAGTTGTTCCATGTCTGATAAACTGATCTTTTCCAATCCAGTGGCCACTATAGAGTTTTCCAAATTTGCTAGCATATTAAGAGCAGCACTTTAATAGCATCATCTTTTAGGATTTTAAGTAGCTCAGTTGAAATTCTGCCACCTCTAGTAGCCTTATTGTCAGCAATGCTTCGTAAGACCAACTTGACTTCATTCTCTAGGATATCTGTCTCTAAATCAGTAACCACACCATCTTCATTACCAGTGATGTTAAGTTCTTTCTCATAAAATTCTTTGTATTCTTCCCAGATTTTCTTAACCTCATCTTCTTCTGTTAAGTCCCTACAATTTTTGTCTTTTGTCATCTCTATTTTGGTATGGAATATTCCACTGATACTTCTAATTTTCTTGAAGAGATTTCTTGTCTTTCCCATTCTATTGTTTTCTCTTATTTCTTTACATTGCTTGTTTAAGAAAACTTATCTTTTCTTGTTATTCTCTGGAATTCTGCATTCAGTTGGGTATATCTTTCTCTTTCTCCTTTCCCTTTCTCTTTCCTTCTTTGCTCAGCTATTTGTAAAGCCTCATCAGACAGCCATTTTGTTTTCTTGCTCTTCTTTTTTTTTGGAATTTTTTTTGTTGTTGTGTCCTGTAAAATACCACAAACTTCTGTCCATAGTTCTTTAGGCACTCTGTGTAAGAGATCTAATCCCTTCTTCACTTCTACTTCATATTCATAAGGGATATTATTTAGATGTTATAATAGATGACATATATACATATATATGAACATATAGACATAAATACATAGCTATTGATAAAACATATATGTACAATAACATATACATGTGTTTTATATATATATGTGTGTACACACATATACAGAATAAGTGTATTTAGAAGAAGCATAAGTAGTTAGTGAGTTAGTGAGGAAGGGCTCTAGCAGCTGAAGAAGATCAGCAAAGACTTGAACTTCCTCTTATGGAAATTGAGTGACTCTAGGAGACAGAGGTGAAGAGGAGACAGGTCTCCACTGAGTCTTCTTTTTATTTAACTAAAAGTATTTAATTCTACTATTTTTCATATTTCATAATCCTCTGGCCTGTCACCTTCTTATTTTCCAATCACTATATGGCCCAGTTATATTCTGATCCTCTAATCCTCTTAGAATATGATGTCCAAAAAGAAATAAATATGATTCTTCATTTACGGTATGAATATTGAAGCATTTAATGGAACTTTGTTGTCTCCTCTTATTTCTGGATGCCATATTTGCAGTAATAGAACTTAATAGCTTAAAAAATATATTATTTTGGCAGTCAGGTCAAACTGTTGGATCTTTTTGGAATTGCAGTCCAAAGAAAATTTTGGATCTTTTTCACAAAAAGAAGGGATGATCAGTAGTCCCAAATGCTGCAGCAAAGGCATAGATGATAAAGAATGGGAAAATGCCATTAATAACATTGAAGAAAGTAATTTCAGTAGCATTATGGGGAGAGACGCCAAATCACAGGAGAGAGAAGGGCGAATGAGATATGAGGAAGTGTAGGTAGCCAGTATAGATTATTCTTTCTAGAAGTTTAGTTAAGAAAAGAAAAACATAACCTGAAGGGGGCAGCTAGGTGGCATTGTGAATAGGGTATTGGACCTGGAGTCAGGAGGACCTGAGTTCAAATATGGCCTCAAACACTTGACACTTACTAGCTGTGTGACCCTAAGCAAGTCACTTAACCCCATTGCCTAGCCAAAAAAAAAAAAAAAGTAACATGACCTGACAACAGAGTCAAGGGAAATTCAATTTTTCTTTTGTTTTTCATTTTTTTAAAGATATATATGACTTATCACAAGCATATTTTAGGTAAATGAGAAAGGTTGAAAAGGAGAGAGAGAGAGAAAAAAAAGAATCAGAGAGAGAAATAGAGAGATACACACAGAGAGACAGATCAGAGTTCTAGGTATATTCTTTAAATGGTTCACCTCAGTAATATATAATAGCTACCAGTAACCAAATTCTCAGTGGAAATGCAGACATAGGCAGAATGAGGTTTTTTTTTTAATGCATTACAATTTATCTCAGTTTCCAGTACCTGCTGTATTTGCTTCCACTATTTGAACATCATGCTCCCCTATCCTCCCCCCAGGAAAAGTCCATCACTAGAAATCTCATCATCATGGAGTTTGCTTATGCTTTGGTACTCAACACCTCCTGAGTGTCCTCAGTTGCCTCTTCCCTCTTGTTGGAGGGGTGGGGGGATGAAGCAAAACACTTCCTGCAAAGCTTCCCTTTGTAGAGGACTCAGAATTTCCAGTCTGTTATTCACTTTTCAGCATCTGCTTTGCTTGGTTTCAATTTGTGAACATTATGCTCCCATTCCTGTACCTCTGGCATCACCACCAAACCAGTCATTTTCAGCTTCTTTGTGAGAATTGTCATTCCTCCATTGGATTATAAGCTCATTGAAGGCAAGGGATCTTTTTCTTATTTATGCCCAAGATAATTAACATTGTTGGGCACATAGTAGGCACTTAAAAATGTTTGTTGACTATTGAATTTTTTTGTTATGTTAAGCATACCAAATTGCTGGGGTTTATTTGATTTAATTTTAGTGTTCAAGATTAAAAAGAGAATTTGGTTTGAACATATTGACTTTTATGTAACTTCACTGCCACTTGACTAATTCTCATATTGAATCTGATCATACTGAGTTCTAGGGTAATACAGGGGTATGTTTAGCTATTTTTTCATCAGTTAATGACATTTCAACATATCTTGAATGAATCCATCCCAGAGCCTCTTCCTGAGTTTGTTATATATTATTTGTTTAAAAAATGGAGTGATTCTAATTTCCAAATAAGATTTATGTTTCTCCAGATGAAATTCTTTAATCTTCTGGGAGTAAATAAATAGTGACGTTAATGAATATAAATCATTGAAAATGAAATAAGTCATGTACATATGCACACATGTATATATACACATGTATTGTTGTGTCTTTTCAGACGGTCTGTGGCCTGTGACAAAAATTACATTCAGAGCAATTCCAAGCATAACTATAATGGATGATGACTTTTTGCTTTTATGAACAGAGTTGCACCATACAATTTATTCAAAGTCAATTTTCAAGTATTCTATTCATCTTCTTCATAAAATAAAGATTAAAGTCATTTCATAAAGAAAGTTCTCTTTACCTTATTTATCTCTGTCCTCTCCAGATTTTTTCAAGGCATCACTGCTATCAATTTCTCCAAGTTCGTTCCACATAAAATTATTTCATAATGCTTCTTCATAAAATAAATTGACAGCTCTTCTAAGAACTTATTTTTTAAAATCTTCTTTCTCTCCTTTCCATAATTTCTTTTTGTACATGGTAACAATAACATACTTAGAGAATCCTAGAGAATCAACTAAAAAACTAGTTGAAGTGAAGAACAACTTATGCAAAGTGGAAGGATATAAAATTAACATATATAAATCATTGGCATTTCTATATATTACCAACAAAATCTAGCAGGAAGATATAGAAAGAGAATATCCATTTAAAATAACTGCAGACAATATAGAATACTTAGGAGTCTACTTGCAAAGACAAACCCAGGAACTTCATGTACACAATTACAAAACACTTTTCACAGAAATAAAGACATATCTAAATAAATGGAGAAATAATAATTGTTCATGTTTGGGCCAAGTCAATATTATCAATATGACAATTCTACCTAAGGGAACTTACTCAATGCCATACCAAGAAAACTATCAAAGAATTATTTTATAGAGCTGGAAAAGAGAATAACATAATTCATCTGGAAAAACAAAAGGTCAAGAATATCAGAGGAATCAATGAAAAAACAAATAAAGTCAGGGGGCTTAGCAGTTCCAGATTTCAAACTATATTACAAAGTGGCAATCATCAAAACAGTATGGCACTGGCTAAAAAATAAAGTGGTGGATCAATAGAATAAATTAGGTACACAATATACAGTAGTAAGTGACCATAGCAATGTAATGTCTGATAAACTCAGAAATCTAAGCTTCAGGGGCAAGAAATTACCGAAATTTGCTGAGAAAACTGAAAACAGTTTGGCAGAGAGTAGGCATAGACCAACAACTCATACTATATAGCAAGATAAGGTAAAAAAATGAATAAATGATTTGGGCATAAAGGATAAATTCACAAGTAAATTAAGGAAGTTTGGAAAAAATATACCTCTCAAATCTATGGATAAGGAAAGAATTTATGATCAAACAAGAGATACAGATGATCATGGGAAATAAAACAGATAATTTCGATTACATACAATCAAAAAGATTTTTCACAAATAAAACTAGTGCAGTCAAAATTGAAAGAAAACAGGAAATTGGGGTAAAAATTACAACAAGCTTGTCTGATAAAAGCCTCTTTTCTCAAATATATAAGGAATTGAGCTAAATTTATAAAAATAAGAGGTATTCCCCAGCTGATAAATTATCAAAGATATGTACGAGTAGTTTTCAGTCATGTGAAAAGTGCTCAAAATCAGTATTGATTAAAGAAATGCAAATTTAAAAAACTCTGAGATGCCACCTCATACATATCAAATTGGCTAATGTGACAGAAAAGGAAAATGAGAAATGCTGGAAGGGATATGGAAAAATTGGGACACTAATGAACTATTGTTGGAAATGTGAATTGATCCAATCATTCTGGAGAGCAGTTTGGAACTATGCCCAAAGGGCTATAAAACTGTGCATATCCTTTCCCTAATTATTGCCAGTACTAGGTCTTTATCCCAAAGAGATCAAAGAAAAGAGAAAAGGACCCATTTGTATAAAAAATGTTTATTAGCACCTCTTTTGTGGTGTTAAAGAACTTGAAATTGAGGAGATGCCCATTAATTAGGGGATGGTTGAACAAGTTGTGGTTTATGATTGTGGTGGAATACTATTGTACTACAAAAAATGATAAGGAGGATGCTTCAGAAAATCCTGGGAAGGCTTACATGAACTGATGCAAATTGAACGGAGCAAAAACAGGAGAATGTTGCATACAGTAGTAGCAATATTGTAGGGATGATCAACTGTGAAAGATTTAGGTACTCTGTTCCAGACAATGATTCAATACAATTCCGAAAGACCCATGATGAAAAATGCTATCCACTTCCAGAGACAGAACTAATGAACTCTGAATGCAGATTGAAGCATACTTTTTTTTTATGCTTCAATTTGCATTTACATTCCATGGTTCTTTTTTCTGGATGTAGACAGCATTTTCTATCATGAGTCTTTTGGGATTGTCTTAGATCCTCGCATTGCTGACAAGAGCTAAGTCTATCAAAGTTAGTTATTGCACAATGTTACTGTTACTGTGTTCAGTGTTCTCCTGGTTCTGCTCACTTCACTCAGCATCAGTTCATGTAAGTCTTTCCAGTTTTTTCTGAAGTCCACCTGTTCATCATTTCTTACGAACAATAATATTCCATTACATTCATATACTACATCTTGTTCAGCCATTCTCCAATTGATAGACATTTCCTCAATTCCCAATTCTTGGCCACCACAAAAAGAGCTGCTATAAATATTTCTGTACAAATAGGTGCTTTTTCCATTTTTATGATCTCTTTGAGATACCGACCTATAAGTGGTATTGCTGGGTCAAAAGATATGCACAATTTTATAGTCCTTTCAGCATAGTTCCAAATTGCTTTCCAGAATGGTTAGATCAGTTCACAAATCCACCAACAATTCATTAGTGTTCCAATTTTCCCATGTCTGCTCTAATAGTTATCAACATTTCCTATTTTGTCATGTTAGCCAATCTCATAGGTGTGATGTGGTACCTCAGAGCTGTTAGATTTACATTTCTCTAATCAATAATGATTTAGAACGTTTTTTCATATCACTATAGATAGCTTTAATTTCTTCCTATTAGGTCTATGCTTATTTTCTGCCACATTATTTTCCAGTTTTCCTAGCGGTTGTTGTTAAGTAGTGAGTTCTTATCTTGGAGGCTTGAGTCTTTGGGTTAATCACACAATAGATTACTATAGCCATTGACTACTGTGTCTTGTGTACCTAACTGATCCACCACTCTATTTCTTAGCCAGTACCAAGTAGTTTTGATGAATAAGTACATTTCTATAATAGAGTTTAAAATTAGTAAGAAGTGTGTAATATTCAACATGAACTTAAATACACTGAAGCATTTGCAAGATATTATGCCATTTAGGAACATTGATATTCTACATAAAAAGTACTGTCCTTCCCAGTTATTTACATTTTTGTATATCCCATAACTATTTCTGGGGCCTCAGTTTTACAAAATTCCTGTATAGGCATTTGAATGAACTGTGAAAGTATGAATATTGCACAGGAGACCAGCTGGTTTAAAATGGAGTTCAATTCTTTTTAATAGACAATGTGTCCTTAATGGTAAGACCCATTTGAATATTTTATGTACTGCAGCATGTTTCCTTCAAAACTACGTAAAGCAGACATATATAAAGGAAAAATTTTGAGGATATGAAGAAAGAATAATAATTGAAAATGCTTATGTGATTCTGGCAAAGTCCTCAAAAACCACAGCCATTTAGAACAAATGCACATTTTAACTGTCACTAATCAGGTAGCTTAAAACAAAGAAAAGAACTAGACAGGGGAAAATAATATGATCAGAGAAATTTTAAATTGATGTAGCAGATGGCAAGTAGCCATCCATTAAATTGTTCCACATCTTGGAAGACAAATATGAAAAATAAACCAATTTCTAACTTCTCTGAAATCCCAAGTGGAAGAAAATGCATATGTTCTCTTTCTCTCTCTCTTTCTGTGTGTGTGTGTGTGTGTGTGTGTGTGTGTGTGTGTGTGTGTCCTCACTCTCACATATCTCTCCTCACTAGCTGTGTTTTCATTTCTGTGTTCCCAGCACTTTCTTTTCCAAACGTTTATCATCATGGAATTGTGCTAATTTGTCATTTCATTTCTCAATGCCATACAGTACCCTGAAGATGGAGAGTGCACTTAGCTAGATACACTTCTGAATTAATGTAAATTAATGTTAGAAGTAGGTAAATGATTCTTTCTTAGATATGTTTATTTAATTTAATTGAGAATAGTTTGTGGTTACTGCTTTTGGAGTCTTGTTTTGAATTTTATATCCTGTGTAAACTGACAGTTATAAAATTGATCACTCTTAATGAGATAAGGATATCTTCAGCAGGTCTACATAATTTAAATATCTGAATGGCTGTTGCAATTTGAGTATTTTACTTTTTATAGAATTAAGTAAGGTTGCCTGCTTTAAAATAAGTGCAGATTTGTTATGTCACAAAAATTGGGTTCAGATCTTATCTCAGAGAGTTATTAGCTCTGTGATAGATGAATCATGTAATCTTTGTGTCCTCATCTCCTTATTTATAAAATGGAGATATTATTGGCTATCATACGTACTTTATAGGATTGTTGTGAGGAAGCAAGGAAGGAAAAACTGAATGTACACTAGGCTTCATTAAGAAAGTGGTAAGAACAGAGCAGCTAGATGGCACAGTGGATAGAGCACTGGCCTTGAAGTCAGGAGGACCTGAGTTCAAATCTTGCCTCAGATCAAACACTTCACACTCACTAGCTGTGTGACCCTGGGCAAGTCACTTAACCCCAATTGCCTAAAAAAAAAAAGTGGTAAGAAATAGTTCTGCCCTGATCTCAGGCAATAGCTTCAATACAGTGCTCAGCTTCAGGTTTCACTTCTGAGAAGAGGCATATGCAAAGTACAATGTGTGTAGAAGAGGGTGATGTAAGTCCTAGAATACTTAAGAGCAACTGAACAACTTTGGGTGTTTAGCCTGAATGAGAGAAGAATTAAGTGAGATATGATAACAACATTTAAAGATTTGAAGAATTGTCTAGTAGGGGAGCTATTGTATTTATGATCTTTGACTCTGGAGAGGAGTACAAGAAACAATGGGTAAAAGGTAGAAAGAGATATATTTGGTCTGCCTCCTAATGCTCTACAAAACTCTGAAAGACTATAAATTGCAGAGAATATAGCTACCTTCATTGATAGAGGAATTTTTCTAATCCAGGAAGCAGAGTGGAAGAGAAGGGAATAAGCATTTATATTTATATTTACTTACTTACTATGCTCTAGGGACTGTATGACGTGCTTAAAAAATATTTCATTTAGCTCCCACAACAAAATTGGGAGATAAGTGCTAGTATATCTTCATTTTATAATAGAGAAACTGAGGCCAATAGAGGTTGAGTGGTTTGCCCATGCAGCTAGTGTCTAAGGGCAGATTTGAACTCAGATCTTCCTGACTCCAAGACCAGCACTCTATCCCCTGTGCCATGTAGGTATCCCAAGAATTCTTTCTATTAGTGAAATAATAAGTGTAGTGTGTACTCGTAGGCCTAGAGCTGTCAGGAAGTAGAATAGATTGCTTTAAGAAATGGTGGGATTCTTCTCACATGAGGGGACAAAAGAGGCTAGATTATCACTTGTCTGAGATGTCAGACAAAGGATACCTGGTCAATTATAAGCCAGTCTAGATGACATCTGTTGTAGTAATTTTTACGATTTTAATTACATGACAAATTATGTGTAATCTTATCAAATTAAATATTAGTCATAGACCTCAAAGAGGCATAAGTGATCTTTTAGTCCAGCAGTGTTTATTTATAGAGGAGGAAACTGAGACTCAGAGCAGTCCAGAGGCTTAGTAAAATATCTAGTTAGTGTCAGATCTGGGATTCAAATCCAGGTCTTCTAAACTGCAAGTCATATGCTTACCATTACACTATCTTCCCTCTCGATATCTTAACCATATATAAGAGGTAGGCATTGCCTGAGCATTTTTTTTTACCCTGAGTCTCTGAAGTTACAAGGTTGTGCTTTGTTGTTCTTTTTCTTATTTCCAGACCGGTGACTTCATTGATTCAGAGAATTTCTGGTTCTCTCTATTCCCTTAATTCCTTCTATCAATGCAATGAGTCAAGTCAACACTTTTTTTAAGTGCTTAAAAATGTGGCAAGATCTGTACTAAGTGCTGGAAATTCAACTACAGGAAAACAGAAAGATGGGCCCTGTTATCCAAGTACTTTCATTCTAAAGAGGAACGACAACAAATAAAAAAGAAGCTGAAATAGGGGAATTCGAGTAGAAGTTCCAAGAATCAAGAGTGGTGCTAGGAGAGGAGTGAATAAATAATCATGGAAATATCCATAACTATTTCTTGGGCTTCAGTTTTACAAAATTCCTGTATAGGCATTGAATGAATTGTGAATGTATGAATGGTGCACAGGAGACCAGCTGGTTAAAATGGAATTCATTTTTTTTTAATACACAATGCATCCTTAATGGTATGAACCATTTGAATATTTTATGTACTGTAGCATGTTTCCTTCAAAACTACATAAAGTGGACATTTCCTCAAAATTTCCTCAAAATCAAGATTCAGTAACTTAGAATGTTACAGAGCTACCTAGGACACTGAGAAGTTGTGAATTACCAAGGAGTAACACAGTCAGTATGTAAAAGAGGTGAGACTTGAATCCAGGTCTTCCTGTCTCTGAGCTTGGCTCTCTAACCAATGCACCAGACTACCTCCCTATGAGATCACATAGAGAAGCAAAGGTTGCCAAAACATGAAAACGTTCAATAAGAAACTGATCACTTTTAAAATTAAACATTCTTCTATGGCTAACATGAGTTAATCCAGGTTACTCTCCACCCTTTTAGGTTAATGCCTTTGTTAGTCAGTCTTTTCCTAATGGTTAATAAGTGCTTCAAGAGATAATGATTTGAATACTGAAGGATTAAGAAAAACTCTTGGGAAAACTGGTGAAACCCTCAAAAATTCCTGAAATAACAACTTTATGATTATGCTACAAAAGTAAAATATTAAAAGAAGGATGATATATCCCAAAGGCATTGTGTGAAGCAGACATTCCAGTCAAGAGAACTCAGAGAAACAGACAGATTGCATCCTAATAGAATAAAAGCAAAGGAGGATTTCCCCCCTCTACTTTGATGACTGGTTGTATTAGGGATTTTGCATTTTAAAATTAGCTATAGCAAAAATAAGTCTCTGGCATATAACTAATAGAATAGCAGGGTCCATTTCTTCTAAGAGAAAGAAGTAGCACCTCAGCTCCAGATTCCAGCTGAATCCAGAAACCACCTATCTTCAAAGTGTCTAGGGAAAGAGTGGCTGGAAGTAACTAGCAGCAAACATGGACCAGCCAAACAGTCTTGAGTACCAGCCATAGGACTGATAATGCCCATTAGAGACTATAAGTCTGGAAGAGATTGTATGCCACAAGAGACCAGCAGGGAGAAGTTCTAGCAGGAATAGCACAATAACATAAACAAAAGACATTGGCCACTCTACATGAATATGTAGTGGCTACATGCGTTTCTAAGGCTGTGTTGTTCTTGCCACTGATTATATGCCTATTTATTTGAGAATATGTCCTAATTTTATGGAGAAATACTTTTTTGCTACTTTTCTTACTATTACTATGTCTTTGAATTAATTATGTTCTTTGGCTGAATAGTACATGTATACACACTGGAGGGGGCTCATGAACTATGGTTTTGAGTGGATATACACCTGCAGACTACCTTGAACTCAGGATAGTTTGTGTAGGGGACCACTCTGCAGGTTGGAGATATGCCCCACACCCTGCCCAGGTACTGTATTCTACTTTGCAGTTTACAAAAGATTTCCCTTCCTATACTCCTCTGACAAGAGTAGTGGAAATAATATCATCCTCCTACAGAAGAACAAAATGAGATTCAGAGAAGTTAAGTGGCATTCCCAAGGTCACACAACTATTGCAGCCCAGAGATAGGACTTGATTTCAGGCTTTCTGACTTTAAATCCAATGCTTTCCTATTGCACCAGATCATTAAATTAAAAGCAACAATCCCTGCCATTATAGAGATTGTGATCTAATAGAGAAGATATCTTAAGATATGAATAAAAATAAAGGGAATAATATAAATTGCTAAGTTCATATAAAGGAGAGATTTCTTCCAGCTAGAAGTTCCGTATTACTCAGCTTCATCATTTAGAAGCTTTCGCCCTGAAAAATTATAATAGCTGACATCTAAACATGCCCTTAGATTTTCAAAGTCCATTACATTAATTTGATTTTGATATCAAACTTCTTGGAACACAGTGTTGTTGTCCATTTTTTTGAGATAAGAAAATTGAGGTTTATGGGGGCAGCTAGGTGGCACAGACCAGTTCTGGATTCAGGAGGACCTGAGTTCAAATCCGGCCTCAGACACATACTCCCCCCCCAAAAAATTGAAGTTTAGAGCAGTGAACTAGTAGCAAAGCTAGAATTTATAATCCTACTTCACTACTGTACAAGCTAATATGCTAAAAGTAGCCCACCACACACACACACACACACATGCACACACACACACACACACACACACACACACACACACACACAAGAAAGAGACTAGGGTAGATCATGCAAGGACAGAAAAAATTCCCAGTGAGGTTGAATTCTTTCTTGTTCGAGGTATTTTTTTAATTAGGTTATTTGCTAAATATAGAAGGAATCAGGATTGATGAAAATTGGGGGAAGGTAAAGGAGCTCAAAAACAAGGAACCACAATCTATGGTAAGAACTGAAAAAGAAAGACAGTCAAGTGGTGACAAGAGAAGCTTTGTTGCTAATGTTCCATTGGGCCTTATGCCCAATGGAGTGAAGCCTTCCTGGCCCAGATACTCTTTCCAGAGGAGTGACACCATCCAAGCTCCCTACCGTTGGCCTGTTTTCTCTCTCACAAAATTGCTCAATTGTGTCTGAAAGTCTCTATCATTATTAAATATGTTTTCAATAGCTGCAACGATCAGATATTTGAAATGGAATTGCTCAAGGTATGTTAGAACACACTGGCTGTTTGGGGCCTTATCAGGGAAATACCACACAGGATCCAAGGCAAACAGTTTTTATTCTCCTTAAAGAGGAGCTATGAAGGATAAACTTGTCTCTCAGAGTTAATGTAGTTGCTAAGGCTCAAGTCTATAGAGTTTAAACACCTACATATACGCGGTCCTGTTGTCACTAGGTAGAGAGGTGGGAAAGTCTTTCCAAAGTCTAATACTTTTGGAGAACAAGGGCCCTAATTTTTACACTGACTTTAAAAGAACATGAAATGCATCTTTTTTACATAAATATCAAAATTCCATTGAAAATAAAGGGCTTTGGAGGGCATTGGCATATGTTTTAAGACAACAGGAAGGTCAAAATTTTAAGAGGAAGGTTTTTTTTTCTCAATCCATTAGAATCTTGACTCTACTGTATATTGTCTAGATTATTAATATTCTTAATTATGGTCTATGATAGGACCCTGGTTCCCCCATTTTCCCATGATTAGGCTTAGTTTCTCATCAAGGGCAACAAAATAATCCTGGGGATTTGATTGGCTCCTACTACTTACTCCCTTTGATGCAGTTTCCTGATACAAATTCTCAAAACTTGTGGAGTTGGGAGCCCTCAGACTTGGTAGATATCTAAATACCACTCAAGTAACTGTACCCTGTCCTGCTTACCAGATACTTTTCTATATGGAGATGGTGCGGTGGGGGAAAGGGACTCATATCCAGAAAAGCTATTACTTATCGCTTATCTTTTCTGTGTTGTGGCAAAGGAAACACCTTGGGAGTGCTTAGCATTGGAAGTGCCTCATTTTATCTAACATTGAACCTGAACTTACGTTAGGTTTGCTCTGACATTGCCCATGACAACAAGTTCAAGAATTTCAGAGATTAACTGGGACAGTGGGATCAGGCAGCTTATTGGTTAAAGAAGGGAAAACAATGAGTGATAAGTGGATCTTCATTAACAACCTACATTTTTTCAGTATTCAGGATTCTGCTGTTGATGTGGGCTAAGGCTGTTTCTTTAGGTACCAAGGGTCAAACCAAAAGAAGAGAAGAGTCTGAGACACCAAAGACAAAAGCTAAAATCTGATGAAGGAGTATTGGTCATCATGTCAGAATCAAGCAGGATGCAGGAGTGAGTCCAAAATGCCAAAATAACAATAGACAAAAGCAATTTATACTAGGACTAACCTAGTACAAAGTAGGCTTTTAATAACTTCCTGTAAAGTAGCATTAGAAGGAAGGTTCAAAGTAGTTTTCATAGCTTATTCTTTTGGGTGCCTTAAGGGGCTAAACAACACTAGACACTAACATCTGCTCCTATTTTGATGAGTTATTTCTTTTTTTTTTAGTCAACTATGAAAGTCTCCAAGTAATTTCTCATTTGCATCAGACCATCATTCAAAGCCAGTGGAAATTATGCTAACAGAAAGAAGACAAAAATAAAAGAAAACTGATACCAGTGAAAGATACCTGTTTCATAATGGTGCTGTCACTGATTGTAAACAATTCTGAGATCTTAGGTGCAAAAGGAAAAACAATATATGAATGCTTTTACTATTGAGCAATGTAGACTTTCCCATAATAGTTACCTTATATTAGAAAGGTAGTCAGATGATTTTGTGTGATTGGCACATTCCCTACCTTACAATTCTTTCCTGAAATCTAGTTAATCTTCATGTCCCTATTGTCTAGTTAAGATTAATATATATTGGTTAATATAAATTGAATTATCAATAATAAGACACCTGTAATGTCTTTTGATGAATTAAGCAACAGAAGTAAACAAATGTGGATTTGGAGAAAACCACAGGAGAGTCTGATGGAAGAAGTTGGAGTGAAAGCAATGGAGAAAGAGAGGTCCTCACATGCCTCACAAAACCGAACCATCCTAGTAAACAATCTTTTCTAAAAGCTACTTGAGGCTGGCTGAATACGTTTATTTCCAATAGATAATCTTAAGAGGAAGTACATTGTCGGGGATGTATGAGCTGATTTCATTAGAGAATTATTCCCTGACCCTTTATGGTACATCCTTAACCCTGAGAGGAAGATGTAGACTTGCTCAAGATGCAAAAATCATTTATGAGATTGGGATTTGAAATAAGGATCCTCAGAATTTACATGGGCTGCATGTTTGTATTGTTAGACATTTTCCTGTGTTTGCAAGTACTTGTTAAATATCTTCTGTCTCCCTTGTGAGTGAAGTTGTTTACTTACCAAGTGAGATTCAGTCTACCACAGCATTCCATTATCCCTTTGTTTTTAAAAGATCCTTATCATGACTTAGAAAGGCTAATTAATTTTGACCCAAAATTACTTTCCTATCATGTTGTAAATTGAATAAGTACTATCTAAATGGCCTTATAAGAACCGTGATTAAGGATAACTTAGACACTAGTGATCTGATCTGATAAAATAACCTTTTTCAACCTTGGTAAGAATTTATTCGCGTAATTAGCTCCTTATGATTTCATAGCTGGAATGATCACATAGGAATATGTTAATCAGAAATTCTCCTGCAGTGTTTAAATTCCTGTTCCAACTGATCTCTGATGTGAGTTTATGTGTTTCCTTTTCCTTCTAGATCAGTTGTTTTTATACTTGTACAAGGGAAACAAATCCCAGTTCTATGTTTACAAGAAAGTAAACATTTCTGAGTAGAAAAACCTACTAGGCCATATCAGTCTTTGGGTACTGAGGCAAACTGGGGATCTAGACAGTGCTCCACAAATTATTTGGGGTGGTGGTTAATAACAATAATTAATAATTTAAGGTTTGCAAAAAAACATTATAAATATCTCATTTGATCATAACAGCAGTCCTAGGAGGTATGTGCTATTATTATCTACATTTTACAGATGAAGAAATTTAGGCAGAGGTAAGTGACTTGCCCAAGGTCATACTACTAGTAAGTGTCAGAGGCTGAATTTGAACTCAGATCTTGCTGACTCCAGGTCCTGTGCTCCAATCACTGTACCACTCAGCTGCACTTCTACACAATGACTACTGAAGAGAAATTGTCCCAGCTTAGGCTCATGAAGATGTTATCTAGGATTATGGTTCCTACATAGATCTCATCTCCTTCTCAGGAAATAACCCAGAAAAGACAGTACATAATCATATATCTAATAAAACATTTTTTTTAAAAGACTGTTGATTGCTGTAAACCTGAAGAGAGGCTTACTGAAGAAGTAGTGTACCTTACGGTCCTGTACTTGTCTATTTTATTTAACATTTTTAACGAGTTGAAATTACACTAAACAGCTAGTTAAATGCACATATAGGGACAGGTAACTGATGCAGTGGATAGAGTACCGGCCCCTGGAGTCAGGAGGACTGGAGCTCAAATCTAGCCTCAGACAATTGACACTTAACTAGCTGTGTGACAGCAAGACACTTAACCCCATTGCCTAGCCTAAAAAGAATGCACACATGAAATGATTAATAATGTGATATACATCGCAGGCTATATTGCATCAAAATGAAACTTAACAGCAACAAATGACAGTTTGCATTTATGTTAAAATAAATAAATTGTGAAAACATAAGATAGAGGAGATTTGGATTAATAGCATTTTAAATGAAAAGGATGTGTAGTTGAGCAGAAGTTCAATATAAATCAATAGCATGATTTTCTAAAACTGTTATGACAATTTTGAGTATTTTAAAATACTTGGAGTAGCATGCACATGACAATATTTTCTCTTATTAATTTTCTCAATTAGTAGAAGTAACAAGGAGATAGATTTTGGTCCTATATATTATACAACTCCTTTGTTCTTTGATCTATTCATTAAACAAATGAGCTGCTCTTCAAAGTATGGGTTCCCAGTCGCTAGACACATGTGGCTATGTTGAAGAAATTCTAAGGATTACTGTAGTAAGTGATGATTGTGCTAGATGACCTATAAAGTCCCTTCCAAACTGAAGATGCTATGACTTCTTTAGGCTGAGTGGTTTGTGACTTGACATTACTTCAATATTAAAATATTTTGAAGATGTGTGATTTCAGCATTGTGGGTTCTTCCTCCATTGACCCAGATCACAATCCCTGTCTGATTTGGTAGATATTTGAAAATTTCTGCGGCCAAAAAAAATTTCATTATCTTTGGTGAGTGTTATTTATTTTATTAACTATGGGCTTATATAAAATGAGAGAAAGAGAGAGAGATGAACTCATTCAAGCTTTTCACCTTTTCCTTTAAAACGTAGTAAATCAGTTCTTCCTTCATTTGCTTATTATTCCAGACACTTTATTTCCAAACCAGATGCTGAATCATTAGGATAATTGATGGTATGTAGGCAGAACTGGGTGTAGTCATCATGAGACAAAAATATCTCTGGGGCATTGTGAAGTACACCAGACAGGCAAATATTATAAGAAACCAAAAGCCTGGGAGATAATGATTTGTTATTAACGACTGTCCTTGCCAGGAATGATCTCAGAGAGCAGTACAATGTAAATGAATAATGTTTGGAAAATTGTGTGTTCTAATGCATGAAAGGTGTCAATAGGAAAGCAAAAAAAAAAAGTTCATTATTCTTAATATCTAACTAAGAAAGTCATTCACCTCATTGTTCAGCAGTGTTAACTCTAGGCTTTGGTATCTAATGTCTTTGCTAGACTGAAGAAGCTGGACAGACCACTTTGTTTATTTGTCCTAAATGAATATCAATTTCAGAAGCAGTCCATTTTCTTTTTGTTTCTGAAGATCTGAAACATTGTAAGATAACCACTTACTCCCTAAAAGTAACCAGAGGTCAAGGAATATGAGATTATTCCTCCAGGAGAACTCCAAAATATAAGGAAGGTTGGGTTCTTTTAAGGAAAAGCAAGTGACAAGTCTCAAGTAATGTGATAATCCATTTGGGGGCTTGTGAGTTCCTTCAGGGCATAAAGTTTTCTTTCTTTGGTTTTATGTAGGGAAATGTGCTGGATGTGTCATCAGAAGGAGCTGAGTTCAAGTAGAGAGCCAAAATGTCCGAGAGAAGTCAGGAAGTTGCCTGAGCTCTCTCCAGTTCCCTCAGAAATGACATTAAATCAAGCCTCTAAACAGATTCTGGAGCAACAGAACCTAAAAAGATGGAGTGAAACAATTTTTAAGTGTAAGATAGCTTAGAAGGACTTCAGGAAAGGCCTGCCTCATTTGGGTAAAAGGGTAGTGAAGCAGATGGTGTCCAGGCAAGCCAGTGGGAGTCTCTTAGCCAACGCACAGATCAGCAGCTGATGCCCTTCAGAACTGGCTTAGCATGCCAGCGGCACTACAAGCCTCCAGCCCCAGTGCAGAAAGCAAGTTGCCAGCCTCAGAAACCAGGCAACAACAGTTTGGCCAGGCCACCCCAGTGCAATGAGCAAGCCACCAGCCCCTGAGATCCTGGAGAACAAAGCCAGCAGCACTTGAAGTTTGGGACAATGCCTCCTGTGCCCCATGAAAAAGGGGGGAAAAATGAGAAAGAATCAAAAATGAACCTTAACCATAGAAAATTACCATGGGGACAGTGAAGACCAAACACAAACTCAGAAGAGGACAACAATGTCAATATACCTACATCTGAAACCTCAAAGGGGAATAGAAATTGATCTGAAGCCCAAAAAAGTCTTCTTGAAAGAGATCAAAAAGGATTTTTTTGTTAGCATTTTCAAACACTTTACGTACACTTGACTCTTACAACTTTGTTGTTTTGAGGTATTATTATTCCCATTTAATAGATGAGAAAATCAAGGTTCAGAGGTGTTGAAAAGGATTGTAAAATCAAAAAAGAGAGATAGAAGAAAAATTGGGGAGAAAAATGAAAGGTATGTGAGAGAGAGTCAATAGCTTGGAAAAGGAAGGACAAAAGCTGACTGAAGAAAACACCTTAAAAAGTAGAATTGGCCAAATGGAAAAGTAGGTACAAAAGCTAATTGAAGAAAAGAATTCATTAAAAATTAGAATTTGGCAAGTGGAAGCTAATAACTCTGTGAGACATCAAGAATCAGTCAAACAAAGATAAAAGAATGAAAAAAATAGAAGAAAATGTAAACTACCTCACTGGGACAACAACTGACCTGGAAAATAGATCCAGGAGAGATAATTTTAGAAATATTGGACTACTTGAAAGCCATGATCAAAAAAAGAGCCTGGGCAGCATCTTTCAAGAAACACCACCCTGATATCCTCAAACCAGAGGGTAAAATAGTCATGGAAAGAATCCACCAATCACCTCCTGAAGGAGATCGCAAAATGAAAACTCCAAGGAATATTGTAGCCAAATTCCAGAGCTCCCAGGTCAAGGAAAACATATTGCAATCAGCCAGAAAGAAACAATTTAAATATCATGGAGCCACAGTCAGGATTACACAGGATTTAGCAGCTTCTATCTTAAAGGATTAGGGGTTTAGAATATGACATACTAGAAGTTAAAGGAACTTGTATTACAAACAAGAATCAACTACTCAGCAAAATTGAGCATAATCATTTGGGGAAAAAGACGGACATGCAATGATATAGGGGACTTTCAATCATTACTGATGAAAAGACTAGAGTTGGACAGAAAATTCGATCTTCAAATACAAAACTCAAGAAAAGTATAAAAGGGTAAAAGAAAAGAAAAAGGTTAAATTGTTTATATCCCTATATGACAAGAGGATACTTGTAACTCGTGAGAACTGTGTTTTCATTAGGGCAGTTAGAAGGGACATACATAGACAGGGGGTATGGGTATAAGTTGACTTTGATGTGATGATATTAAAAAATTAATTAAGGGGTGAAAAAAAGGATTGTACTGGGAGAAGAGGAAAGGAGGAGGCAGAAGAGGGTAAATTACATCACATGAAGAAGCACAAAAGACCTGTTAAAGTCTATATGGAGAAGGGACAGGTTGAGCATTGTTTGAACCTTATTCTCATTGGATTTGGTTGACAGGGAATAACATATGCATTCAGTTGGGTATAGGAATCTATCTTATGCTATAGGGAAATAGGAGGAGAAAGAGGAAAGAAAAGGGAGGGGAGCTAATAGAAGGTAGGTCAGGCTGAGGGAAGCTGTGGTCAGAAGTAAAACACTGGTGAGGAGGGATAGATGAAAGAAGACAGAAAAGTATAAATAGTGGGGAAAATAGGATAGAAAGACATAGTTAGTAATCATAACTATGAATGTGAATGGGATGAACTTTCCTATAAAACAGAAGCAGATAGTACAGTGGATTAAAAACCATAGTCTTATAATACATTGATTACAAGGAACACATTTGAGGCAGAGAGATACACACAGAGTAAAGGTAAAAGGCTAGAGCATAATATATTATGCTTTAGCTGAAGAAAAAAAAAGCAGGGGCAGCAATCCTGATCTCAGACAAAGCACAAGCAAAATTAGATCTTATTAAAGGAGATAAGGAAGGAACCTATATCTGGCTGAAAGGTACCATAGACAATGAAGTAATGTCAGTACTAAACATATATGCACCAAGTGGTACAGCCTCCAAAGTCTTAGAGGAGAAGTTAAGTAAGTTACATGAAAAATAACCAGCAAAACTATACTGGGGGCAGGGGGGGAGGAATCTCAACCTTCCTTTCTTAAAACCAGATAACTCTAACCACAGAATAAACAAGACAGAAGTTAAGAGGTGAATAGAATTTTAGAAAAGTTAGATGTAAAAGACCTCTGGAAAAAAACTGAATGGGGATAGAAAGGAATATGCCTTTTTTCTCAGTAGTACATGACATTTACACAAAAACTGACTGTGTATTAGGGCATAAAAGCCACACAGTCCAATGCAAAAAGGCAGAAATATTAAATGTATCCTTTTCAGATAATGATGCAACAAAAATTACATGTAGTAAAGGGCATGGAAAGTAAGCTAAACTAAATAATCTAATCCTAAAGAAGGAGTGGATCAAAAAACATATCATAGAAACAATCAATAATTTCATCAAAGAGAATGACAATAATGAGACAATATACCATAACTTATGGGATGCAGCCAAAGCAGTTCTTAGGGGAAATTTTATATCTCTAAATGCTTACATCAATGAAATGGAGAAAGAAGAGATGGATGAATTGGGCAAGCAACTAAAAAAGCTAGAAAAAGAACAAATTAAAAACCCCCAGTTAAATACCAAATGATAAATACTGAAAACCAAAGAAGAGATTAATAGCATTGAAAATAAGAAAACCATCAAACTAATAAATAAAACTAAGAGCTGGTTTTATGAAAAAAAATAAAATAGATAAACCTTGTGTTAATTTGATTTAAAAAAAAAGAAAACCTAATTATCAGTATCAAAAATGAAAAGTGTGAATTCACCACTAATGAAAAGGAAATTAAAAGAATAATTAGGAGGTATTTGGCCCAACTGTGTGACAAGAAATCTGACAATCTAAGTGAAATGGATTAATATTTACAAAAAATATAAATTGTCCAGATTAACAGAAGAGGAAATAAAATACTTAAATAGCCCCATTTCAGAAAAAAAGAAATTGAACAAGCCATCAATGAACTCCCTAAGAAAAACATTTCCAGAGCCAGATAGATTTACAAGTAAGTTCTACCAAATATTTAAAGAACAATTAATTTCAATATTATATAAACTATTTGGAAAAATAGGTGGAGTCCTACCAACTTCTTTTTATTATACAGATATGGTGCTGATACCTAAACCAGGAAGGGCCAAAATAGAGAAAGAAAATCATAAACCAATTTCCCTAATGAATATATGCAAAAATTTTAAATAAAAATTAGCAAAGAGATTACAGCAATTTATCACAAGGATAATACAATATGACCAGGTAATATTTACACCAGGAATGCAGGGCTGGTTTGATATTAGGAAAACTATCAATAACAAAACTTACAAAAATCATGTGATTATCTCAATAGATTCAGAAAAAGCTTTTTGACAAAATATAGCACTCATTCCTATTAAAAACATTAAAGAACATAGATATCAATGGAGTTTTCCTTAAAATAATAAGTAGCAACTTTATCAAGCCATCAGCAAGTATTATTTGTGATGAGGATAAGCTAGAAGCTTTCCCAATAAGATCAGGGGTGAAAGAAGGATGTCCATTATGACCAATGTTATTCAATATTGTACTAGAAATGTTAGTTTTAGCAATAAGAGAAGAAAAAGAAATTGAAGAAATTAGAAAAGGCAATGAGGAAACAAAGCTACCACTCTTTTTTATGATGGTATACCTAGAGAATTCTAAAGAATCAACTAAAAAAAACTACTTGAAATAATTAACAATTTAGCAAAGTTGCAGGATATAAAATAAACCCACATAAATCACCAGCATTTCTATATATATTAACAACAAAGCCCAGCGGCAAAAGATAGAAAAATTCCATTTAAGATAACTGTAGACAATATAAAATATTTGGGAATCTACCACCAACACAAACCCAGAAACTATATGAACACAATTACAAAACACTTTTTGTACAAATAAAGTCAGATCTAAATAATTGGAAATATATCAGTGGCTGATGGGTAAACCAAACTAATGTAATAAAAATGAGAATTCTATCTAAATTAATCTATCTATTCAGTGCCATACCAGTCAAACTATCAAAAAATTATTTTATTGAGCTGGAAAAAAATAACAAAATTCATTTGGAGGAACAAAAGTTCGAGAATATCAAGGGAATTTTAAAAAAATGCAAAGGAAGGTGGCCTAGCTCTACTAGATTTAAAACTGCATTATAAAGTGGCAATCATTTAAACTATTTGGTGCTGGCTGAGAAACAGAGTGCTGGATCAGTGGAACAGGTTAAGTACACTGACCCAGAAGTCAATGACTACAGTAATCTATTGTTTAATAAAGCCAAAGATTCCAGCTTCTGAGATAAAAACTAACTATTTGACAAAAACTGCCAGGAAAACTTTAAAACAGCATGGCAGAAAATAGGCATACACTAACATCTTACACTGTATACCATTAAAAGATTGAAATAGGTACACGATTTAAATATAAAGGGCGATACCAGAAGCATATTAGGAGTAAAGAATAGTTTGCCTGTCAGATCTATGGAGAAAAGAAGAATTTATAACCAAACAAGAGACATAGAACATTATGAAATGCAAAATGGATGCTTTTGATTACATTAAATTAAAAAGGTTTTGTACAAACAAAGCCAATGCAACCAAGATTAGAAGGAAAGCAGAAAGCTGGGAAACAATTTTTTTATAGTGTCTCTGATAAAGGCCTCATTTCTCAAATATACATAGAACTGAGTCAAATTTATAAGAATACTAATCATTCCCCAAAGGATATGAATAGGGAGTTTTCAGATGAAGAAATAAAAGCTATAATCACATGAAAAAAATGCTCTAAATCACTATTGATCAGAGAAATGCAAATTAAACAAAACTGAGATACCACTTCACACCTATCTGATTGGCTAATATGACAAAAAAGGAAAATGATAAATGTTAGAAAAGATGTGGGGAAATTGGAACGCTAATGCATTGTTGCTGGAGTTGTGATCTGATCCAACCATTATGGAGAGAAATTTGGAACTATGCCCAAAGGGCTATAAAACTTTGTACAATCTCTCACCTACCAATACCACTTCTAGGTCCGTATTCCAAAGAGATTCTAAAAAAGGGAAAAGGATTCACATGTACAAAAATATTTATAGTAGCTTTTTTTTTGTATGGCAAAGAATTGGAAATCGAGGGGATGTCCATCAATTGGGAAATAGCTGAACAAATTGTGGTCTATGTATGTAATGGAATACTATTGTGCTATAAAAAATGATGAGCAGGAGGCTTTCAGAAAAACATGGAAAGACTGACGTGAACTGATGCTAAGTGAAGTGAGCAGAACCAGGTGAACATTGTACACAGTAACAGCAAGATTGTGTGATGATCAGCTTTGATAGACTTAGCTCTTTTCAACAATACCATGATCTAAGACAATTCCAAGACTCATGATGGAAAATGCTATCCATACCCAGAGAAAGAACTATGGAATCTGAATTCAGATCAAAGCATACTATTTTCTCTTTTGTTTTTGTTTTTTCTTTCTCGTGGTCTTCCCCAATTGTTCAGATTTCTCTTACACAACATGACTAACATGGAAACATGTTTAATATGATTGTATATGTATAGCCTATATCAGATTGCTTGTAGTCTTGGGGAGGGTGGAGAGGAGGAAAAGTGAAAAAAAATTGGAACTCAAAACTTATAAAAGTGAATGTTGAAAACTATCTTTATGTGTCATTGGAAAGAATAAAATACTATTAATTGAGAGGAGCAGGGAAAGAGCTGAGTTCAAATCTCAGCTCTGATTCTGGGCTTCAGTTTCCTCATCTCTGAATGAGGAAGTGGGATTAGATGACATCTGAAGTCCCCTCCAATTCCAGTTCTACAATTTTGTGGTCATTTGATCTATCCTTTAAAGGTAGCCATACCATATACTATGAAACCTGTAATAAGTGTTTGAGGTTATGTTGGTAGAGACAAACATTTTCTAGTTTTTGAATACACAATAATCTTAGAATTGCATGTGTGGTCATATTATTCTTGATGATGATCTAACAGAAAATAGTTTTTTTTCCATATTGTCTTTAAGAAGCAAAACCCTTAGGGACATAAATCCAATTTAGAGCTAAAAAGATCTCAGAGACATGCTAGCCTAACTTGCTCAATTTACAGGTGAGGAATTTAAGGCCCAGAGACTTCAATGAGACAACCAAAGTGACACAGATGGTAAAAGGTAATGTACAGATTAAAACCCAATTCCTCTGTTCTTAATCTTTGTTCTTCCTAACGTACCACTACTGAATTACTTCAAGTATAGTTATATTTGGTGTTTTAGTTACAATAGGTTGCAATAAATAAATTTATCCAGCCACTCATTCATTCTACCTATATTTCCTGAATGACTAAAATGTGCATAGTACCAGGAGGAATCAAAGAAGCATAAACGTGCCCTCAAGGTGCTTACAGTCTTAGGGAGACTCAAGACATGTACTCATAAAATATTATAAAAACAAAGTGTTGCTTTGTATCCCCAGAGCATTTCATAGTGGACATTTCATAAATGTTAGTTCACTGATTGACTAAAATGCTAACAAGAAAAGGGATATTATAAAGAAGTTGTTTTTTGTCCTTGGTTCTCAAAGAGGACCATGACATTCAAGTGAATTGGATTTAAATGAGAGAGGGCTGTGCAAAGTCACCAGCCTTACTTTCTCATCTAGAGCCCTATAAAGGAATATACAATTAGAGTTAGTTAAATGAGTGATTAAAATAGTAAACGTGCTGTGGCCATAGGAGAGAGATGTTCATTGCAAATGCATGCTATTTAACCTTCTTTGGGCATTCTTTTGTAGTGGGAGGTGAAAGGGGACAACTAGGTGGTAAAGTGGATGAATGCCAGGTCTGGAGTCAGGAAGACTCATCTTTGTGAGCTAAAAATTTGGCCTCAGACACAGCTGTGTGACTCTGGGTGAGTCACTTAACCCTGTTTGCCTTTGTTTCCTCATCTGTAAAATGAGCTAGAGAAGGAAATGGGAAGCCATTCCAGTATGTTTGCCAAGAAAACTTCAAATGGGGTCATAAGAAGTCAGACATGACTGAAACAATTGAACACCAGACATTCCCCTTGATTAGTAGTATCCTTATTCATCTTTTTTTTCTATTCTCTATTGCATTTTCTAAAAAACAACAACAAAAAGCTCTTCCTAACTTTTTTCGGTCTTCTAAATTCCTGTTTTCATTCCCACCCCCCACATCAGTTGACTTTGCATCTTACTTTACTGAGATCAAAGCCATTTGATATGAGATCCCTCAATTACTCACTTCCCCATTTAACAACTCCTCTGCTATCTTTAGATATGCTATGTTATTCCCTCTCCCTCCCTCTCAAAGAAGAAAAATTATCTCTTTTGTAAGGCTAAGCACATTTACCTTTGTGCTTGCTCCTGTCTACTCTTGTCCCCTATGGGATCTTGCTTTCTCTTTTTCGTATCTTCAAATTCTCAGGATCACTGTCTTCTTTCACTTTGCAATGAACTACTCATATGTCCCCTAACCTGTACATACCCAACCACCACCATCACCCACACACTCATATGAGTGCGTGCGCACACACACACACACACACACACATGCACACACTCCAGAGTTTTCTATGCCTTTGAACTCACATTTTGCAAATACCAAAAAGTAGAAAAATGCTGGGAAACAGCATGGAATATTCAGGAAATTGTCAATAGATTAATTTTATTTGATGAATTATTCATTAGGCAATGACCACTGACAGTTTTTAAGAGAGAAATGATGGGGGCAGTTAGGTGGCACAGTGGATAGAGCATCGGCCCTGAAGTCAGGAGGACCTGAGTTCAAATCCGGCCTCAGAACAGACACTTGACGCTAGCTGTGTGACCCTAGGCAAGTCACTTAACCCCAATTGCTTAAAAGTAAAAGAGAGAGAGAGAGAGAGAGAGAGAGAGAGAGAGAGAGAGAGAGAGAGAAATGATGTAATCATAATAAAACTTCATGTTAATTAGGCAGACTTAGGTAGAATGTAGGGAGAGTATGGGAACAAATAGATAACAGCAACTAACAGTAATTCAAGAATCACTTGGGGAAGAACTCTATTAATTTGTAGAGTGGGTTTAGAAGAAGAAGCAGAGATAAAATTGACAGGACTTTGTGACTGTTATAAATCACGAATGGAAAGGAAAGAGTCAAAGATAATATTGAAGTTTGGGGGCTTTTTTGTTTGTTTGTTTGTTTGAGGGGGTTTTGGGTTTTTTTGGTTAAGTGACTTGCCTGCGATTACACACCTCCTAAGTGTCTGAAACCAGATCTGAATTCAGGAAGAGGAGTCTTCCTGACTCCAGGCCAGACACTCTATCTACTGTGCCACCTAGCTGCTATGTAGCTACTAATCATGGCATTCAAAGGCTCAGAACAATTAAAGTTGTAGATCCTCAAAAAAGGAGAATGGGGAGACATACGGTGAGTATGTACTAGCTGTGATATTTTTAACAATGAAGGATTCCATTACAGCTTTAAGCAACTCCTTAAACATAACCTTAACCTTAATCTAAAAGAATTCCAGAGCTATTTCAGAGCTGATCCAAACTGAAATTCCCTCTACAATACCCTGTCATGCAGACTTTATTTGAAGACTTCTAGTGAGGGAGAATTCCCAAAGCAATCTAGTCCACTTTGAGTTAGCTCTAATTGTTAGCTTGGATTTCCTGGTGTCAAATCAATTTCTGCCTCTTTGAAACTTCTAGTCCAAGACTACACACACCCTCACAAACATACATGCGTGCACACATGCACACACACACAAACACACACGCAGCAAACAAATAATAAATATATATTTTTTAGTGTTCAAACTCTACTGCAGAGCATGCAGCTCCTATGGGTTGGTCACATTGTTCAAATGCCAAAAGCACATTTGCCTAAAAATCTATTTTATGGAGAACTTTTACAATGCAAGCAATCTCATGGAGGTCAGAAGAAGAAATACAAGGACACTCTCAAGGTGTCTATGAAAACTTGGGAATTGATTGTGAGACATAAGAGACACCTGCATAAGATCACCCAGCATGGCATGCCCACATCAAAAAAGGTGGTGTACTCTATGAGCAAAGCAGAATTACAGTACCTCAAAATAAATGTGAGATGCACAAATTTAGAGTCATCTCCACTCAAATGTTCATTTGGACTATTTGAGCCTGACCTGTGGTAGAGCCTTCCAAGCTCATATTAATCTAATTAACCATAATCAGACGTACTGTATGTACCTCAACCCCAACATAGTGATGTCATTTTGTTCTTCTTCCAGAACAAAGGACAATAACCAGTCTACAAAAGAACCCTTTATATATTTGGGAGGAAAACTGTGAAGTCTCCTCTAATTCTTTTTTTCTTCATACTAAGGATTCCAGGTTCCCAATTTGAGAGTTCCAATGAAGAAGTATTGCCATAGCTTCGTGCCTCCTCCATCTTGTATTTAGGAACCATAATTTTTTAGCTTTTATTGAAATTTACATTGATTTATGGCACCAATGTGGATAAAGTATGGAGCAAGAAACACTTAATTTGAATCCTGCCTCATTTACATACCAGCTGTGTGGCCCTGGGTAAATCATTCAACCTCGCTCAACTTCAATTTCCTCATTTCTCAAATGATGCTAACATTTGCCTCACAGCGTCATTTTAAGGATCAAATCAAACCAATAAACCTAAAGTGATTTTCAAATCTCAATGTTATTTTCATATATATATATATATACACACACACACACACACACACACACACACATATATGTATATATACTGAGCCACACATTAAAAGTTAAGATGCAATCCTTAAAAATTTAGTATGCAATTTAAAAGTAGATGGCCACTTCCATATTATTGAAATAGCTTCCAAAATGTTCACTTGCCCAAAAATATCTCCCTCACTGCTATCAAAGCCCTACATTCTATCACTGAAGTCATTCCTTTTGAGTATTCAAAGCTTTTCAGTCTTCAAGATTTCCCTATTAAAATATAAAACCCATTCAGCTTAAATCTTAACAGGGACTGTTTGACATCCAGCTATGAACAAAATACATGGGAGAAGGAGGATTAAAAAGGAGAAGGGGTGTGCTAATGGCTCGAAGTCAAGAGAGATGCTGAAAAAGGAGGTGGGAAGGTGCCCAGATCCAACTTTTTTTCCTTCACAATTTTTTTTTCTCCTGTGGGCCAGTCTTGGACTCAAGTTTAGGGACGCTCCTTTCTCCATCAATCCCCAGGGCTTCTTGCTTCCTTCCCTTTTTAATCTTCTGTGTAGGAATGGGACTTCCTTCCAGAAATTGTTCTCCTTCTTGTAGGAGTCAGGATCCCAGCTGAGATCATTCTTATGACCTCTAGGCAGCCAAGACCAGAAGCTATAAATTATGAAGCATTTGGTCACCTCAGGTAACCTATATTTTTGCAAAATTTCCCTTTGCAACTAGCTTTTTTTTTCCACAAAATTGGTCTTCTTTACCCCCCTCTTATCTGCACAGTGACCATACACAGTAGGGAACTAGTGCATCTGGGAAAAATAGGGTCTTGCAAATAGTTCCCCCTCCTTAGCAAGCAGGGTATGGAAATCACTTTCCCAGTTCAGCTGATGTGCTGAGAATTGCCAACAGATGCACTTCTTTCAATCCAAGAGGAGAATGGAAACTGTAGTACCTAGTTGTTTATGAAATAGAATACACATACTACAGGAACCAACCCTACTTCCCATATGAAGGCTGACTGGCCAAAAGGATCATCTGGGATACACCAACTGTGTTGGATTCTTCTGGAACATATTATATTTCTTTCATGAAATTGTGAGCACATGTTTTCATAAAAGGCATTTTTCCCCTTTTAATGGAATTGGTGATTTTTAGATTTGTTTTTTAAAAACTACCACTTGGCAATTGACCATATAATTTGACTAAAGATCTTGATCTTGGAAGAGCAATGCTAGATGGTAGCACTACTGGGCCTCTCCCTATCATTTTTGGAGGTAAACAGAATGTATATTGTGGTGTAGTCAGTGAAATACAATACAAACTTTCTGCCTGAATTGGACCCAAACATGAAGCTAACAGAAACATTATGAAACAAACATTTGCTTTCTATTCTGGCAGCTGCTACTAAACTAATGTAGTGTAAGGTATACATATACTTCATAGGCATTATAGGGGGCCAATTTTGAAAGGACTTGTTAATGTGCTTAAGGAAGTCAGGAAAATATGACAAATAGGTAGCCAGTTAATGAATTAATAAAAAAAAAAGTAATCTTCTTTTAGGAAGACTTAAATTTAACCAAGACAACCCCTTCAGAGTTTTAACCCTGGCTGCCTTATGAAGGTTCTAAAAGAAGCAGGGAACAAACAATATAGATGACCCAAAAATGTGAGGAAAGATGTCATTTTTCTCCTGAAGAGACAAGTGAGGTTTAATGATCTACTACTATTTATTTTCTTCCCCATTTCAAAATATTGAAACCCTCATGCTAAGTCACTTCTAGATGTTTCTTGTCCGATGAAAGTTATTCATCCTGATTCTTGCTTTCCTCATTTTCATTACCTCCAGGTACGAAGCATGTTTTGATCTGTTCTTTCAAGCTGCCAATGCTTTGGTTTGAGATGCCTGTCAGGGAAGGAGGCAGTTGGTTAACTATAACCTCCTTTCCTGCCTCCATTTTTAATAATTAATTTGAAATAAAGAAATACTTTTACCCATCATTGCCCTCTGGTTACTTTGCTAAGTTGTGTTTTTTAAGTAATCCCTTTTTGCCAATAGTTGACAGCCTCTGAGAGAGAGGCTTCTATAGACAGGCTAGGAAGGATCTGTTCTTTTAGCTACTTTGGCTTGCTAGAGGAAGATATGTATAAGTGTGCATTTGTGAAATTTCACCAAATCATTATTTTTAGTATTAACAATAATGTTAATAGCCTACATCTGTATAGTATCTTAAAATTTGAAAAACGTTTTATGAGCTAATTCATTTTATCATATCATTATAATAGCTAGCACTTATAAAGTGTTTTAAGGCTTACAAAGTGTTTTGTGTATGTAAACTCATTTCATTCCCTTTCCTTTTTATTTTTTTAGAGTGCTCAAAGTTTTGTTAATTAGACAACTAACCATTTGGGAGACAGTACCTTAAAAAATTGTCCCAATAGAACCCTAGTGTTGTAGTTTTCCTTAAAGAATATTTTCTTTTTCCCCAATTACATGTTAAACAATATTTAACATTATTTTTTACATTTTGAGTTCCAAATTCTATCCTTCCTTCCCCCCCTCCTACCATCCTTCTTGAGATGGTAAGCAATCTGATATAGGTTATACATGTTCAGTCATGTAAAACATTTTCATATTAGTCACATCGTGGAAGAAAACTCAAATAAAAAAAAGTTGAGAATAGTATGCTTTGGTCTGTGTTCAGACACCCTCAGTTCTTTCTCTGGAGGCAGACAGCATTTTTCATCATGAGTCCTTTGGTATTGTCTTGGATTATTGTATTGCTGAAAATAGCTAAGTCATTCACAGTTGTTTTTCATAAAATATTGCTGCTATCATGTACAACGTTCTCCTGGTTCTGCTCACTTCATTCTACATTAGCTCATATAAGTCTTTCAAGGTTTTTCTAAATGCAACCTGCTCATCATTTCTTATAGCACAATAATATCCCATTACTGTCATATACTACAATGTGTTTAGTCATTCCCCAATTGATGAGCATCCTGTCAATTCCCAATTCTACACCACCACAAAAAAGAGCTGCTATAAGTGTTTTTGTACAAATAGGTTCTCTTCCTTTAAAAAAACAATCTCTTTGGGATACAGACCTAGTAATGGTATTGCTGGATCAAAAAGTATGCACTATTTTATAGCACTTTGGGAATAATTCCAAATTACTCTCCACAATGGTTGAATCAGTTCACAACTCCAACAAGAGGGCATTAGTGTCCCAGTTTTCCCACATCCCCTCCAACACCCAACATTTTCATTTTTTGTCATTATTAGCCAATCAAATAAGTGTGAGGTGGTACCTCAGAGTTGCTTTAATTTGCATTTCTCTGATCAGTAGTGATTTAGAGCATTTTTTCATATTACTGTAGATGGCTTTGATTTCTTCATCTGAAAAATGCCTGTTCATATCCTTTGACCATTTATCAGTTGGGGAATGATTTGTAGCCTTATAAATTTCACTCAGTTCTCTATATGTTTGAGAAATGAGTCCCTTATCAGCTTGCTATAAACGTTTTCCCCAGTTTTCTGATTTTCTTCTAATTTTTGTCCCATTGTTTTATTTGTGTAAAAGTTTTTAATTTACTATAATCAAAATTATCCTTTTTATATTTTGTAATTCAGTCTCTTGTTTGACCCTAAATTCTTCCCTTATCCATAGATCTAACAGGCAAACTATTATATACTCTCCTAATTTACTCATGGTATCACCTTATATATAGAAACCATATACCCATTTTGACCTAATCTTGGTATATGGTGTGAGATGTTGGTCTATTCCTAGTTTCTGTCATACTGTTTTCCAGTTTCCCTAGCAGCTTTTGCCAAATAATGAGAATTTGTTCCAAAAACCTGTGTCTTTGGGTTTCTTAAACACTGAATTACTTTGGTCATTTATTACAATGTATTGTGTATCAAATCTATTCCACTGATCCATCACTCTATTTCTTAACCAGTATCAGATTGCTGCAATGATTACCACTTTATAATACAGTTTGAGATCTGATATAACTAGACCACATCCTTCACTCTTTTTATTGATTATCTTGATATTCTTGTTCTTCCAGATGAATTTCATTATTTTTTTTTAATTCTTATTTCAAAAACCCTGTGACGTAGCTATTATTATTAGTTTTCTTATTTTACAGATAAGGACACTGATCCTGAGAGAGGTTAAATGATTTACCTAGGAAAACACAAGCTAGTAAATGTCTGAGATAGGATTTAAACTGATTTCTTCCCAACTCCAATTTCAGCTCTCTGTCCATTATATCACTTAGCTCCCTCACAACAACTTGGTCAGGTGGGTTATATAAGTGTTCTTATCCTCATTTTACATATGAGGAAATAAGGGCTCATTAGTGAGGTTATTTCTGTCACAAAGCAAGGAATCAAACCCATAACTTGTGATTTTAGTGCTCTATTATTTCTCCCAATTCTAATAATTCATATATAATTTTGCCTGGGGAATATATATTTCAAATTTAAAGCATTTCACCTACTAATTTGAGCCATTTTTCACTATCTACTGTTTAGATTTGCTTATTGAGAAACTTATAAGAAGATGTGATAAAATTAACTCTATTAATAGGATTTAGGGGCAACATAACAAACTAAATAGTATGTTTATGCATATATGTGCATGGATATACATGTAATTATATATATAGTACATGTATAAGTATGTGTATTTAGACATACATGTAGGCATATTATGTGTATGCGCGTGTATACATACATGGTATGCATCTGTAACTACACAATATGAGATATATATCTCTATGTGTGTTTATATGTATGTGTACATGGCAGCGAGTGCAGAAAGAGAATGACCCTGGGCCCAGAGGTAAGTGGGGAAAAAAAGAGCAGGCTGGATTGCATCTGTAAAATTATTCAATGCTTTTGATGATCACAAACTTCTTTATAAGTAGCAACTTGTTTTGATTCAATTAATTCATTTCAATTCAACTAGCATCTATATACCAGCCACTGTAGAAGGCACTGAAGATTAAAAAACAAAACAAAACAAAACAAACAAAAAACAACAAACCAGCCATGGCTCTCAAGGAGCTAACGTTCCAACTTGGGAAACAACATGTATAGAAATCAGGAAATACAGAATATACACAAAGTAACTGCACAATTTTTGGAGGCAGACATTAACAACTTGGGAAGTAAGAAAGCTTCCTCTCCACTCCTCACGGAGGGTGTCCTTTGAGCTGATCTTTGAAAGAAGCTAAGGTGCCAAAGTAAACAATAACGTGGATAGATTTCAAGAAATAGAAGACTTGTGTGAGCTGATGAAAAGTGAAGTAAGCAGAATCAAAAAAACCCACAAATACAATGGCTATAACATTGTAAAGGAAAACAGCCATGACAGACCTAGGAACTGATCAATACAAGCTAATCATAACTCCAGAGGACTGATGATGAGAAATGGTTCTTATCTCTTGGCAAAGTGTTAAACTATAGGTATAAAATGAAACATATATTTTAAGAGACTGTCAATGTGTGGATTTTTTTTTGCTTGGCTATAATGATTTATTAAAAGAAAAGGTTTTTAATTTTTAGAAGGGAGAGTTATAGAGTAAGGGGAGGTTAGTGATGGTAATACAAAAAGAAAAAGAAGGAAAAGTACATGAACAAATTAAAAATACACAGAAAACGGCACAAGGCAAGTCAAAGGGAAATGCAGACAAGCAGGACAATGTTAGAATGACCACACTGAATTGAATAACTCCCTTAAAAATCTTTACATAATAGGATTCATTATGTAGGTGTCACATTTTGAGATAGGGTTATCAAAGATGAGAAAACAAAAATAGAGAAGTATGGAACAAACCCTATGCAAAACACTGAGGTCTGAGATGGAATGTTATATAAGAACTATTGACTTTGATGTCCATTAAAACCCTATATCTTTTTTTTTCACATGTACTACTTTCTTGGATTTGTGAAGTTAATTCTTTGAAGCTAATCAAAGGACTTCAGATTCAACCTTATGCATTGTCATTTTCTTAGCTTTGACACTATGTTCTAGGTTTTGAGGTATTTTAACTCTGTCAACCTGTGTGTTAGTTATCCCTCCCAGGTTTGTGTCGCTACAAATCTGATTAGCTTACTATTTATGCCTTTATACAAAAACAAAACAAAACAAAAACACAAAAATAAACATAGATCCCTGGAGCATTGCATTGGAGAGCTCCTTCCAAATTGGCCTCAAATTGTCATAACTAATCGTTGAGTTTGACCAATCAACTATTTCTATATTCTACAGATAGTGCCAGTCCACATCTCTCCATATTCCAAAAGAATAACAAGAGGAATTTTGTCAAATCCTCTCCTAAAATCTAAGTCTCCTAAATAATTTTGTTTATCTGTCATATTAATAATCAGGTCCAAAATGGAATCATGTCAGCCTCCCATGTTGTGTTTTTGATGAAGCCAACATCCTTGCATCTTTTTTCTATGTGTTCACAAGCAATGCCTTCTAATGACACTCTAGGATTTGGAATGAAATCAAACTTAACATAATAGTCAGTAGTTTACAGACTGTATTCTTTTCTCTCTTTTGAAAATCAGACCATTTGCTTTTCTCCAATCCTGTGTCCTTATACTTTTTACTGATATTTCTTCTTTAAATAGGTTCTATTAATGCCTTTTTTTTTATAGCAAGTCATTTCCAGATATAAAACCTATCATGGAAATGAGCCATCCCTTGTGACAAAGAAAAACATAAGAAAAAATTATTGATGCAATGATTGGGTAGCAACGTATGTAATATTTTTTTTCCTGAATGGCATACTGTTTCTGTATTGAAAGGAGTGAGATAGGTTTCATTATCTGTTCACTAAGTGGCACAGTAGAGATTTAGACTTGGCATAAGGAAAACCTGAATTTGAATCTTGCCTCAGACCCTTCACGGTGGCATGATCTGAAGTTAAACGGATTTCAGTTTTCTTATCTGAAAAATGAGAAGTTTGGGTTTAATGCCCTGTAAGATCCCTTTTAGCTCTAAAATTATGATCCTATTATTTATGCTCCTATTATCATTAATAGTTTATTAATTACTCAGGATTAGATTAACCAAAAGTATATTATTACTCTGATCCTGCTTATTTCATTTTGCATCTATGTGTACAATTCTTGCCATTGTCTGAATTTTTTATTGCAGAGTGATTTTCCATTATGTGTACATGCCATACCTTGTGTAGTTATTTCCTAATTAAATTATATACTCTATACATTTAGTATATATTGGGATATTATATCTTTATTTTTGCCTTTGATTTCCTTGGAGAATTTTCCCCACAGTAGGATTTCTGGATCAAAAGTTATTAATTGACTTTTTCTTAGACAGTTCCAATTGTTTTTAGAGTACTTGGACTAATTCACCAAATTTTGGGTCCACCAAAAGTACAATAGTCAGTCTTCCCACAGCCCCTTTATCATTGGCCATTTTTTTTCCAAATCATAGTGTAAGAAATGAAAGGCCATGCTTGTTTTAATTTGAATTTGAATTACTGTTTGTGATTTAGAACATTCTTTCATATGGTCATTTAAAGTATGTAACTTTTCTTTTAAAAACTATTCATATTATTTGACCACTTATTTATTTAAGAATGATTCTTAGACAAATATATTTGTGCCATTTTCTTACATATGTCAGAAAATCAGACAGATTCTCTTATTCTATCTACATAATTTCTGTGTATTTTTAATAATTGTGTAATCAAAATTGTCTTTTTTTCCCTTTGATCAACTATATGTTTTGTTGTTGTTGTTGTTGTTGTTGTTGTTGTTGTTGTTGTTGTTCAGGAATTCTCTGTTTAGTCATAGTTGTGAAAAGAATATCCCTTCTATTTGCCTCTACCATTTTTTCCAGGGGCATGAACTCTTCAACTCAATTCACATATCCATTTGGAGTTTAGGAATGCTGATCTAAGCTTAATTTCTGCCAAATTACTTTCCAGTTTTCCTAGCAGATTCCCAGTAATTAATGTCCCAAAGGCTTTTAAAATACTGGACTCTTGCTTTCATTTTCTTCTGATTTTTTTTTCTTACAGCAATCTATTTCATTAGTCTACTTTTCTATTTGTTCATCAGTACTACACATAGGTTCACTGTTTCAGAATATAGTTTGAAATCTGAAATTACTCATCCTCTGCTAATTTTACTTTATTCCATTATTTCCCTTCAGATCTGGCCCTTTGTCCCCTCCAAATCGAATTGTTTTTGTTTGGCCTAGATCTATTAAGTATTCTCTTGATAGTTTTACTGGTAAGACACTAAATTAATTTAGCTTTATTTTATTGATATGGCCCAAAGAGTACTCAATATCTCTATTATGTAAAAGGCATGTTATAAGTTGTATTTATATGAAATCTTATGAGTTCTTTGGTAAATTAATTCCAGACATTTTAAACATTTGCAGCTATTTCGATGGAAGAACTTGTATTGGGGGAAAAAGAAAAGAAAAATAGAGAAAAAAAGTGAGAGAAAGCAAGAAGGCAAAGGAGGAAGGAAGGTAGAAAGGAAGGAACAAACAAAGGAAAGAAGGAAAGAAAGATAAATAATTTTTTAAAAATTGAAGTAACTCAGAATAGCACTGGTAAAAGATTGAGAGGAAAGTGTGTGGAAGTAGAATAGCATCAAATCAGTGTGAGACAAATAAATCTGATGAACAAAGAGCTCACTAAAAAGAGGAAGGGGTAAACAACAATTCAAAAGAGATAAATGGAAAAAAATTGCAAATGTAGCTATCATAGCTTTCCACGTAAATTGATTAAACCATCTAACATATATATTAGATATAAAATGATATAAAATGGGTAAGAAATGCTGTGGGGTTCTCATTTCAGTAGGAAATCTTCAAGAGAAAAGAAAGGAGACAAAAGAATGAGACAAGCTAATAGACATATCCTCTCATCTAGAGTGTAGTAAGACTAGAAGGGATAGCAATTTCTTCAGTATCTCAGCAAGGTTGAGACACCTTAAGATTGTAAATAAGAGCAGTGGAGAGAAGTGAAAATGACCTCATTTTTAAAAAAATCAACTTTTCAAAAAATACTCCAAGGAAGGAAAGATGTATGTCTGTAAGTGCTATTTAACATGCTGATCAGTGACTTAGATAAAGAAATTGAGGGCCTGATTAGCAAATTCGCAGAAAACATGAAGCTGGGAAGAATAGCTAACACAATGGGTGGATAATCAGGATCCAAAAGAATTTTGACAGACTAGATATAGGAATTGGCAAACTACATTCCTGGGCCACTTCCAGTCTGCCACCTGTTTTTGTACAACCCCTGAACTAAGAATGTTTTTTTACATTTTAAAATAAAGATTTATTGTATTTTATAAAATATAAAAAACATTATCAGCTTTATGGACCTTACAAAAACAGGAAGGTGATATGGCCCATGTTTGATGACCACTGGACTATAGCAATGAACTGGGTTATACATCAGCTCAAGTAAAATGGAATTAGCAGTTTGCCTGAAAAAGAAAAAAAAAAGGTAGGGATTTTACTGCATTAAAAAAAAAAAGATCAAAACCAGTCAGAATTTTGGCACCAAAAAAGCTAATGTAATCCTGAGCTATTTTAAGAGAAGAATAGTTTGCAAGAATCCATGAGATCCAAAGTGAATTGGGTTTAAGGCTTGGTCTTTGAAAAGGATATCTAGCTAGTAATCCCCAAGTTAACTAGGTAGCTTTCTGCCATCAAAATCTACCCTTCCTTCGGGCAGAACATGCTCTGCCCAAGCACCACTTAATGGTTATTTTTTGGGCCCTCTCTGGCTTCAGTGAATAAATAGTAACTGTTTCTCTTTTGGCCAGTAACCTCCCAGTTTGATTTTTTGTTTGTTTATTTGTTTTTGTTTTTATTAAAGGGTCCATCCTTTGACTCACTTCTTAAAGAGGCCTATTTATTCAATGGATGTTGCCTCCCTCAGAGATACAGCCTACAGGAGCTGGTATTCCTAAGGTTTAGAAGAGTTCCCACTGCCTTAATGGGCATATTTTTTATCCAATGTTGCTGTCCCAATAAATTTTTAGGCAGAGGGGAGGAACATTTGTTTATTTGTTTTAGCAGTTTCATTCTTTAAAATCTTTCACAGAATCATTGATTCAAGCTTACAGGGACCTTAGAGATCATTTTAAAGGAGGGAAAATTGAGGCCCAGAGAAATTTATTCTGAGCCATACAATTAGTAAATGGCTGACATGGGTTTTTTCCTTTTTACAAGTAAAATGCGTTGCACTGAATGTCACAGTCCATGAGTTTCTAGTGGCGTTTTAATTTTGAGCTGAATCAATGAACTGGTCAGAGGTAGGCCTAGCTGAGAATAAAGTATGTGTCCCACTTCATATATGTTCATGAGAGCTACTTTTAATATTTCATTTGATTTTTTTAACTGATCCATCATAATCACCCACAAGTCCTATTCAAAGTTAAATGGTAAAATAGAATTCCAATAACAAGACACTGGAGAAGAGCAGCCCCCCTGTCATCACAAGGATGAACAGCATAACAAAATTCTTGTGTTGGACCAATGAGAAAAATTAATAACAGAGGAATATTTGAAGAGCTTCTTTTGGTGAACTGAAGTGGACTAGCCATAAGTAGTAAAGGTAGAAAGCAGGTTTCAAAGATTTTCTCCATAGCAATATTTCTAAGAATGTGACAAGCTGGGAAGTACTAGAAGTGGAGAAACCAACTTTTCACATGGCATTTAGAGAAAGAAAGGTTCTTTTTAAAGTTTTGTTGTTGTTGATATTGTTGTTTATTTGTTTGTTTTTAAGATTACAGAGTATAGGACAGAGTCCCAAAGAGCATCAGTTCTAAAACCAAAGGTTATGGCAACAAGTTTCCAGACATTGTGTGAGTGAGTGTGTGTGTGTGTGTGGTGTGTGTGTGTGTACAATACGGAAATAGCTGTTCATCTTACACTGGTCTTTTCAGCCATATGCAAAGGCGTCTTATTTGAAAGATGAAGGGTCAATTTAGAAATAATAATCTGTATTGCATATTTCTTTGAAAATTCAAAAATTATTCTACATTATATAATCATTTGAAAAACAAATTTAAAAAAATTTAGCCATCGCTGATTGGTGTTTAAAAAGAATGAAATATGAGAAACAAAACTGTTTCTTATATGTATTTCTTTGAAAATTTAAGTTATTCTATATTGTGCAATAATTTGAAATACAAAGCTCCCCTCCAAAAAAAAAGATTTTGCCATCACTGATTGACATTTTAAAAGATTGAAATATGAGAAACAAAACTTTTCTTACTGCCCTTTTTTTCCTTCGTGTTGTCATAATAAGGGTAATCTTAAAGTCTCAAATATTTCAAATGTGCATCATGTACTCTAGGTATCTAGAAGTCAGGATAAATTCTGTGCCCTAAATATTTAAGGCATCTCTATGATAAATTAAAATAGGGCATACAAAGTGATTTCCAGAGAAGCCTGGGAGTTCTTGCAGCAGTTCAAATGATGTCTCATTTTAGGTCTTTTACAAATAACAGCAGGGAATAAGAGGGTCAGTATTTAGATTGTTCCTCCTCATTAAACAGCTAGATTTCTCTCTACAGTTCCTGGGAAAGCAATCAACATGTTTGTTTTCCATGATAGTCTGAGAATTAACACATGTCACACTTAATGTCTATGACATTGCTGGGTTTGCATCTGTTCTAAGAGCTGGAAACAGTCCCCATGTGGCTAATTATATGCCTCCCACGTACAATGAGGCAAACTGCAAACATTTCAGAGCCTCTTACACAGCTACCAGGTCAAAGAACGTTGATAGACTGGTTGTATTATTTACCCATCTGACCCTTTCAGTGCGAAATGCTTTGGAGAGCTCTTAATAAATTCTAAGAAATATTTCATAATAAATGCTTTTGCAGCAGGATGATTGGCAAAATACCCATCCATGTTCTTTGATTAAAATGCTTTGATTCAGCTATTCTCTTCATATATATTTGCATTTTAATCCATATAGCATCCTTCAACAGAAAATTAATGAGAAAATTGTGAATAAACTTTATCTTATCTGCAGAGTAAAATACTTAAGTTTATTTTTTTTTTCAAGTACATATAATGTACATGAATGGTTACTTCTGTTGCCAACTCTTCTATGGCTTGGTAAATGGTCTTTGAGGTTTGGTATAGAATTAAATTAGCTGGTACACATTCTGCTGATGAGAGACAACCCTTCTAACTTAACTACTCTTCAGATAAGAGACATATATGTGTGTATGTGTGTATGTGTATACATATATATGTATATACACAGAGAGAAACCCATATGCATATATACATATATATACATGTGTATATGTGCATGCTTATGTTATATATGTGTGTATATGCATGTTTATAAACACATATGTACATAACATTGTGTGTATACATGCACACATACAGTCCATCATCACTGGGTTTTCATTAAGTTTTACCAGTTCGACCATACCAGTCAGAGCTTACCTGGAATGAACCTTTGAGAACACGTGTCCTGATTGTTCTGGCAAATAAAGCACAAGGCTTTATTTTAAAAAAAACATATCCTTATAACAGTGATTATTTAAAAATTATTAATTAAAAGCAAAGAGACAGTGTGGTGTAGTGGCTAGAAAGCTAACTTTGGAATCAGGAAGACCTGGGTTCAATTCAGATGTCTCACTATACTGCTTATATGATCTTAAACAAATCATTTAATTCCTCAGTACACCAAGCAACTTTCTAATAACTAACATTTATATAGTGCTTACTATGTGTCAGTTGTACTAAATATTTTACTATTATCATTTCATTTGATCCTTACAGCAACCACGAAGGGGTGGGATAAGTGCTATTATTATTATTATTCCCATTTTACAGAGGAAGAAACTGAGGCAAGTAGAGGTTAAATGACTTAGCTAGGATCATATAGCTAGTAAATGTCTGAGGTCACAACTGAGCACAGGTCTTCCTGACTCCAGGTCCAGGATTATATCCCCTGTGCTACCTAACTACAACTCTAAGTTGGCAAACAGTTACTGCTCTATATTGATTGAAGGATTTCACTGGGGGAGTTCCCTAACCTAAATCACAGTTCCATACGTCTCCTCTCATTCCCCAAAATTACTTTTTTGGCTATTTATAAAGTAAAATAATGCTATTAGGGGAAAGATGATCGTGAATTCTTTAGTATGATGGTACCAAAGTAAGCAATATATCTAGTCAAGTTACCTTTTATTTCTGTGGGGGACAAGAAGGCAGTCAAATTGCTTTAGTAAACTAACCATCCCAATTGATTGATCATGATGTCTATGGCATCTCTTACATCTGAACATTTCTCTCTGTTCACAAAGCTACCACCTGAGGTCAAACCCTCATCACCCTTGCCAACACTGTGCAACCTAGCCAAACTGACCTCTCTGTTCCTCACACAAGGCATTCCATCTCCCATCTCCATACTATTGCATTGGTTGTCCACCATTCCCGGGAATCTCTGCCTCTTCATCCTTGACTCGTAGATCTCTTTCTTCCTTCAATATGTAGCTTAAGCACCATCTTCTACATAAACCTTTTCTTTAGCCTGTCAATTGCTGTGCCTTTTCTCTCAAATGCATTCATATTTAACTACATTTATATTTTGCCCATTTGCAATTATTAAACAGAACAGTGGCCCAAAAATCTTCCTGCAGTTTTAAGCTACCTTAAATTATCTTATTGAATTATCTTATTATTATCTTAATCAAGTTATAAGATAACTTAAGCTATCTTAAATTAAAATAGTTTAAAACTGCAAGAAGGCTTTTGGGCCATTATCTGTGTATGAGCACACACATCATGCACATATATATAGAGGTATGTGTGTGTGTGTGTGTGTGTGTGTGTGTGTGTGTGTGTGTGTGTGTGTGTAGATAGATGATAGGTTGAAAGATCTTTACTGTCTCCCCTGCTAGAGTACAATGTGAGTAGGTACTGTTTTATTTATTATATTTGGGTCCTCAGTGCCTAGTACAATACCTGCAATACAGTAGATGGTTAACAAATACTTGCTGATTTAGTCAATCAATTTAAAGATTAATTCACCAGCATTCTGTAGAAACAGCAATAACATATCAGACCAATAATGTCAGTTTAAAGAAGCACTGTGATATGATGGTTAGAGACTCATCCTCAAGTCAGCAGAACCTAAAACCTTGCATCTGATATATTGTCCCTTCCTGACCATGGCCTCTTAGTGCCCCAGGCAAGTCTAGGTTAAGAAGTTGAACTAATCACTGATCTACTTTGGTGGAAAGGAGTCTCCACTGGGAGAGTCTGCCCTACCCCCTAAGGAAAGTAGTCAAATTAAGGGCAGAAGTAAATAGTCATATATCTCTTAGTATAGTGCATCAAAGCAAAGCTTTTCTTAAGTGAGCTTGGTTTTTCTCATGCACTGGATGTTCATAATATCCTAACTGACTGTGACTTCTCTGTTAACTGAGAGGCAAAAATAAATGAAATTTATTAATAGAAGATTCTAAATCTTAGATAAGAAGAGAAGAATTTCCATGTCATTCAATCAGGTTTCCAGTTAGAAAAAGGAGCATTAATAAGAGGGGAGATGATTGTCTTTAAAAGAACTTCTTATTAGGACCTAAGATGAATTTCTAAAAGATATGTATTTTCCTCACTTTCTTATGGAAAAAATATAATGGCCCCAAAATGTTCAATATTTTTATCAGTAAAATCATAGATAAAAAAAATTCTTTCAATTATGAATCTACTTATCTAGCATCTAATTATCTATCTAACCATTTGTCTATTCACATATCTAACTATCTATTTATACTTATGTTTTTATCTCTAGTCTTTCATTCTCATGTGGCAGGGAGTTTCCTCCTGAGCATGCTTTTAAAAAAAAAATCCATGATGACCTCCATTTCCCTGGGCTGCTGTTATTACATATGATTGAAAAATAAACTCCAGAGCTTTCCATTCAGCTTTCTACATCATTCAATAGAATTTAAAAAAAAAAAAAACACATTTTAGAGCTAATTTTTACCTCAAAACAACTTTTACTCTATACTCTATCTGGAAAACTATTCTCATGTGCTTTAATGGAAAGAAAACTGGATTAGGAGCCAAAGAATTTGAGTTCAAATTTTGGTTCTGCTACTTACTATCTGTGTGATCATGGGCTAGTCTCTTAACCCTGTCTCCTCAACTCTATGTCCTCAAAAATGAGAAGGGAGGTCAAACCTGCAGGCTTCTCTTGGATCTCTAAATCTATAATCCTATATAATTTAGGAAATTTGCCCCTTTCTAAATGCCTTCCCAAACCTCTTTTCCAAACTTTGAAGATCCACACCATTGAAAGGGAATCCTCAAGTAGTGCAGCTTGTCATGGGGCATTCATATATGACCTGTGTATTTTCTAGAACAGTTCCAGCTGGCTTCTGGAAGCAGAAACAAGGCCATCATAATGCCGTCTATTCCAAGGTGTGGGCTGTCTGAATTCTTCAGCTAGTTTTGTTTATATAACTTAGCAATTCAGCAGGGCAGCAGGAGCACACTTCATTAATTTGTTGAAGTAATGTGTGTGCCTCATTCCTGCCAGATTGAATGCAAAAAATTAAAGCAGCATGATCCCTCCCAGAGTGATTTTTTTCTTCCATGTGATCATCTTGTGTCTTGATGAATTTCTCTTCCTCTCCACCAGTGCTACCATCTGTGCCCAAGGTGTTGCAGGCTCATTGTACACTTCACTAGGTTCATAAATGGCTGGATGATTTTTGCATGGTGATTTCAGACATTATGAAATGGCTGATGTTACAACAGTCCATGAGAATAGACAGAATGGACTGAATTGGTAACTAGGAGGAGCAATGGTGGCCTGGTATTATATTTCTTTAGTTTCTGTTGTGTTTGGGAGTGACTGAAATTGCTAAGTAATTTGGATGAAGAACTTTGGAAATTTACCACTCTCCAGTATTCATCTGTTACATGAGTGGCAAAAGCCAAAAAACAGATCACCTAGTGATGAGAGGTATTTTGGCTCTAAATTAGGTTAGATCTTAAACACATAGAGTATGGCACCAGGACCATGCTTCTAGCTCTAACAAAATTTAAACCCCTCTTACATAGCTCTATCTACCCCAGAATAATGAATTAGAATGTATATCATAAGATTCAGAGGCTTTAATGATCCACCTTCTCACTGTAATTATATAAATGAGGAAACTGAGACCTAGAGTGATTGAGTGACTTGCCCAAAAGCTTAATTTGAACCTAGGCTCTCTAAGACAGCATGGTGAAGTAGAAATAATGACAGCTGACATTTAGAGAGACTTTTTACATTTTGCAAAGTACTTTATAAATATTACTGTGTGATAGATATTATGTCATATAGCTTCTAAATAACTCTTTGAGACAGGCTCTGCAGGCATTAATTTTTATAGATATTGTAGACCTGAGTCTCAGAGAAGTTAAAAGACTTACCCATGACTATACAGATATTTAAGTATGTGAAGTAAAATTGGAATCTAGTGCTTCCTCACTACGTATCCAGTGCTCTAGCCATTATGTATATTATCTCTCTACCCACCACTTGTGAAATTTTTAGCATGTTATCTAACTTCTATGGGCTTCAGCGTTACAATCTGTAAATGAAAAAGTTGAAATAAGTAACATGAAATTCTTTCTGGCTCTAAATCTGTGATCTTATGTTTGAATATGTATTAATGGCTTTCCAAACATCAAAGCAAGGTCAAAAAGAAAGCCAACTACACTCATACTTTAGTAGGCCCAACTCTGATTTATTTTTTTTAAATTTAATGTTAAATTTTCTTGTATATTCAAGTATCTATTTGTAGGGGTAGTTAGGTGGCACAGTGGATTGAGTGCCAGGTCTGGAGTCAAGAAAACTCATCTTTGTGAGTTCAGATATGGTTTCATACACTTACTAGCTATGAGACCTTAGGCAAGTCACTTAACTCTGCCTCAGTTTCTTCATATATAAAATGAACTGGAGAAAAAAAGGGGGGGGAACCACACCAGTGTCTTTGCCCAGAAAAGCCCAAATGGGGGTCCCAAAAAGTCAGACATGACTGAAAAATAACAACAACAATCTATTTGTAAGACCAAAAACTTTAGTTATCAAGGAGAGATGGTAAGAATAGTCATTTCTAGTTACTCTCAACCATTTTCAGTCATTTCTACTGCTTTTCTAGGATACTATTAGGATAATACTGTTATATGTTTTGGCTCAGAAACAGTTAGCCCAGCCCCTTCATTTCATAGATGAGGAAACTAAGGACTAGAAAAATTATATTACTATCCAGCTGAAAAACGTCCATTAGAACAGACAGAATAGACTGAGATGGAGCAATGTGATGGCGTGATGTGACTGAGCTTATACTGCTGGTTACTGGAAGATCTAAGACCAGAATGTTTCTTAATAAAATGTTTCACTGGGTAATCCAATTTAGTGGTAGAATTATGTGGTTGTTGAATATTTTGTCATTACCAAGATAATTTCTGTTCTAGTATAATCTCAATTCAATTCAACAAATATCTAGGGTGGGAGGAGAGTGGGGAGCCAGAGAGAGAAATGTATCAGACAGTCAGTGAGTTTGAGAGAGAACAATAAAAGAACACCATTGGAGGAGAGAGAGAAGAATGTCAAGAAGGGAATAGACGATGGTATAAATTACTCTAGAGAGGTCAAGAAAGAGGATAACTGAAAATAAGTTGTTGGATTCAGGGATAAGGGTGTCATGAGTGGCTCTAAAAATAAGACTGACAAAAAATGAGGTAATTTATTTACTATATCACTAATTATACTTCTTGGTCTGCTTTGGGTCATAACACTCTAAGTTCAATGTGGATGAGAATTTCTACAAAAATAAAATTCTAAAAAAATCTACTAAATATGGCCTTTATGGTTATGTTGAAGAATTAACCTTCATTGGCCTAAGAAGAAATAGAATATAAATTGCTTTATATTATTAAATAATATATTATATTATAATTCAAGATATAACAACTGTTATTATTTTAGGGAATAGAAGATTATTGTTGAGACTGTCAAGGGAAGCAAAGTGAATAACGATTTTAAACCGTAACAATGGAGATATAGTTTAAATCTTTGGAAATTGTCTTTAACCAATATAGTTGTATAAATATCTTAATGCATTGAAAAATGTCCCTCAGTGGAGTCTCTCCAGATGAGTTCAAATGATTTTATTCAGGGCGTAGTTTATGACTTACAAGCTCTTTCACTGTCATAGGAAACTGGACTTTAAGACTTTGAATTAATACAACTTCACAGTTCAGGATTCTCTGTATAATTGTTTCAATCAAATCGGAGAATATTGTCTTGTTCTTTAATGAAATGAAGACATAGAACCTGTTTTCAAGGTTCTTACATTCTGTAGGTGGGAGAAAAAACTTCATACATATATGTACATATGAATGTATCTATGTATGCTATAAAGTTGTTTTAAGAGTAAAAAAGAAAGCCAAAAAAGGAGAAATTTTCAAGAGAAAGATCCCTTTTTGCAGGAGGAGACTTTTTGCTGAGATGTTGCCCGAGTCAGATCCTGAAGGAAGAGAGAAATTTCAAAAGTGGAGGAAACTAACTTAAAAGACATCATCTGAGAAATGTGTGTTAATAAAGTAGGTAATATTCCAAAAGACATATAAGAGATGGACAGCCTAAGGACTGCACTAGTACTCCTGAAATGTTAAGAGTCAAAGGAAGATCACCAGAGTACTGGAAATATCTCCCCCAGGGAGGAACTATGGAAAGACATGAGCAAGAATTACATAGGATAAGATGACATAGGAAAACTTTTGTCTGCAGCTGTGATAGAAGTACTCCCACCTATGAGATCATGCCAAAATAAATTCATTGAATCAACTTCCAGAGGATATAATTCACTTGTTTATTGGTCCTACTTTGTGCAATAATCTGTTTTTTTAACTTTAACTATGAAGTGACCTGAACTTTTCTGTAATCATGTTTATCATCAGATAAAATTTATAATAATTATGCTCAGGCAGGTGGCATCATTCTATTTTCACATTTATGTTAGCCTAATGATTGATGAATAAAACAGTCTGGACAAGGAATAAATGGCAAAGTGGAATTTTTATAATACAAATCTATTCAGAGAGTAACAGATGGTGACAGTGACAGTAGTAGGTGGACATCAGTAAAGGACTATTTTTAATGGCACAATAAATGTTCTGAGTAACAATTTTATATTATAAAGCTAATACCTTATATAAGTAGTCATAATTCTGGGTGATGATCCAGTTGTGTTCTTTCATAGTTCATTCGTAGTTTTGCTTCTAAGCCTGCAAACAAAAAAAATTCCCTAGACATATTGTAAATAAGTTATGATATTAGTCAGAAAGGCTTGTTTACCCCAAGATAGAGGTTAAAATTATATTTTAGAATGAATAGTAATAATTATGATTCGCAATGTTGGCAATTAGAAAAATAACAAAAGTGATGTGGAAATTAAAAAAAAAATTCTCCACAATGCTAGTATTTAAGATGTGTGGCGTGGGGGGAGTTTGGAGTGCGGGTTGTGTGTTTGAAATTTGATTAGAGATTTCCCTTGAATTTTTTAGCTGAAAAGAACAAGACCCTTAAAATTTTGAATCTCCTGCCTCAAAATTATACTATCCTTATTGATGAGTACCTCATCTGGCCCACTATTTCAAGCAGATTCCAACTTCTGTGTGCCCTGCCAGCTCATGCAAACCCTTCCTACCTTTTCCTCCCTCCCTCGCCTTCAGAACTGAGACCTTGAATTACGTTAATTAAAAGAGGAGAACATAGCAATATCACTTCTAAGTCTGTATCCCAGAGAGATCAGAAAAATGGGAAAGGGACCCACATGTACAAAAATATTTATAGCAGCTTTTGTGTGGTGACAAAGAATTGGAAATTGACGGAATTCCCATCAATTGGGAATGGCTGAACAAGTTGTGGCATAAGAATGTAATGGAATACTGTTGTACTGTAAGAAATGATGATCGGAAGGATTTCAGAAAAACCTGGAAAGACTTGTATGGACTGAGGCTGAGTGAAATGAGCAGAACCAGGAGAACATTGTATGCCATAACAGCCACATTGTGCAATGACTAACTGTGATAGACTTAGCTCTTCTCAGCAATGAAAGGATCCAAGACATCTCCAAAAGTCTCATGGTGGAAAATACTATCCACGTCCAGAGAAAGAGCTATGGAGTCTGAATGCAGATTGAAGCATACTATTTGCTCTTTTTTTTCCTTCTGTTTTGTTTTGTTTCTTCTTCCTTGTGGTTCCTTCTATTGGTTCTAATTCTTCTTTACAACATCACTAATGTGAAAATATGTTTAACAGGAATGTATATGTAGAGTCTGTATCAGATTGAATGCTGTCTTGAGGAGTGAGAGGGAGAAAATTTAAAACTCAAAACCTTATGGAAGTGAATGTTGAAAACCAAAAATTAATTAATTAATTAATTAAAAAAATAAAAAGAGAAGAGTGTAGGTAGAATTGGAAAAACAGGTCACTAAGCATTTGAAATTGAAAGGTCTGAAAGCTAGTTTTTCAAAATATAAATACACCTACAGTGAGACTATAATAGTGGTAGTGGAAAGAGAATATCACAGCCTAAATAGCACAAGGCTAGTTAAACATAATCCATGATCAATGCTAGTAAAATGTTGAATGAAATTATTTTTCCAACTTTATAACATTTTTATCTAAAGTTTTGAGCTCCAAATTTTATCCCTCTCTCTCTTCCTCCTCTCCCCCCTCCCTGAGACAGAAAACAATCAAATATGTGCAATTATTTAAAACATTTCCATATTAGTCATTTTGTACAAGAAGGCTCAAATGAAAGAGAAAAAAGTGAAAAATACCATGCCTCAGTCTGTATTCAATCAATATCAGTTCTTTTGCTGATAGTATACTTTATCATTAGTCCTCTGGGATTGTCTTGGATCATTATATTGCTGAGAATAGCTAAGTCACTCATAGTTCTTCATTGAAAAACATTGCTGCTACTGTGTATGACGTTCTCCTGGTTCTGTTCACTTCATTATGCAACAGTTCATGTAAGTCTTTCCAAGTTTTTTTTTTCCTGAAATCACGCTGCTAGTAATTTCTTATAGTACAATAATATTCCATTATATTCATATACCATACCTTGTTTTGACATTCCCCAACTGATGGGCACCATTTGATTTCCAATTCTTAGCCACCACAAAAAAAAAGAGCTGCTATAAATACATTTTGCACAAACAGGTACTTTTGTCTTTCTTTTTTTTTTGGGGGGGGTATCTTTGGGATATAGACTTAGCAACAGTATTGCTGGATCAAAGGGTATGCATGGTTTTATAGCCCTTTGGGCAGAGTTCCAAATTGCTCTTCAGAATGGTTGGATCAGCTCACAACTCCACCAACAATGTATTAGTGTTCCAGTTTTTCCACACCCACTCCAACATCCAATGTTTTCTTTTTTTTTGTCATATTAGCCATTCTGATAGATGTGAGGTGGTACCTCAATGTTGTTTTAATTTGCTTTTCTCTGATCAATAGTAATTTATAATTTTTTTCTTTTTTTAAAAATTATTTATTTTTAGTTTTCAACATTCACTTTTATAAGATTTTGAGTTCTCATTTTTTCCCTCCTTCTCCTTGTCCCTCCCCAAGATGGCATGCTATTTGCTATAAGCTATACATGTACAATCATGTTAAACATATTTCCATATATTAGTCATGTTGTGAAAGAAGATTCAGAACAAAAGGAGAAAGCCATGAGAAAGAAAAAAAAAGAGAAATGGTATGCTTCCATCTGCATTCAGACTCCATAGTTATTTCTCTGGATGTGGATAGCATTTTCTATCATGAATCTTTTGGAATTAGATTTAGAACATCTTTTTTCAAATGACAATAAATAGCTTTGATTTCTTTGTCTGAAAACTTCCTGTTCATATCCTTTGAGCATTTATCTGTTGAAGAATGACTTGTATTTTTGTAAATTTGACTCAGTTCTCTGTATATTTGAAAAATAAGGCCTTTATCTAAGATACTTGTTGCAAAAAAAATTTTTCCTAGTTTTCTATTTTCCTTATAATTTTGGTTGCATTGGTTTTGTTTGTGAAAAAACCTTTTTCATTTTATACAATCAAAATGTTCTATTTTACATTTTGTAATGCTCTTTATATCTTCTTTGGTCCTAAATTCTTCCCTTATCCATAAATCTGACAGATAAATTTCTCTGATCTCCTTAATTTGTTTGTGGCATCACTCTTTATGTGTAAATCATGAATCTATTTTGACCTTATCTTGGTATATGGTGTGAGATGTTGGTCTATACCTAGTTTCTGCCATACTGTTTTTCAGTTTTCCCAGCAGGGCTTGTGAAATAATGAGCTTTTTTCCAAAAGTTTGGATCTTTAGATTTATCACATATTTGAAAATTATAGACATTTACTATAAAGTAATTTGTACCTAATCTATTCCACTGATCCAGCACTCTATCTCTTAACCAATAGCAGATTGTTTTGTTGATTACCACTTTAAATACAGTTTGAGATCTGTTATGGCTAGACCACCTTCTTTCACATTTTTTTCATTGATTCCCTTGATATCGTGGAGGTTTTGTTCTTCCAGATGAATTTTATTATTATTTTTTCTAGATCTATAAAATAATTTTTAATTGTTTGATTAGTATGGCACTCAACAAATAGATTAATTTAGATAGAATTGTCATTTTTATTATATTGGCTCGGCCTACCTATAAGCAATTAATATGTGTCTAATTGTTTAGATCTGACTTTATCTGTATGAAAAGTGTTTTATTGTTGTGTTCATATAGTTCCTGGGTTTGTTTTAGCAACTACCTTGGCACTGGAAACCTTGAATGAAATTAGAAGTAAGCACTATTGAATCCTAAAGAAACACCTTTTTTACATCAATTCAACAACCAGTCTTCAAGCAACATTTTTGTGTTAGGCATTTCACTAAGTGCTAGAAATGAAAAGAAAATAAGATATTAATTGCCATCAAGGACCTTCCATTTGATTGGAGTGCAGGGTTTTATGACATGGGCACAGATAAGAGTATATTAGGAAATTGGATGAGTGCTGACAGTTGAAAGGAAGATCAAGAAAGTTTCTTGGAAAAGATAAACCCTGAACTGAGCTTTGAAGGAAGATAAGAATTCAGAGAGATGGAGATTAGGACATTGCAAATTTTCAAGGATGTGTAATGGCCTGGCAGAATGCAAAGAGGTAGGAGGTGGAATATTGAATTCATGAACAATGAGTAATTCAGTTTAGTTGGATGGATGGAAATGTCATTTGCTGAGAAAGTGCATAGTTATTAGAAGATAAATTCTGGCCAAAACAGAAACAATTCCTATTTACATTCACTGTGAGTCAGTCAGGGCCCAAACTGTGCTGATCCCTTGTCCACTGGAACAGGGGATGAGGGAAGGAACAATCAGCGTTGGAGAATCTCTTCCAGAGAGAGCCTGGTTTACAGAAATGCAAGAAGGTGGAGAGAATGGGAGAGGAAGTCAACTAGAATCAAGCAAAGTGTGTTAAAGGTAAAAGAGAGGGAGTTTCCAGGAGTTACAGTGAAAGGGAAGAACAGTGGAAAATAGTAACTGAGGAGGAGCAGGATTGCAAGGAGAGTTTTAATAGGGAAAAGGGGTTTGTGCCTCAAAAGGTGGATGATCTGAATCAGAAGCATGAGGAGAGAGGAGGAGGTGTGTTTGCTAGTCATAGGAAGCACTTGGACAGTACCATTTGGTCAGTGCCTCCAACTTCTATGGTCTTATAATGACATTTTGATATGAAGACGACTATATAAGCAGGCCTGTAGAGATCTTACTGTAGCGTGTGTAAAGAATAGCAGCTAAGCAGCTGCCCTGGAAGCACTGTCAGACATTTTTCAGGGCCAGACAGAAAAAAGGAAAAAAAAGTCATACATTTAAAACCTTTAAAAGTAAGCACAGGCTTACTCTTTCCTAGCTAGTTCTTGATGTGATAGATACTTTGTTCAAAAGGAGTGACCTTAGGGTAAGGTCATGAAAATTACATGTTTACTTTATTATACCATCAAAAGGAGCCTTAAAAAAAAGAAAGAAAAAAAAACATGGAAGCCCTAAACATTATGGATTTTATTCCCTATGATTCATACATTACCCAAAAATTTTTGGCTTCTTGGAATTCTGAAATAAATTTCCAAATTTCTTGGCAATAAGTTCAGATGCTATACTTTTCACTGTAACAAAATGTAATCCTGAGGAATAATAACCAGGATAGTGGAAGGATGTAGCCTGTGGCCTGTTGGACTGGGCTAGAATGGGGTCTGCTGTAGCATTTTCATGGTAAATTTTACTTCAAATCACCTTCATTTCTGGTGAGCTTCACAGAAAGGAAAAACTCTAGTTAACTCTTAGTAACCCATGACATTCAAGCTATGGATGGTATATAGGACAATTTTAATGATATGTGGTGCTCCTCTCCATCAACTGCCATATAAATTAGTAGCTAGGAGACTTTCAATTCCCTCTCTGAAACTCATTTACTTTACCTTAAGGAGTTGTGATTGCTCAGTAAAATATGTTGCCTTCCTTTTAACATTCTAAAAGAAAAAGAGCCAACATTTTTAAACTTGTGAGAAAATGATTATTTTCTTATTATATTAATAGCCATTTTTATACACAGGACCCAAAGAGGGTTTTTTTTTTCTTTTTACTTCCTTGTAAAGGGCTGATAATGAGATCTTCATCTCAATCTTGGGTGGGGTTTCACTCAACTGGAAGGGTTTACTTTTGATTAAAGGAGAAAGAGAGCCCAATCTAGATTAATTCCAGCCCATTGTTCAACTGACATAAGTGGTCTAGGTGGAGATAGATTCCTTTGTCCAGATAGCCAAGGTAGCTGAGTCTTCTAGCCAGTCCTCAGTTAGAAAAGCTGAAGATTTTTTGCCCACCTCTTCATTAATATGTCCACACTCTCATTAATTGTTAACCAGAATTGATTTTGGCCCCTCAGGGGCAACCCCTTTTCCAGGGTATTTAAGCACTCTGCAGTCTATAAGGTTTGGTTTCTGAGAGGGCCACTGACCTCAATTTATTGATTATTCACTAGCCAAAATTAATAAATTGATGACTAATTACACAGAAACTATGTCTCTTGGACTTTTCATTCATCACAGTTGCTTACTTATGAGTAAAAGTTTGGTGAATTATGACAAGACTAGAAAAATAGCAACAGTAAATGTGTATTTGGTGAGAATGGGGAAGGGAGGCCTGGAACTCCAAGTATATAACTATCCTTCACCCAGGGAAATCGGACACTACTTTGTAATTAGAACCTTAGTTACCTTGGACTCTGAGAGTTAAGTGATCTCGGAGAAACATGTATACTTTCAGGTATTGTATTCAGAGGCAGCAAGAGAAGGTTTCACCAATACATTTTTGGATCTGGAAACTTGGGCTGAATCTTGGAAGCAACCTGCAACGAGCACTTAGCATGGTAGTGGCAGTGCTCACAACAGGATGGCCTAACACCAAGATTCTAATGTTCTAGCTATCTGTCTTAAAATATCATAAATAGCCTGATGAGTACTTTGAAACGTAAAAATGTGATTGGGTCTAACTCAAGAAGAGTGGAGATCAGTGCAGGGACCTGGGTGACCCAAGTCAAACTCAAGCAGAGCTAATCACCCTACTCAATATGGTAGTAAGAGGCAGAAACTGTTCTTGGCACAAAGTCCAAATTCAGGAACTAAGGCTTGAGAGATGAGTAAACTGGAAAAGATAATGTCTTAAAAGATTCTATAAAGATTTCTAATCAATCCAGAAATACCAAAACTCCAACTTAGAAAGAGACAGTTCCAGGCCTGGTGGTGCATATGTATAATACTAATAGGAAGGCTGCAACTGACAGGTTGCTTAACCTCAGGAGATCTTAGCTGAAGTGGAATAAAACTTACCAACTATATGCACTAGATCTGCCACAGTATGGTGAGCCTCTGGGAGCAGAGTATATCAGGATGTCTAGAGAGGAATGAACCAGCCAAGGTCAGAAATGAAATATATCAAAGCTGCTGCGGTTCTAGCCTGAATGAAATAGGGACAACTAGTTGAAAGAAAGACAGATATTGAAGAAGGAAGGAAGGGAGGAAGCAAGCAAGGAAGGGAGGAAGGAAGGAAAGAAAAAGAGAAGAAAGGGAGAAGAGAAGAGAGGAACTCTTTAACAATTTAACAGAGATGCAAAGGGAAAAAAAATGAATTTTCTCCTAGAACCACATGAAATGGAAACTATGGTGGGAAGAATTAAAAGGAGATAAACAACTTGCAATAGTATGTCATAAACTTTACCCAAGTAATAGATGACCTGAAAATTAAAATAGATAAAAAAGAAATCATTGATTCCATGACATAACAAGAAAGATTAGCAAAAAAATCAAAAGACTGGGAGAAAATTATATATATAAAACCTGAGCTGGGAAATAAGAGAAGGGGAGATAACTTGAGAATTATTGGACTCCCTGAAAAATCATGTTTAAAAAATTCTGGGCATTATATTTCAATAAATCATAAGTGAAAACTCCCCACATCCATTAGAACCAGAGGGTAAAGTAGAAATAGAATGAAATCGTTAATCATCTCCCAAAAGAAACAACAAAAGAAAAACTCCTAGGAATATTATAATCAAAACCAAGAGTTCCCAAGTCAAAGAAAAACTACTGTAAGCCATCAAGAAAGAAAGAGTTCTAGTACCAAAGAGCTATAGTTAGGATCACACAAGATTTAGCAGCTACCACAATACAGAAGCAGAGAATGTGGTATTCAAGAAGATGAAAAATCTAGGTTTATCACCAAGAATAACTTACCCAGCAAAATTGGCATAACCCGCATGGGGAAAAATGGACTTTTAGTTGAAGTAGAGGATGTCCATGTACCAAGCAACTGCAATTATAATCACACAAGACTTTGAAGTTCCTATTATAAATGAGATGGAATCTTGGAATACAAGATTTTCCAAAAAGCAGAGACATAATCTTATGATCAAGAATAATCCACTATGAAAAGCTGAATATAATCCTACAAGGGAAAAAATAAAATAAAACAAAAACTCTTTAATGGAATAAAAGACTTTCAATCATTCTGGATGAAAAAAAAACAGAGCTAAATAGGAATTTTGAAATACAAATGCAAGACTCAAGAGAAACAAAAAGGTAAATTTATTGGGGTAATTAGAATGGGCTTTGTAATGGTGAAGGGCTAACTTTCTTAAGGAGAAGAAACAAGTTTCCCTTCAGAAATTTAATGTCTTCAAAAAGCATTGAAGGAGCAAAATAAGGAAATCAGAAGACCTGGGAACTGATTAGTTCTACTGTGATCGGGGAAAAATAGTAAGGATGAAAATACACATGTAGAAAGAAGGAAGAAGGTGTGGAAAGTAATATTTTTCCATAATTGAGGTGTGTGATCAGAAGAGTATACAAACACAGAGAAAAGGGAGAGGATTGAACACACAAACAAAGCTTGGTGTAAAAATACATCAAGCACAGCTGGGAATCAGGGAGAAATAGGAATGGGGGAAGGGAGGCTATTGAGGAAGCACAGTACAGAGGAAGGAATAGTCACAAGCAAAACAAACTTTCTTATCATAAAGAGGGGTTGAGGATTAAAAGTAAAAAAAAAACAAAACACCTAGAAACTAAGGGGTTACCTAATCAATTAGGCAATGTCTGAACAAAATGTAGTATATAAGTGTCATGAATATTATTGTACTATAGGAAATAACGAAAGAGACCATTCCAAAGAATACTGGGAAGTATGAACTTACACAGAGAGAAATGAGCAAAGCCACGAGAAAAACAATTTCAAAAGACTTTAAAAACTTTGGTCAAAGTAAAAATCAGCCTTGTCTCCAAAGGACTTATGAAGTATATTGTCTATTTTCATACCAGTAAGTAAGGGATTCAAGAAAAAAAGATATTTTTCAAAAAAAAAAGTTGATTTTGTCCACTGTGTGGATTTGTTTTTATTGATAAAGCCTTTTTATTACCAGGATTTTTTAAAATTCTGTTTGTAATTGGTGGGTTGGAGTGGGAGGGGAGAAAAACATAGTAATGGGAATAAAAAAAAAAGCAAAGAACAAGAAAAAAGAGGAGAGCCATTGAAACATATGTAGAAGGGAAAAGGAGAAAGAAGAAATTTTAAAGGGAAGCAAACACAAGGAGAACAGCTTTGGATTTATTACACATGTATTTTTGGTTTTGTTTTGTTTTTTCAAACTATGGAATAGAGATTCATAATTTCACATATAACTAATTGTCTTTTATGTTCTACTTTGTTTATTGAAGACACATTGTTAGGGTTTTTTTTTTAGTTCAAATATTCTTTCAAGAAATAAAAGAATTAAGTGATGTGTCCATGGTGACAAATCTAGTATGTGACCAAGGCAGAACTCAAACTCAGTTCTAAGTAAGACCGATATTCATGGACACTATGTCGTTCATTCTTTATATAATCAATGTATATTTGATGGCCAGGTAAAATTTTGGTAGATAAATCCTTATGGATATTTAAAATTATTAGTATGTCCTTGTAAGTAAATTAAAAGTACTAATTAATGAGGCTATTAACTAACAAAAAAGTAATTCATAATATCACTTTATAGTGCAAGGAGGGAAAGGGAGCAAACATTGATTAATCACCTGCTATGTTCCAGCACTGTGCTAGACACTTTAAAATATTATCTCACTTAATATTCAATTTGATATAGCACTATAATAAAAATTAATAGCATAAAGAAGACATGATTTCAAGTCCAGAGGGGTGGGTCATGCTCACTACTGATGTATTTCTGTAACCATCTTCCATATGGATTTCCTTCACAAAATAATTTGGTGAAACCATCCAGCCATAGAGTAACTCTTTCCACAGCCCAAGGTTGAAATGAAGTCTGGAACAGACTCTGCCAATAATAAATCAGTGCCAGAGCTTGAGAAACAGGACTCTACCTAGGCAACTATATCCAAGCCCTTGCTGGCAGCAGCAGTAGCAGCTGAGATCAATGAAGAAACAGTCAGGAAAGCAAAACCGAGTTGGAGTGAAAAGAAAGCATGAAAGGCTGAGGACAAACTGGAACATGGAAGGGTAAAAGAGATTACCAGAGGAACCATCTGTAAATCTAAGAAAATCCTCTTTATCATCACCAAGCCAGATGTCTACAAGAGCTCAGCTTCAAACATCTACAGAACTTTTGGGGACTCCAATGTTGTGGATTTCTCTTAGTAGGTAAAACAAGCTGCTGCTAAGGGTTCAAAGTTCAACATGGAGCAATCTCAAACATTCAGGAGAATTTACAAACTTCAAATGTGCAAGAAGAAATCAAAGAGGAAGGGGTCAGTGAAACAGGTGTGGAAGTAAAGAATATAGAATTCATCATATTCCAAAGTACGTATACAGAAAACAAAGGCTGTCCAAGCCCTGAAGTACCATGTGATATTATAAATGGTATTGTGGAATTAATGACTAATCAGTCTGGAAATAAGGATGTTTCTTTTTTTAGTGTTTCAGAAGAGATTAAATGCAACCTGATTTGAAATTGATATTATTTTTCTCAGTAATATTGTAGCTCCTTGGGCACAAAAATACAAATTATCTCAGATATATAAGGTGTCAAAAGTGATCCTGGGCAAGTCATTGAACCTTCATGTCTCTCAAACAACTCCTTAGAAATCATGTACACAAAAGGTGCCTTCAACTTATTTCCAGCCACAGATGCATAAGACTGATATAACTCTTTAATTATTTTTTTCTTTTTTGTGATTATAGGTTTTTATTGAATTCAGTTCATTGAGGAAGTTGAGGGAGCAGTATGAGAAAAAGCAAAAGCAGATGTGGTGAGGCAGCTAGGTGGAACAGTGGAGAGGGCACCGGGCTTGGAGTCAGGTAGGACCTGAGTTCAAATCTGGCCTCAGACACTTGACACTTACTGGTTGTATGACCCTGGGCAAGTCACTTAACTCCCCCAAAAAGCAGATGTGGTGAGCTTACCTGTCAGAGGCTCCAAGAAAGTGGAGGGGGAGGATTTTCTGGAAAACCTGCATGGTAGCTCTTGAAGTAGTCAGCTGTTCTGCTCTGGGTAACATCAACCACAGGGTTCTTGGGTGCCTCTCTTTGTGTGGGTAGGTAGAATTGGAGGACCTGGAGGAGGGTATTTTGAATGAACTAAGCCTGCAAATTTTGATAGCAGGGAATTTTTTACATGGTCATGGTTCAGGTAGGCTTCCTGTAATAGTTTGCTTCTAAGGGAGGGAGAGTACCCCAAGGACAGAATGGACTCATTCTGGGACCACTCTCTTGGATTTCTTTTATCTTTGTATCCAACCAGAAGGTTTATAATCTACACTGGTGGATTGAGTTCTCTTAATGACGAGATTCTTTATATTTGCCATAAACATCCATATAGGAACTATGTAGTCCACTCATGTTCTTTTTCTTGTTCTTTTTAGCAACTTGAGATATCAATATACGACTCAGGTTGGACAGCTATTGTTTTTCATTGTTACTAAATTACTGACTCATGAAGCAGCTAAGTGGTGCAGCAAACAGAATGTTGGACCTGGAGAAAGCGAAAAAAAAGTTCAAATCCAGACTCACATCCTTACTAGCTGTGTGACTCTGGGCAAGTCACTTAACATCTGTATGTTTCAGATTCCTCATCTGTAAGATAGGGATAATAATAGAAGCTACTTCCCAGGACCGTTGTGTGAATCAAATGAAATGATATTTTCAAAGTATTTTGCAAGCCTTAAAGCGCTATATAAATTCACTATGTCATTATTATTATTGCTATTACTGTTACTATCACCCAAATCCCAAAGCTCATTGGTTTGGGACTCTCTTCCTCACTGGTGGAGATCAATGCCCAACACCTGTGTGATGGGCTAGGTGGAGTCAGTGAGAGTGAGAGAGAAGAGAGAACTGATCTCTTCAGTCTTTTAGCTTTTTCTAGCCTCCAGTGTCCAGAGACAAGACATTGGGAATTCCAATCTCTCTTTAGGACCATGAGGGGAGATGGACTCTGGAAAGAAACAGATTTGGCATGGATATGTAGAGGAGGTGGCAATTCTTATCATGTCCCTATCCCTAAGCTTGTTACACCAGAGTCTTCAGAGAATTTCCTTTCGATCCGGGACTCTGTGTGTGTGTGTGTGTGTGTGTGTGTGTGTGTGTGTGTGTGTGTGTGTGTGTGTGTGTCTCTCTCTCTCTCTCTCTCTCTCTCTCTCTCTCTCTCTCTCTCTCTCTCTCTGAATCTGGGATATCTTGTTCCCAGAGGGAGAGCTTATACTTTCTAGTATATATACTCATACGTTTACTTTCTCCAATTTCTGTTCACTATCAACTCGAAAAAATGTCTTTCTTTGATATTTGTGATGTGTGTTCACTGTGCAATTAGTACTTGGTGGTAAAGGAGTCAAGCTTTAGATATAAAACTTGGAGCCTTCCTTCCATATTAAAAAATAGCAATCAATAATTAAGCTTGAACTTTAAAATTATATTCCCAAGACTAACAATATTTAAGAAAGCAGATAGATGTAATTCTGCTCCAGTAACTTTTCTTTCTCTGAGAAGCAGTGAGGCCCCAATTTCCTGCTTCCCCTCCTGGTATCAATCAGTCTCCCTTGGATAAGAATGAGGGGAGGAGTTTCTACAGAGGTTTATTCTTGTCTCACTGCAAGTCATATAATATAGTCCATTAAAATAGCTTTGCTGTGATATGACCATCATTGTCACCATCATCATCACCATCACCATCATCATCATCATCATCATCACCATCATCATCATCATCATCATTATTTCCACTTCCAGTCATGCATAGCCTTGATGATATCTTTTATGCAGCTACTTTCACACACCAGCTTTAATAGCAAGCATGCTGTGACCTACTTAGGATCAGGGTGTGGCTGCTGCACACGCTACAGTTTCTTGTTTTTGTTAGTCCTTCATTCAAGAAGAGGACCATGGCACCAGGAAGGTGCTGTCATGACTTGCAAGTGAATTGGATTTAAGTGAGGGAGGGCTGTGCAAAGTCACCAGTCTCACTTTCTCCTCCAGAGCCATCTTGGCTCCAGCGGCAAGATATAGATTAGGATGACTGGAGATGTCACAGCTTCTTGGGGCCCCAGTTGAGAGTTGGGTAAAAGGTGGACACCAAAGGTTAATGAGCAGCCCTACAAAGGGCTCAGCAAGGCCTCAAACCAGAGGTACTAGTCCTTCCTGAATACCCCATACATATATCATGTGCAGCAGTTACACTCTCATAAAACTGTCTCAGGAGATGGGCTAAACCAGGGTTAGGGTAATTGACAGGCCTCAAACTCATCAGTGAGTTAGGGGGATGTCTACCCCAAGCGTTACCCTGGTGGAACGGGCAGATAAAAACAATTTATTCTAAAGGCCATAAAGGCAGCTGAAGCAGGCACTGTGGAACACTTAGAGCTTGGTCAGACATCAAAGACACTGAGGTCATCCAGGTTATCCATGGCATGCTGGGCCATTGCCAGACTTTTATCTTGCCACTGGACTTTGATGACTGGAACACAGAGTTAGTCTGACAACTTAGTGCAACTCTGCTTCACTTAAATCCAATTTGTGCACAACTCAAGACATCACTGCATGATGTCATTGGTCCTTTTCAAAACAACAGATAAACAACAACACTTAGGCCCATCATCTAGCTTTCTACTGATTTTGGGTTCTTTGGATCTTAATTCTTTGAGTGCTATAATATTCTATAATTTGTAGATAAACTGAAATTGTAAATTATATAAGTTGTAGATAAATTGAAAGGAAATATTCTACCTTCGGGACAGACAGCATTCCATATTGCATAGAGGGCTCATATTGGAATCAGGAAGATCTAGATTCAAGGGCTGCCTCTGAAAAATATTGGCTGTTTGACAAACATTATCCCATTTGGTCCTCACAACAACTCTGTGAAACAGGTGCTCTCTTGATCACCATTGAGATTTGGCAACTTCAAGGAGAATGAAGTTGTTGAATGTTCTACACACTTTCTATAATATAATCCCAACTTATTGCCTTCTCCTACTTAATTCTGGAGTTAGTCCAGAATTCTATTTGCAGCACTTGTCCCAAATCATCTACCTTGATTATGTGAATGTATAGGACAGAGCAGAGCAGATCTTTCCACAAAATGAGATGTAGAGCTGAGACAATTATCCATATAAATTAATGAAAATCCCTGCTTTAACCAATGAAACCTGGTGACTGTTTTTCATATTTTACACTAAAAAGAGTATCTTTAGGAAAGATGCAATTTTCAAATGTTTTTTCATATTATTCTTAAGCTTTTAAATATTCCTCCCCCAATTAAAAATTCACTAGTAATTTCAAGATATATGCTCATATATATGTGTGTGTACATATATATATCTATGTGAAATTATACATACATAAAATATACACACATACTCAAAACAATAAAATCCCAGTTCAGACCTGTCCATAATATTTTGTTTCATTGATTATTAACTGTGTTTGCTTCTATAAGGCATAGTAAAATGTTTTATTTTCAACTACTTTCACCCTTTAAAAACTACTTTTTAAAGTTTTCATGAGAAGTAAAAAGTTGGTTCAGCTCCAATTTAATTTGGAAATGGCAAAGTAGGTTTCTCGGAAGTACTAAGTATCTGCCTTATTGGCCAGCTGAATCTGGATTATTTGGCTTTAAATAATTTTTCATGTGTCATAGAAACAAGACAGTTGGCAATCCTGTTGTCAGGATGTTAAAGAACATTAGAATTCTTTTCATTTGGTTTCATGAAACACCTGATCCCATTGTTACAGAAATGCCAAACATATTAGATTTGAAACAAATATTACTTTCAGTTTGCTGGATGATCAGATATTTGGCCTAGGATGTATTAGATACAAGCAAATGGCTTTGTGATCCCAAGGAGATCTAAGCAATATCATTCAAACTAGGATTGAAACAAAAAAAGAACTAAAATGGAGAAAAATGAAAAATGTTCTTTTCTGAGTTTAAAAAAAAAACTTCTTGTGGCAGATTGATCTGGATATATCATTAAACTACTCCCTTTGGCTCTGTAATGTTTATGAGAGAAAGGATTAAGCTTGATTCTAAAGCATTTCAAACATAACTGAAATGCTTTGTTACTCTATCATAGTAGGCCTCAAACCATTCAGAACCAACTTGTGTGAGGCAACCTTAAAGAGACATTTTTCTAGTCTAGATATATTTTCTAACAATAAAAACCTAATTGAAATCACTGAAATTTTGTCCTCATAAATTATTTTTATAGAAAATAAGTGACTAAATGAAGCTTTCTCCCTCTTTGTATCATGGAAAAGACATCATTTTTAGAATTTAATTAATAATACTTCCTATGTGCTGAAATATTGAAATTTGGCATATAAGATTCCTTTTGGGGGTAAAATCACAGAATTGAGTCATTTCTTTTTAAACAGTAGTTTTAGAGTTAATGAACCAATTGTCCCTTACATCTGTTATACTCTTGTAAGTTGTATGTAATTCTTTGTTGCCATGAAAGTAGCATATATTACTGATACATCATTAATCAATTTCTATATTAGTGACTTATACATAGTGTGTATACATATATATATATATATATGTACGTGTATATATACGTACATATGTATATAGATGTTGGATTGTACAAAATTAATTTGAATTTATTTAGTCTCTATGATCTCTTAGTAATATTCAAAACTGTTATTTATTCTACATATTTTCTACTAAAGATGAATTTGGCATTCTAAACATTGAGTTCCTCGCTACTTAACAAAATTACTAAGTGTTTTTGATGGTTGGTGGACTTAAGCATTATTAATTATCATTATATTCATGTTACAGTCAAAATTTTATTTCCCTAGATCTTGAATCTTTGATTTTCCTAGATCTTCCCTAATCCTGAATCTTTTCTCCATGTGAGTTGAGTTGAACTAGTTCGACATATCAGATTGTTTTCCTCTTTACTCAAGTTGTTTTAAAAAAAATCTATTTTTTTTTGTTATGTGAACATTTGCATTGATGCTGTGCTTCATATTTGAGTTTCTGTGTTTTTTGGTACTTACATAGAGATCATCAATCAATCAATCAATGTTTATTAAGCACCTTCTATGTGCCAGCCACTGTGCTAAACACAATCCATCAAGGATTGACTATTCATACATTATAATTTATCCCTGCCTTCTTAAGAGCTGCTTCTCTACTTATTGTGTAAATTTTCCCATGACCACTTTCTCTAGTAGAATTTCAGTGAGTGGCATAGAGGTGATGGAAGGAAGCAGAGTTAATGATGATTTTCTCCTGAATTCTTCCAAATCTCTGATCTGTAAGAGATTAGGAACAATGAAGTCATGGCTTAGAGGTAATACAACTGACAATGATATTTGCTAATAAATACTTGGCAGTCAACATTTATTTTTGCAATGTAATGAAAAAATGTTGAGCAAGTTGTTTTTTTTTTGTCTTGTCTAATAATGATATTTCAGCTATAAGTCAAGGAACTAGTCAACAAGTCACCAAAATAGCAGGAATATATCTGAATTAGATAGCTCTACTATTTGCACTCTTCTGAAATACTATCTCTGAATTCCTTGGGGCTGTCACGGATCTCTTCTTTGGAACCAGGTAGAAGGAAAGGTCTAGGTTACTTAATTTAGTATTTTCTGAAATAATGCTTCCGTATTTTGATTTATATAATCAAGCAGTTTCTGGACAGTTTTTGGATAGGAGTTATAATTGATGCAGAAAATGATGTTATCTTTTTACGTTGTTTATGCACATGGAACAGTAGGTTGACACTTTTAATGATATTAAGTTTCCATAAATCTAATATTTTGGAATGATCATATATCATAAACACATGTCAGTCTTTCCAGAAACCTAATTTGGGGAGGATAATAGCTATTTTGAATTGAATCCCCTTGGATTGAATGTTGACATAAAGTAGTTTTTATTCTATAATGAAACTAAAAGTATAAGAGATTTTAAAATTTTGGGGGTAGTCAAAGAAAGATATAGAGGAGCAAGGAAGATCAGGGCATTGTGTATTGAGGAAAGACAGAAAATGGGGTGGGGAACCTGGAAATATTTCGAAAACATGGAAATATTTTACTCTGATACCTAAGCAAAGAGAACCATGGATCTAATAGCCAAAACAAGCTCCCTGAAATCACCATTTGCCAAAAGTTTTCATCAACAAAATAGTTTAAGAATCTAGATGACCTCTTAAAATAGTTCCAGCCCTAGAATTCTGTGTCTCTATTGTTATAGTAAGCAAAAACCAGATTAAGTTATCTCCATCCAAAATCTTGTGGTTCTGCGATGACATACATGCCATAAAACATATAAACAAGAACTCTAATGTCCTAAAATAACTGCCAAACACAAAAGATAAATTACTCCTGAAACTAAGCCCATATATAATCACTAGAAGATTAAACTTTATCATGAGTTTTGTTCCATTACCAAATGTTGTCAAGTAGTAATTAAAACTGAATTCCTTCAGTGAATATTCTAGGGAGGAGATTACAAGCATTTTTCTTAATAGAGAGCACACTCTAATGTTAAAGCGTTGCCATTTTGTTATGAATTGGGGCCATCTGATTCTTCAGTTCATCATGTGGCAAGTCTGATACAGCTCTGATTTCAAATTGATAAAGATAGGCAAAAAGAGTATTTTCTCCCATTCTAGCCATGAAGCAGAAAAAGATGTTTTATTTTTCATGGTTGTTATAAGGCTTAGGAGAGATAAAGTATGGCAAGTGCTATATAAATATTTTACAAAAGTCACTTTTGTTAAAAAAAAAAAGTCATTCAAAAACCAAAATGATAGCTTGAGAGGGATGCAGGGAGAGGAGACTCATTGGGGGTGTGGCTTTCTGAAACTGTATCACAAAGATAATAAAGACCAAATAATAATTGCACAGGAATCATACTGGAATCATCACTTAATTGTTGTTGATGTTGTTTTCCAGTTGTTTGAGTCATTCTAACTCTTCTTGACCTCATTTGTTTTTTGTTTTGTTTTGTTTGGGGCAAAGATACTGGAGTGGCTTGCCATTTCCTTTTCCAGCCCACTTTACAGATAAAGAAACTGAGGCAAAAAAAGGGTTAAGTAACTTGCCCAGGTTCACACAACCAGTAAGTGTCTGAGGCTGGATTTTAACTCACAAAGAGGAGTCTTCATGGCTAGTCATCCACAGGAAAGGACTATCCTGTTTCCTTTAGGAAGCGGAGTTACAGGACCAGGAAAAGTTAAAGATTATAATTCTAGAAAACATAAAATTTCTTTAAAACAAAACATATTTCTGTCTGTAGCAAAGTAGTTCTTATTTTGTCATAAGCTGGACTATCCTTGGAAACTGTGATCATGAAGTTATTATTAAATAAATTTGAAACCCAGAAGAATGCTACACAAATAAAAGTCAAGTAAAAAAATTAAGAACTGGGTTTTAAAATATAGGATATATTATCTCTGTTATTTGTCTTCAGAATCATAGGACTTTTTCTTTTCAAGCAGATACTCAAATGGCACACTCTCACCCTCCTCTCCACTTAGAATATTTCCTTAATTCCACTGGTCTTTAATGACTCAACCTTAAACTTTAATAAGACTTTTTTTTTAGTGCTACTCCAATGCACTTGCCACACAATATGGTATAATGTAATTATTTCTTATTTCCTTATTTCTTCACCAGACTGTAAGTTTCATGAGCACAGAGAATATATTTCAACTAAATTTCTAATGTTCCTAGCTTTCTGACAGTGCTTTGGCTGATCTGTTGATTTAATGAAAGAATTTCAATTCAAATTACCATGTCCGACAGACTGACCTTTTTTAGATACACATTGATTTTTCCTGACCTCTCTAGCTTCCTTCAAGTCTCAATTAAAATTCCACCTGGAGTGTTCAGTGAGGACTGGCATCCCAGGTGTAAGGGCTTGGCAAATCCTTTTCAGAGGTGCTTATCTACCTTTGGTGTCTTTTGGGGGGGATAAAATCATTTTGGGGGGTAAAATCATTGGGGGTAAAAAATTTTACCCGACTCTCTGAGTTTTACCCAACTCCAAGAAAATGTAGCATGCACAGCAGCCACACCCTGGTAAAACCATCTCAGCATGTGGGCTAGACTGTGTTGAGGATATAGCACACATATATTACCTCTATCTGATACAATTCCTTTTTTTTTCTATTTAAAGTTCTTCATAACCTGACCCCTTCCTATATTTCCATGCTTCTTACACCTGACTCCCTTTTATGCACATCTTGGTTCAACCACACAAGACTACTTGTAATTTCTTGAACATTTCATGCCATCTCCCTTCAATGCCTTTTCACTGCCTATTCTCCGGGCCTAAAATGTTCTACCCCCTCACTACCTTTTATTTTTCCTTACTTCATTCAAGATCGTCTCAAAACCCATCTTTAGTATAAGATCTTTCCTGATTTCCCAGTTATTCATGCTTTCTCCTCTAAGATTTCCTTCATGTGTTTTGTATGTATTTCATATATACCTAGATATTTATATGTTATCTCCCCCGTTAAAATGTAGGCTCCTTGAGATTAGAAATAGTGTTTTTTGTTTGTTTGTTTTCCCCTTTCTATCCTGAATGCTTAACACAGTATCTGACACTTAGGAAGCACTCAGTAACTATTTTGTAATTTCTAGTTTTCATAATTGCTTGGGGGCACTGAAAAATTAAATGTCTTGCCCACGGTAATTTTAAGCTGATATATGGGTATATGTCAAGAACAGGATCTGAACCCCCAACTGATGAAGTACTCTCTATTTTTTATTATTATTATATTATTACATAAAGCCTGTATTTATTTTGTATTTATCCTATATATACATATTTTTGTATATATTACCTCCTCAATAGAATATAAGTTCTTTGAGAGTAAAGATTCATGTTTTGTGTTGTTATGCCAGTCTCTATTATTATTCTGGTCACCAAGTAGGCACTTAATAAATTCTTGTTGATTTACTGCCCAGTTTTTCTATATTTATGTAGTAACAGAATTTTGATAATTATTACTTCATAGTCTAATTTGAAATCTAGCACTGCAAATTCTCTTTTATCTTTTTCTTTTTTTAACAACTATTTTTCTTGATATTCTGATTATTGGACTTCTATAAACATTTTCTTACAACTTTATTACTATTGGTATTTTGAGGTATATTATGTCAAGTCTAAAGATTAATTTTGTGTTACTGGAAACAACATTGATTTAATTATTAATTTCTCTAAAAACGTGGCAAGTGTTTTGGTAGCTTAACAACCAAGATTTTGATACACTTTATCATTTGTATTTCTCCTACTATCAATTTCTCCTGGTTATGTTATTGGCACATACTTTGTGAATTTGCTTAATATTCCTAAAGTCCTATTCCAATGTCTCATGATGGTATGACTTGACCCTGAGCCCTTGAAGGCTACATTAGTTGAGCATAAGCTCTGCCAAGATTGAAATGGATAAAGTATGAGTTTAACAGCAGACTTTTCTCCAAGAATCACTCTAAGTTTGGAGTAGCTTATGACATTCTTTTGGCACAGATTTTTTTCCCCTAGGCACAGTCCCTTTTGAAGAACATCTACCAACAAAAGGAGGAATTTCAATTCTGAACTGATAGAGGTAACACCTAAACTGATAAAATAACAGAACTATGAAATACTGAATTATGTTGTATCCCATTATTTGGTAGAGTCTATGTATTTATCTTGATAATGTTTTTATTATATTTCTTAAGTTTTCTAAATAAATCACCACATTATCTGTTACTAGAGCTAATTTAACATCTTTTTGACTTTATTCCATAACTTTTGTTTGATACCTTATTACTGTAGCTAACCAAGATGATGTCAGATAATAATAGTAAAATCACATGGGCTTGTTTTACATCTGTTCATGGTGGGAAAGGGTCCTATGCTCATGAGAAAGTAGAAAAGTCAAGATGGAGGGATAACAGCTTTGTAACCCACAAAAAATAAATTAATTTTTGCTTTATCTAAGATGCTTCTGTAGTGCTGATGTGTTCAAGAAAAAAAAATGAAGGGTTCAAAGTAAAAGTGGGAGGGAAGGATGACATGCTCTGGTATGACTTTGAAAGCAGTTAAGTCAGGAAGGGTCGGAAACAAAAAGAGGTATGTGTATCTTGTAGCAATTCTTAGGAACATCAGGATTAATTGGAAATCCCTTGCAACTCTGCCTTTCTCCTGCCTTGACATTAAGATAACTAGGATTTAAACCGTTGAACTTGTTTACAGTTGAACAGTTAACTTTCAAAAACTAAGCTTACTTTATAACATATTATATTTAATGCTATGAAATAACTTTCAATGTCATTTTTTTTAATGTTGGCATTGTGTTTATTACCCAGGTATTCATTCCACCCCCAGGATTCTTTGGGGTTTTTTTTAATGTTGGCATTGTGTTGTCAATGGCATTTTGCCAATTTGCTTGTAAAAAAAAAAATGACTGTTTTATGTTCCAAATGCCATAAGACCTATGCCTATATGGATGAATTACAATTTCTTCAAGATTTGAGTCAATAACAAATTAGTCTACCTTCAAACAATCAATCTATAACAACCAACAGGCATTCATTAAGTCTTTGCCATGTACGAGGCACCATGCTAAGTGCTGGAGATTCAAAGGAAAAACAGAAACAATCCATCCTTGAGAAGCTTACCTTAAATGAGGAAGACAATGAATACACATATGAGAATGCATAGAAGATTTTTTTTTTGATTAATAGAAGGTGGTTTGGAGAAGAGGTGTCATAGAAGCTAGAGATGGGGGAAGATATCCAGAAAAGTTTTGTGAATAAGGTTTACTTGAACTGAGTCTTGAGATACAACAGGTATTCCAGGAGGTGAAAGGGAGAATGGAATGCATGCTAAGCATGAGGGACAGCCAACTCAAAGGTAATAAGGAGAGAAATGGTGCTTCTGATGTGCAGAACAGAGAAAGGCCAATGTGGCAAGAATGTAGGGGAGGAAAAGGGAAATAAAGTATAAGAAAATTGGAAAAGTGTGAAGGGGTCAGCTTACAATGAGCTTTAAATGCCAAACACAGCAGTATACAATTGATCCCAGAGGTAACACAGAATGACTAGAATCTGTGGGGATGGTGGTGGTAATTTCATGGTCACATCTCCATTTTAAGAAAAATGCTTTGACATTTGGATTGAAAACATTAAATTCGTGAAGAAGATTTTAGAATTGTTCCTACTATGATAACATTGAAGAGTTAAAGATAGTATCTTGAAATAACAGGAAACAATTCCTGTTATTTTTAATCAAAACAGGACCCAGAAACCCTGTTTATAAAACAGCATATACACTGAGTGAAGAAGAAAAAAACTTTCAAGGAGATTCACATCTTTTATTGCATGATGCATTTTCTTCATGGGTTTAAGACTTCAAAGATTGTAATAACAGTAGAATACTTGTGGTTACAGTCTTTAGCCTTCCCTGGAAATTGATCAGGGGAGATTTAAGCCATATTCCAACACTGGTTTAAGAAATATGAAAAACTAGGTGCTCCTGAGACTCTCACTTTGCCTTTAGATAGTCCTTGATTTTCATTATTTTTGCTGTCAGAAGCACAGACTTAAATCTGGAACTAATTTGTCACTTATCCTAACTTTTGGAGAATTTTCCCTACCATAAAACCAAGTTTCATTAAATATTTGACAAACACTTATTAGGTATTTATGACTTTTAAGTCCTGACCTCCAGCCTTGAATGTCCAACTGCCTATTGGACATATTGAACTGTATGTCCAATAAACATCTTAAATTCAACATATCCAAATCTGAGCTGATTAACTTTCTTCCCAAACACTCCCCTCCTCCCAACTTCCTAACAAAATCTATCCCACTACCCAACGTTTTATTTTGTTCAACCTGTTATATGGTCAAGATATTGATATATCTCAATATATTTAAATAACAGATTAGTTGAAGACTTTTTAAAGATTAGAAATATGTTCATTTCTTCCTAAATATGTATATTAGCCCATAGTTCTTTCTTTTAAGATATATAAACAATTAATATTTGTATACATGTATGAATACATAGACATATGCATGCATGTATATATATGAACAAAAGTAATTCACAAGATAATTTAATTTAAAAAAAACAATTGCAACCTATTAACAACTATGTGAAAGAATGTTACAAATCACTAATAGTAAGAGAAATGAAAATTAAAACGTTGCTGAGGTTTCATCTCATACTTCACAAATTGTCAAAGACGATGACAGGAATAGTCAATATTGGAAGGGTTGTGCGAAAATAGGAACACTATTTCATTGTTGGTAGAGCTGAGATTCAGTACAAAAATCTTAGAAAACAATTTGGAATTATGAAAATAAAGTGATTAAAACATACTTATCCTTTGACCCAGAGATTCCATTCTAGGCTTTTGCCCCAACTAGGCCTTTGGAAAGAAAAAAAAGTTCACATATACACCAAAATATTTGTAACAGTACTTTTTGTAGTAACAAAGAATTGGTAATAAATACCAAAAAAAAAAATGGACAGATCTACATGAACTTATGTAAACTGAAGTAAGCAGGGCCAAGAAAATAATACACACAATGACTACAACAATGCAAATGGAAAGAATGAAGACATTAGCACAAATCAAAGGTAAAAGTTGCAAAATCATACAGAACTTGTTCTGTATATTTGTTATTCAATGAAAACTTGGTTTGTGGTAGGGAAAATTCTCCAAAAGTTAGGATGTGACAAATTAGTTCCATCTTTAAGTATGTGCTTCTGAAAGCAAAAATAACCCTCTTATTGAGGTATGAGAAGACATTCCCATCCCACCTGTTTGCAGAGGTGGAAGGCCCACAAGTATTGCACATTGTATTTATTTCCAGACTTTTTTATTGTATTGATCAATTATACTGATTTTTCTTCTTTTTTCATTTTTTTTGTCATTAATAAACTATTTGTTATATGTAATGGTTCTCTAAGAAAGAAGAGGGAAGGGAAGGGATATTGGGGAAAACTATGCTTATATGTTTTAAAAGAAAAAATCAAGAAAAACTTGTTTATAAAAAAAAGATTTCAAAACTTTGATTAGTGAAGTAACTAATGGGGTTAAGAGAACTGATGATAAATCATATACATAATACAGTAAATATATTGTAAGCCATGATCAAAGTGTTGGCTTGTTTTGCTTCTTTTTACAAGAGAGAATAAATTCATTTAGAGAAGTTGCTGTCACCAGAAAATGAAGGTGATATAAAAAACAAGATTGATAAAATATTTATGTTTTTTAAAAAAAACTATTTTGATATATTACTAATCTTTTTCACTAACAAATAACATTTCATTTTTGTGCATAATTTTTCTTAATGATAAAAGAAGGCAGTTGGATTAGATGATGCAGTCTAGCTCAGCTTTAAGGTCCTTTCTAAGAATCCAGAGTTTCTTGAGCTTAATGATCAATGACTGCTCTCTGATTTAAGAATATCATATGCATTAAGCACTTACTGTATGCAAGGGACTATACTTTGTGTGTTTGTTTAATATAAATGAGTGGCTAGTCAGACTTGAAATCTATACTTTCTTCAGCCACAAAACACTATTCACCAAATACCTGATTAAGGTACTCTTTCAACAGAGAAAAATGAAAGTCAGTTGCTATAGAAATTGTGTTATTCTTCGATCAACATAGTCTGCTTTGGGTCTCTCACATCGCAATCAAAGTACAATTATCAAAATTCAGCAAGGATAAATATTTAGCTTTTGGAAAATCTCATTCCATGGTCTAGAAGCCCATTTTAGCTCAATAGATTGAAATAAATTAGTCTACTTCACATTTTTACTGATGTTCTTTTCATTTTAGTCATAGAATTTTCTGAGATGAGAGTGAGAGTAGTTAATTCGCTGGCCTTTTTTATTAGTTAGAACTGTTTTCTCTATTGTTTCATATAGGCATTTAAAGACAAAAATGAGGTACTATCACAAAATTTTCAATAGTGTTGCCACATGGAATAATTTTCACTAGACACTGAGAATTTTAAAATTAATGGTAAGCATTAAAAACTCACTGACCATCATCATCATCATCATCCAACCAAATTTGTTAAATACCCTGTGAACAGAGTATATCATTGGGCTATATAATTCTTAATGGTCAGCTAGGAATAAAGATTTGACTCCTGGGAATAATTACTGTTACCGAAAATGTGATGGCTCTTTCTTCTTCTCCTAGCCTGCCCCCACCTCCACCAAAAAAAAAAAGCGATGCTTGTATTTGACCACTGGGCATCACAAAGATAACATCATATTTAATCATTATTTTTGAATTTGGAATATTCTCTAATCCAATTCAACTTAATTCAAGCATTTAGCAGATACCAACTGTGTGTAGAATATGTGCAGAATATGACCCACATAGCCTGTGAAATACGAAAACTATATATTGAAACAAGACACAGGCTAATGGTGATAGTGGGGTAGGGCAATATAACACGCTGGACCTGGAATTAGGAGGATCTGAGTTCAAATATGGCTTCAGAATCTTATTTTCTATATGATTAATTCTATCTGCTTCAGGTTCCTCATCTGAAAAATGGGGATAATAATCATTTCCATTTCCAAGTTGTTGCAAGTATGACAGATAATAATATTTGTAACTGGCTTTGCAAATGTTAATATATATGCTAGTCTATATAAATGCTGAGGAGGTTAAACGGCTCAGTGCATAGAGCACTAGGCCTGGAGTCAGAAAGACATGAAGTCAAATCCAGCTTCAACACTCACTAGCTATGTGACCCTGGACAAGTCACTAAACCTTCATTTACCTTAGTCTATTGAAGAAGGAAATGGCAAACTACTCCAGTATCTTTGCCAAGAAAACCCCATATGGAGTCAGGAAGAATGAGACACGACTAAATGACTGAACAATAATGATGTATAAATGCTAGCTATTATTTTCGCTATTACTACAAAGGGAAGAGAATCAAGGAAGATTTACTTAAGAAGTAAATTTTATTTGAGCTTAAGGATAAGTAGGAAGGGTCAAAGATAACAGAATGGGGATAGTAGTAGGACGTTCCAGGCAAGGGAAAGTATTATTAAAGGCATAGATGTAGGAAAATGCAGACTTTATACAGGCAATGGCAAAATAGAAGATAGTTGTATGAAATAAGCATAGAAAGGTAAGGAGGCATGAACTGCTAAAGGCTTTGTTTTCCAAGCAAAAGTGTCTGAATTACACTTAAGAAGAAATAGGGAGCCAAAAAAATTTTTTGAAAAAATTGGTTTTTTGAGAGGTTATGAAAAATATATGTATGGTGTAACCAGATCTACGTATAAGAAAAATGTCAAAAATATTGTGAAGGATGATTTGGAGTGGAAAGAGAGAAAGACATGATAAGATGCTATTGCAGCAATCCATGCAAGTGATAATGAGGATTTGTACAAGTGTGAAACAATGCAATATAAATAGAAAAGAGAGAATGCGTGTGAAAGCTTGCAAATGGAATTAACTGTACCTACTAACTGATAGATTACAAATAAGAAGTAAGGGAGAAGGAAGAGTCAGCAGTAACACCATAAACCTGAAGATGGGGAACTGAATGAATGGGAGCATCCTTGATATGAATATCAATATCATAAAGAGGAACATATTTAGAGTCAAAGATTATCAGTGTGATTATAGACATTTTTAGTTTGAGGTCCAAATGATAATTAGTCTTCACTTTAGTTAGATTCAATTCTGTTGTGTTTGCCTTAAACTTGATTTAAAAAAGTAGTTAAAGAAGTTTGGTGTGATTAATAAGAGCCTTCTTTTTCCTCTCTTTAAATTTCGTCTCATTTTGCTATAAATACAAACGTAAAACCACATGTATTCGATGTAATTCATGCAAATTATTTGTTTTATGTGGGAAATTTTCAAAAGGATTTGAAAGATCGTTTAGAAAACTGTTACATGCTGATTATTCTCAGACACATTTAAAATCTAATTATAGCTATGAATTGTAACTTTAACAAAATCAATAAATATGAGCATTCCCCAAGATTCCGCCCTTGTCTCTCTTCTTTTCATTATATATAATCAGACTAATTATCATTTGATATAAAAAACTCATTTATTCAATTTTTTAAAGTTAAATTCTTTATTGAAATCTATTTTCTTATAGATTTTTATTACATGTTGAATATAGGTAGCTGGGGCAAGTGGGGGGCACTTGGCCTAGGGCAGGGTTTTCTAAATCTTCTGTGAGTCATGGACCTTTTGGGAAGTCTGATGAAGCCTATGAACCCCTTCTTGGAATAATATTAGAAGCATTGTTTTTGAGAGATTACAAAGGAAACCAATTATATTGAAATACGGTTATCAAAAAAAAATTTAAGCTCACACAACCCAAGTTAAGAACCTTTGGCTGAGAACAAACTGGAACCTGAGTGACTAGTTTTCTACATTGTTCTTTTTTTTTTAAATAACTCTGTGATTTTCAGTTCACCCAACAGCTACTTCTCTGTTATAAAAGAATACTGGAATGTAACTTAGAAGACTATGTCACTCTCCTCAAAAATTTTCAGTAGCTCACTACTTCCTAAAGCAGGAGTTCTTAACATGGGGCCTGTAAACTCTTTAAAGAATGTTTTCTTAACAAAGTTTCCTTTGTAAATCCTTTGTATTTTATTTTATACATTTAAAACACATTATTCTGAGAAGGGGTCTATAGGTTTCACTGAAGGATTCCATGATACACATTCATACACTAACACACAATGCTTAAGAATCCTGGTTTAATCAAAGTGCCTCACTTTTTTATTTTTTTATTTTTTTGGCTAGGCAGTGGGTTAAGTGACTTGCCCAGGGTCACACAGCTAGTTAAGTGTTAAGTGTCTGAGGTCGGATTTTGAACTCAGGTCATCCTGACTCCAGGGCCAGTCCCTATCCACTGCGCCACCTAGCTGCCCCCAAAGTGCCTTATTTTATGGAGGACAAAACATAGGTCCAGACTTGAGGCAATATAGCAATATAATATACTAGAAAGAGTCCTCAACTTAAGAGGAGAAATTTGTATTTGAATTCTATCTCTATCACTAAACAGTCACGTAACCTTGATCAAGTCACTTAACCTTTGATTGCCTCAATTTGCTCATCTGTAAAATAGAGACAATAACACAAAAAATTTTTAATGTAACTATCTGTGAAGAAAACACTTTGCAGATTTTATAGAGCTGTATAAATGTGAATTGCTGATATGAGTTATTGTCCAAAGTCAGGTAATAAGTGACAGGTCAGGTTTCAAATCCAGGTGTTCTGATTTTGCATCTCAGTCACACCACACCACATGGTCCATTTGTGCCCTATCATCTCATCTTATATAGAAGAGTTAGAGCCCTGCATCAGAGTTCACAACTCCTATAAAGCTTTACTTGCTAAAGTGATGAGACGTCTGACTATATTATACACAGCTACAGTTGGCTGGCATCTGAGTGTCACTGCATAAGGAAATGGAAAGGAGCTCAGCAAACATGATATGTGTGATTAAAATGCAGCGGGGAAAGTCAACTAATAGGCATGAAAGCCTTTTGGATGGGCAGCCATTTGGTAATGATTCATTAATTCAGGGACATAGCTTCCAAAAGCTGCTTGAGTGTAGGTGTTTAGAGAACTATGGGGAATGTTTGTATTCCCACAGATCTCTGGCAAAAAATGCGAAGCCAGCCCAGAGCTGCCTAGCCAAGGCCATTCTGAGCTTAAAAATCTAAATGTTTCCAGCTTTTGTCTCACATGAAAAATGAGGTGTGATGGCACCACTCCTCTTCTGTTGAGTTGTAGTCACTATGGAAAAGACTTCTCTTGTTCAATGTCATGCTCCAGATGTACATGGATAATTTGGAAGAAAGTAAAAGACCTGCATATTTCCTTCATTAGTGCAGGTTTGTTGGGTACTCCATGAAAACCTGAATGCGAGAATTTTTTTTTCAGTTTTTAGTTACTTGAATATTTGATATGAAACAGAATGAAGAGGCTCTCCTCAATGCAGATATTTCTAATCACGATTTCTTGAATGAGAAATTTTTAACCAGGTTCCCTCCCCAAAAAAGGAGACTTAAGGTATATAGAATGTTAGTTGTGGGCAGAATACATTAACCCACCCTTTTCCTTCCTTCTATTCATTGAGACAAAGGTATATACCTAATGTTTTCTGTTGAAAGCATGTTGGACTTGGCTTTGGAAAACCTTTTTTCAGTCCTGGCCTGGACACTTTCTATCTATGGAACTGGAAGAAAGTCTTTAAGCATCAGATTCTTTGTTTGTCAAAGAATTAGGGAGTAGTACTTGTATAACTGATCTCGGGAGGTTTGTGAAAGGAAAATGCTCTCCAAATATTGGGATGCTAGAGAAATGTGAGCTGAAATGATTATAATCCCATTTGTCTGAGACCCTGAGCTGTTCAATACTACCTTTTTGTTGGCATGTTCAATCTCTGTCCTCTTGAATGGCTTGTTCTGATTTGTCTACAAACATATTCAGATCTCTCCAAAATCAACATCAACTGTAGCAATGACTAAATTCCCTGAATGTTCTTTCCCCTATAAACTATCATTCTACTTTTATCTTTGTGATGTTCAAGAAAATATAGTCTATACATAGTTCTCCTGCTTTCATACCACCCATTTCCTCCTTAATCTCTTGTAGCCTGCCTTCTGCACTCTCCCTAAGACCTTCTTAGAATAATGAACAAAGAAAAGAACACTACAGAGAGAGAATGCTGGACCTCGTCAGGAAAACCTGGATTCAAATACCAGCTTTGAAACTTACTAGATAGGTCAACATGGGCGAGATTCTTAGCCACTTTGAGTCTCAGTGATCTATAAAATGAGGGAGATAACATCTGTAGAATCATAAATATCTGCTATTATTAGAATGGTTTAAGGAGATGTAGTTATAATCTTCAAGAAGTCTACTTGAATTTTGTACCTATCCCAAAAAAATAAGAAAAAAAAGTCTGATTGGCTTTCAATCAGCTGTGAGGCAGCTAGGTAGCACAATGGTAGAGCATGGGAGTTGGAGTCAGGAAGACATGAGTACAAGTCTAGCCTCAGATCCTAACTAGCCAAATAACCTTGAAAAAGTTAATCTGTTTGCCTTAGTTTCTTTAACTGTAAAATGGGGATAATAATAGCATCTACTTCCCATGTTTGTTGTGAAGATAAAATAATATTGTAAAGTACTTAGCACAATGCCTGTCACATAGCAGGTCTTATAAAAATACTAACTGCTATTAGAATTATTAATTCTAATGTAATATTGATTATTACATTCTTAGTCTAGAAATGTCAAAAGAGAATTGCAACTCATTACTTGTAATTGTTTTAAACCAAATCATTTTATATTTTGAAAAGATTATAAGATTTTTTTGCCCTGCATATCTGCTATCACCTTTAAGGTTATTTCTTTTGTTTGTTCTCTATGTTAGATAAGATATAGCAGCCAAGGCCCAGTTCTTTTTGTGAAGGATTGGAAATAGCATTAGCTATGCAGAATAGAACACAGCTGCACTGGCAAGAAATTGGATTAGATAAATTTCCCTTTGATCTTTTTACTTCTAAGAAAAAGTGCAGGCCTGCAGTTTTCATTTCTTTAGAAAGAGGTTCCTACCCAGCTCCTTTGGCTTAGATATTGGATATTTTTAAACTCTTAGACCTCAAATACTCAGGACAAGACTGATTACTATAAGGGTCAACCTTATGTATTCCTCTTACTACTACTCTGACATATTTCTTATTACTATTAAAAACACTGTGACAAAATTTCCCTCTGTAAATACCTTTATTCTTGTCCATAAAGTATTTGAGTCAGAGATATGGCACAGTGGATAGAGCACTGGCCCTGGAGTCAGGAGGACCTGAATTCAAATCTGGCCTCAAATACTTGACACTTACTAGCTGTGTGGCCCTGAGCAAGTCACTTAACCTCAATTGCCTTTAAAAAAATGGCTTTGTAAATCAGAAGGTGGTTGTCTAAATCTATCCAAGCTCTATAATTGGGAATTCACCCTCAGTTGAAAGAGTATCTTCAAATAACTCCCCATAAATTTGTACTTTAAATGGATCATTAGATAATTTCTTTGTTCAACTGCACAATCTCTAGCCTCTTTGAGCATCCTTCTGCTATTTGATCTCTCTGCCTCAAACTTCTCTCCAATCTAGTCCATCCTTCACATAGCTGCTAAGGGGATTTTCTTTAAGCACAAATCTGACCATGTCATTCCCCTACTTAATTATATTTGATTACTTGAATCATTACTCAATTCAACTGCATCATAGAGGCTAAGGCTTGATTATTTCATATTTTACATGGAATAAAAGATTTGGTTCTATTTTCATAGCAATGTATATATGTGTGTGTTGTTGTTCAATCATTTCAGTTATATCTGTCTCTTCAGGAACCCACTTTTTCTTGGCAAAGATACTGGAGTAGTTTTTACATTTCCTTCTCTAGTTCATTGTTCAGATGAGGAGACTGAGGGAAACAGACCTAAACGACCTCCCCAGAATCACACAGCTAATAAGTGTCTGAGACCAGATTTGAATTCAGGAAGAACACACACACACACACACACACACACACACACACACACACACATGAGCGCGCACATACATGCACCCATGCATGCACAGAAATGCAAGCCTCACAGCAACCCTGGAAAGTAGATATTAAAAAAGTTGTTTCCATTTTGCAGATGAGGAAACTGAAGGTCAGAGATATTAAGTAATTTGCTCAGAGGTAGGTTTTGAAATGTCTGTTTGACCAGCACTCATCTACACCACACTGTCTCTCTAAGAAGAACTGAAAATAAAACTTTATTCAAGAACACCAACTGTCTTTAGTCCAAGGGGACAAAAGAAGATGGGAATAGTGTATATTTGTGGTGGGAATAATGTGCATTCATGGAATGACAGCTAACTGTTCTTACCTAACTTCTATTGCTTATTAAAAAAAACTTTTTGAAAGGACTGTGTAAATTGGCTAACCTGATTGTTATTTGCCTACAAAGTCTTAGCAGAATAGTTGTGGTAAAAGTAGGGTCCAAAGATAGTCTGTTGTATAAGAAGGTATGCATAAAGTCATACCTTTACTCAAAAAAGGTCACTGAAAAGTGCAATAAATTATAGAATTTTCTCCTTTGTCTCAGTTTGTAACGCAGGCCACTGCTGTTTCTCTTTTAATTAAATTAGTGGGATTTGCTCTGTATTTCAGAATGAAAAAGACAACCACACCCAATTCCCTAGTTCAAACAAACAAAAAAGCACACATTTTCCATGTCTTGGAAATCCTAAAATATTTCAACTTATTATATCAATTAAAAGCAAGATGAAATAAACATAATCTTCCCTTAACTACAGTGGTTTTAAGCTTTAACCTGGTCTATTCTATATCCTTTAAAATATGAGTTAATAGAACAGTCTCACTTTAGCTTGATTTTTAAAGCTATGGTTTGGGGACTAAAAGGAGGATGTAAATTCCAATGAAATATATCTAGGACATTTGAAATTAAATATTAGGAAATTTAGATATACAAGCAAATTAGAAAAAATTCTCCAAAAATCTGAAAATATTAAAAATAGAGAAGTGGTATACTGTGGTAGATATAGCACCAGGTCTTCTGACCTGGGCTTAATTTCTGGATCTGCCACTTCCTCTCAGTGTGAACTTTGGAATGACGTTCCTCACCTGTAAAATGGCAGTAGAAATGTCTATCTCACACAGTTGTTTCAACAACCCTGGAATAAATGAAATAATGAATGTGAAAATATTTTTCAAGTTGTAAAGCATTATATAAAGGTCAATAATTATTGTTTAAATGCCTTCAGGCAGAGACAAATAGGAAAGATGAAAACCAATAGAAGTTAAAATTTTAGGAACTGCTACATTGAGCCATAAAATACTGGAGCTGGAAGGGACCTTTGAGGTCATTTAGACCAAACTCTTAAAAGATGGGAAGCTAAAGCAGATGGAGGTTAAACGGACTTGTGCAAAATTATCCAGATTACTAGTGGCAGAATGGCTTCCTTGAGTAGTTTCTTAAAAGTATGAAGTGCAAAATTTTTTGTGCTAATAAAATTTTCATTTTTGTATGTTCCCCTTTTATTATCTTTAGAACTCTTGTTCTGAGAGGGGAAAAATCTAAATAATCTATCTACTTTTATTTCCCCTGAATTCCTGTCCTATTTTCTACAGTGTTTTAGTGGATTATAAAATTCCATGAGTCAACAATATGGTGTACTGTCAAAAGGATGAATGTGACCTTAATATAATAGAACTATAATATCCAGATGAGAGGGATCACAACCTTATCAATTTTTTTAATTTGATTAGATTCCATCTGGAATGTTGTGTTTAGTTGTAAGGCTAGTAAGAGACAGTGTGGTATAGTCAATAAAGGGCTGGCAACAGAGTGAAAAAAAAGACATGGGTTCTAGTTTAGCTTCTGATATATACTGGCTATGAAATCTGGGCAAGTTACTGAACCTCTCAGTGCTCTAGGCCAACGATTCTCAAAGTTAGATCCAAGAATCCTTAGGGCTCTAGAGTCCCTCTGAGAGGGTACATAAAGTCAAAATTATTTTCATAATAATACTAAGATTTTAATTTCTAATATTTCAAATATCAATAGATATTTGTTTTTGTTGTTCAGTCATTTCCAACTTTTTCTTGGCAAAGATACTGGAGTGGTTTGCAACTTCCTTCTCCAGCTCATTTTTCAGATGAGGAAACTGAGGAAAACAAGGATAAGTTACTTACCCAGGGTTACACATCTAGTAAGTGCCTGAGGCTGTATTTGAACTCAGATCTTTCAGAATCCAGGCCAGTGTTCTACCCACTGCTCCATCTAGATGCTCTCATTGATAGATATAACCCACAAAAACAAAAGCTTTTAGAGGGGATCCTCAATAATTTTTAAGAATATAAAGGGATCCTGAGACCAGAATATTTGAGAGCCATTGCTTTATGCAGCTCTCTAAGATGCTAAGTAAAAGGAAAGGTGCTGACCTGCATTGGCAGAGGGAATTCGCTCACCAGGGACTTGGTGTCCCAGGGAAATCACAAATCCAGGCCCTATCCTGATCCCAACCTTAGTGTAGTTCCTTCTTACCCAAGAACCTGGAATGCAGCTGGGATGGATAACTGTGGAACAGGAAGGAAAACCTCAATGTTTTGGATAAGATTGAGCACTACTTTCCTAGTAGCGATTTTCCAAAAGAAAGCAACCAGGACCAGGGACTAGAAATTATATCATAAATTAGACTGAAGGATGAGAATGTTTATCTTGGAGGTGAAATTATTTGGATTGGGGAAGATGACATTGGTCTTTAAATATTCTAAGCTCTTCCTTCTAGACTGTAAGACTCTTGAGAGCAGGGATTGGCGTGCTCATTTATTTATTTATTTGTTTGTTTGTTTGCCTTTCTTTGTATCCCCTTTGCTTAACGGCAATGCCTGGCATGTAATAAGCACTTAATAAACTCATGTTAAATGACTAGGGGCTGTCATATGGAAGAATCATTAGATTTTTGCTTAGGACCGGAAAGAATCTTAGAACTAATGATAGCAGCTATAGGAGTATAGATTTGAGATCAATGTAATAATGTGAAGTTTTAAAAAATGTAATGAGCTGGTTCCAGAGGCAATGCATGCTCCAATACTATAGATCTTCAGGCAGAAGCTGGGCAAGCACTTTTTGAAGTTCTTTGTAGAGGCTTCAAGGAGTTTGGACTAGAAAATTTCTGATATCCCTTCCAACTATAGGATTCTATAATTTTTATTCTTTTTTCTTAATAATAATAATAGTTCCTCTTTACTTAGGACTTTATGGCTCATAAAAATCTTTACTACCTCAATCCTATTGAGGTAGTATTATAGGTATTATCCCCATTTTTCAATCAAGGATATTCTGAAATAACTGTGATTGAGGGAGGAGGGTTAAAAGAGAGTAAGTCTGCATTTACCCAACTTTGTCTCACTCCTTTGACCTCTACTGGCTCTGCTCAGATTGAACTGCTTTCTGCTTCCTCTCTTCTGAAGATAGGAAGATCTTCTTGATTTCCATTGTTTTTCTGTTCTCGTGAGAAGATACCAATGGGGTTGCAATAAGAGTAAGAAGGACTTCAGTAGCTAGAGAAGGCCTTTATCATCAAGAATTGAAGGACTAAAGACTAAACATGAAATTTGAATAGAAAGTTTGTCTTTCTTTCTTTCATAAACATCTACCTTCCCTTTATTTGGAAATCATTTCTTTCAGTTTCTCAGAAATACACACTATAGCCACGAAGTTTTGCTTCTTTTTCTCTAAAAAGCACTTTTCAGGACTATAAGTCTGAATTCCAACTAATTTCAAGATTGTTCTTTAGTAAGTTAGGGTAAACCGTATCTCCCTTGAGGGGAAAAAAAAAACCATGAAGATCTAAACTGTAATAACTCTAGGTGTACACAATAGTGATATTTTTAGTGCATGGTTTTTCAAGAAAACTGCCATTCAGCCCACTAATAATATATTATTATCTGATTTTTAGTTCCTTGAAACTATTCTCCAGGTACCATTGAGTTAATCCTGAAATTGTCACCAAAAATTTTGACTTCAAGACTTTACAAATAATGCAGTTCTATGAGTAAACAAGTTTTAACATAGTCCCATGAAAATGTGCACTCCCAAGTTGTAAAGTTGAAAGCTACACAAGAATTTTATAAACATCCGGCACAAAATAAGAGAAATTTGGCTAAGAAAGTCCAGAATCCAGTCCTCAGAAGAACAGTTTTACTTGTGGTATGTAAATTCAAAGGAAGATAAAGAAATCAAAAGACCACAATCTAATCATATACCAAAGCCTGCTGTTTTAAGTGCTTAAATTCAAAGGAGATTTTCCCCCAATACTTTTTTTTTCCTTTCAAAAGGGATGGAGAAAAGTCTTCAGTGGAACCAACACCTCTTCTCAGGTTAGACTAATTTCCTAGGACAAATGCGTTAGACATGCCAATTAGACTGCCAGTGTGGGAGACCACAGCAGAATCTCCTTGTTTTACTGAGTTTAACATCCTTGACAAAGGTTTCTGTAATGTAGCATACAAAAAGTCAACTCCAGATGGATATGGTTGGGAATGGAATCAAGATGGGATTATTCCACTGCCACAGAAGAAAATACATGGAACATCTTTCCAAGTTAACTTGAATTTTGAATAAGAACACAGTTAAAATCAGCAAGAAATGAGAAAGGACTGAAGCCAATGGGTAAGATTGGCTTCCTAAGTTGGGTCCTGGAGAATTATCGTGAAAATGATTTTTAAAAAAAATACAGCTTGATAAGTCATAACAAACAACAACAACAGAAACAAGTAGGATCTTTCAAAGTGAGAATACGAAGTGTTTTAGCTTTAATCTATTATGTGGCAAGGGAAAAGTGTAAGTTTAGGGTAATTTAATTTCATTTAGATATTCATTCATTCAAGGAACAGTTGTTATATTTCTACTATAGTAAGTAGTAAAGGAAACAGTTTAGAAAGACAAAATTACAGAAGACCACTATAGTCACAAAATTAGTTAATGTTTGAAGCAGAATTATTTTTTTTTTACCCAGGTCTCTTAATGCCTAGTTCAATGTTCCTTCTACCATGTTGCAAATCATAATCTGTTGTTTAACAATCATTTTCAAAATATATTTATGCTAATTAATTATGGATCATTAAGTCCCCATGGCTCTAACCATCTGGTAAAGCAATATAGCGCATACAGAAGTAACTCTAATATAAATTTCAGTTAAATTCAATAAATATTTCTTAGCATTAGACACCCTCATATGTAAGGCCTTGTACTAAGTGTTGAGAAGATATAAAGCTAGATGAATAGATATAAACTACATTTAGATATAAAACTAGCCCACTATTCATGTAGCTAGTATGTATCAAAGTTAGGATTTAAAAGTCTTCCTGACTTCAAGTTAGGTACTCTGTTCACTGTGCCTTGTTATTGCAACTTTCCAAAACATTACCAAATTATTTTAATAAATATTTCTTTATAAGATTACTTGACATCTGGAAGGCTAGACCACAATCATTACTGCTTCTCTCCGCTGCTTTTTTTGTGCCTCTCAATGAACATATTAACGTAGGCCCTATTCTCAAGGCTTTTTTTTTTCATCATGGCTTTCAGGTAGTCCAATAATTCTTAAATTACCTCCCTTGAATCTACTTTTTAGGTCAGTTATTTTTCCAATGAAAAATTTTCACATTTTCTTTTATTATTTTCTTCTTTTGATTTTGTTGTGCCGTATCTTGATGTTTCATGGAATCATTAGGTTCCACTTGCTCAGTTCTGATTTTTAAGGAATTATTTTCTTCTTTTGTACCTCTTTTTCCATTTCACCAATTCTATTTTTTAGGGAGTTATTTTCTTCAGTGAATTTTTATATAAATTTTTCCATGCTGTTGACTCTTTTTTTCATGATTCTCTTGCAATGCTCTCATTTCTCCCCCCAATTTTTCTCCTACTTCTCTAATTTGCTTTTTTAAATCCTCATTAAGCTCTTCCAGGAGTTCTTTTTGGTCCTGAGACAAAATTACATTTTTCTTTGAGGCTTCACATGTAACCATATTGATTCTATTGTCCTCTACTAATTTTGTATCTTCCCTGCCACCATAATAACTTTTTATAGTCATTTTTTCTGTATATTTAGTGACTTGGTGTTTTTTTGGTGAGAGTTGGGCTTGGGTCCTCCACTGTCCCAAACCTTTTGTGTTGGGGCTCAAGGTCTTGTTTTTGGCTTTCACTGGGGCTCAGGAACTAGCTGCTTGATTGCACTCGAGGGTACACTTTCCTTCTGGCTTGTACTACAGGGTGGGGCTCCCTGTTGACCTTCCCATGGTGTGGGGGTTTCTCTACTGGCTTGCTGCTGGTTGGTATGGAAATAGTCTTTCTGCTGGTTGTCCCTGGAATAGGGATCTTGTCACTGGTCTGGCCCAGGGGTGACACTCTGCTGCTTGGTTTCTATGGAAACAGGGTCTCTCTTTTGGGGAACGCCCTTGGGCAGGGTCTTGCTGTTGGCTAGCCCCAGGGTGGAGCCTCACTACTGGTCAGCAAAAAGGTCAAGGCGTGGCTAGTGGCCTGTTCTGCTGGGTGAGGCCACTGGAGTGGGGCCTTGCTGTGCTACAGACACTGCTGGCTTGCACAGGGGGCTTCTTGTTTGCAGGAGAGTGGAGCCTAGCTGGATTGCCCCTGCCTTGGAGCCCTGCTGCAGTTTCCCTTTGGTGAGGCTGGATACTATTGATCTTGGACCTCACCCCACCTCTCATCTAGTGAGATAGACTTTTCCTTCTGTGCTGATAAGCTGCTTCTCTGCTCTTAGATCCGTTCTGAGATGGTCTTCAACTTTTTTTAGGGGAATTTGGGAGGGCTTTGGAAGGTTCCTTCCTCATTCCAACATCTTGACACTAGAAGTCCCATTAAAATTTCTTCTTTTTTTTTTAATTTTAAGTTCCAAATTCTTTCCATCCCTCTAACCCCTTCCACATCCATTGAGAAAGCAAGAAATATCATATCAATTATACATATGAAGTCATGCAAAACATTTGCATATTACTATATCACAAAAAAGAAAAGAAAAATAAAATGAAAAGGTTGTGTTTCAGTATGAACACAGAGTGCATCACTTCTCTCTCTGGAAGCAGACAGCATTTTTAATCATGGGTCCTTTGGAGTTATTTTGGATCATTGCATTGATTAGAGTAGCTATGGTTTTTTTTTTTACTATTGATCATCAAGAAAATATTGCTATTACTGTGTACAATGTTAGCAATAGCTATTTGACAAGTTTGCAATGTGAGCTTCTGTTATCTTAGAAAGTGGCAAACATTACAAATCAGGGCTTGATTTGATGGTTTTGTTAATAGTCTAGACTTAAGAAAGTGAAAGAGAAAATTTTACTAATCCAAATTAAATCAAAAAGTAGGTAATGTAGAGAGGGGGAGGGAGGGAAAGAATATGGAACTCAAAATTTAAAAGAATATATTTCTGTTTGTCTCCATTCTAGGGCTCATTGGAGGACGAAAGAATCCCCTTGATGACTTGACAGCTGTCTGGGGAAAGAAAAGATTAAGAAGCCTTACCAATGATAGAAAAAGTAGAACATGTGACCATCTGCATAATTTAAAGCATATCTGAAATGTACACTGATCTTTTTAAAGCCCCCTTTATCCTGTCCCTGATGTCTGAATTTCTATCATTGAGATTTCCTTTTTTAAAATCCTGAGAGTAGAGGAAATTAAAGCATAATCCCCTATTAAAATAAAAATATCCTAGGAAAGGGCAAATATGAATTATTATGAGTTTATTGTTAGCTATTATTGTTGTTAGTTTATTAATAAGCATTATTATCAGTTATTAGCCCTTTATTTTTTTATTAGTTTATAAGAGTCTTTCTTACCTAACGACACATTTCATGAGAAGGTAGACAAAGAAATAGGGTGGTTTAGGTGGCCTCAAGTACACAGGAGCAGGAGGGCATTAAGAACCTGAAGAAAGTGGAGCCACATGGGGGAGAGGACTCTGAAAGGTAGATGAGGTCATTCAACCAATCAATGAACATTTATTAAGTACCTGCTATGTGCCAGACACTGTGCTAAACTCTGGAGATTCAAAAAGAAGCAAAAGACAGCCACTGTCCTCCAAAAGCTTATAATGTAATAAGGGAGAAAACAGGCAAACGAATATATAAAAAGCAAGCTATAAACAGTATAAATAGGAAATAATTTAACAGAGGGAAGTCACTGCAGTTAGGAGGGATCAAAGATTCCTTCCTGAAAAGGCAAGACCTAAAGGAAGTCAGGGAAGTCAGTAGGCATGATAGAGGAGGAGTGGGGGTCAGCCAGAGAGAATGTGACAGATGGAATGTCTTGTTCATTGAATAACCAGGAGACCAGTGTCTTTGTATCAAAGAGTACATGCTGGGGGAAAAGGTACAAGAAGACTGGAAAGGTAGAAGGGTGTAGGTTATGAAGAGCTTTGAATGTCAACAAGAGCATTTTGTATTTGCTCCTAGAGGCAAGAGGAAAACAACAATGATGAGCTTTATTCATTTCCAGAAAATGCAGTTTTCAGCATTCTAGTCATAATGGAGCTCTTGGGCACATGTGGGACCCAGCTGGCTATTCCCCCATCAAAAATTAAAAAAAAAGAACGTACATTTTTTTCTGTGTCTATTATCTATTTCTGAGGCCCTATTTGTATACAATTCCTGCAGACTGTGGGGGAGAGGAGGTGGGGCAAGTTTCAGCATGCCTGACAGATAGTTGTTTCCATTTTTGAGATTCTATCCTGTTACTAGCTTCTAAATCCTCAAAAAAAAAATCCATTTGTTCCAGTTAAAAAAAGGAAATACCCCACACCCCATCCCCCACTCCCCCACCTGTGTTTGAGTATCTAACACTTCACTGCTCCCTCTACCTAGAGCAGGGTTATGAAGTTGGTATGGCATTTCCACAGGCATTTTGACATATATGTAGGCCAATTTCCTGATTAGAATGCTTTCTCTTTTGAGAGTCCACAAACTGTTTATGAGCAGGAGACAGCTGGGAGAACAGACACTGCAGTGAATAACAAAACATACTGTGTTTTCAACAAATCAGCTACACTTAGAGAGTTTGGGCTCCTGGACAATGGCCCCAAGGGCTAGATCAGGGAGCAGACAGAGATAGTGTACATCAAACATTCCCTTTTAGACAGTGACCTCAGACATTCCTTTACTGATGTTTGGTGTTAGGGTCGGCGGGTGCTTCTTAACTGCACCCAGTTTTTTTTTTTCAGAAGTGTGATTGTTTTGGCAGAGAAACCTGAAAGCATACAATTCCACTTTGACTAAGTCAAAGCCTTCACTTTCAAGACAGCCAGGTTACATAAATCCTTGTGTTGACTGCATTTCATCTAGCTTTGAATGTGTTTTCCTTCTTTCAATGAAAAAAAATTAAGGGAAATATTGTTGTTGGAGATGCTTAATTCAGCTGCATTTTTTGACTTCTCATTTTTAGTTAATGCCCCAAATTGAAATGATACCATTTCAACTCTGGCAAACCAAGTTCACATTCTTCATAAGGTCAGAGTGGAAAATGATCTTTTTCATTGTTAATGTCCCTTTGTGAACATGTCAGAACACTCTATTCATTTAATTCATCAGGTAGTTTGCAGAGAAATCAGATCCAGAATTCTGTTGCCCTGCCTGACTGCACCTGTCTTTGCCATCAACAATTGCTTGTTAGTATTGGAAGCACTCAATTTAACCCTACACTATCAAGTGAGATGAAGCAAAAATATAAACATTATTTTGGCTTTGGCGATTGAAGATATGGTCAGATTTGACATGTTTGGTATAATCTGCTCACTATATTACTGCATTCAGTAAATTCCTTAAAAATATTGAGTGGTTTCCATTCACTTCTTTTTCTTCTTTTTTTTCAATTTAATTTTTTGGTCACATTTTAAGTTCTGAACTGTCTCCTTCCCTCCCCACTCTGTGCTAGAGAAAGCTACAAGTTGACGCAAATATTCGTAAACTATGCATATTTCTATTTATCAGCTCTTTTTCTGGAGGTGGAGAGTTTTTTCTTTCTTTATAGTTAATTTGAGTATTTATAGTACTCAGAATAACTTGGTTGTTCACAATTACTCTTCAAAACAATATTGCTGTTACTGTATACAACATTCTCTTGGTTCTGCTCATTTCACTTTTCCTTATTTCATGCAAGCCTTTCCATAATTTTTTCTAAATTCAACCAGCTTATTATTTCTTGTAGCACAGTAGTATTCTTTCACAATCATATACCCCAATTTGTTTAACCATTCCCCAGTTGATGGGTATCCTCAATTTCCAATCCATTCATTTCTTAATTATATTCAAAGATTATCCACAATCTCCCATATAACTTTCAAGCCTTTTTGTCCATTACTCCTCTTCATATGCTCTATCAGTTATTATTAGGGGGGAGGAGGGAGGGTGGTTCTGAATCTGCTATTTCCTTGGTGTAGGGAACAACCTGGTAAAGAAATTCCTGCAGATTTTCCTGCTACACTGAGAAGGTAAAGGTCTTGTCGGTTGTGACATAACCATCATGTGTCAGAGACAGAACTTGACCTAAGATATTCATGACTCTGTGGTATTATATACCACGCTTTCTTCTCCAAGACCTAGCTATAGACAAATTGGATTAAAAATACTCCAGACCTTTCTTTTGACTCCTTGATTTTGCTTATGCTCTAATGTCCTCATTTTCTACGTCTTCATAAGAACACTTGTCCCCAAAAACTTCCATATTTTTTGTATATATTCTGTTGCAGTAGGTTTTTGCCTGAACTACTCTTTCCCCACCCGACCTCCTTCTTCCATGTCCTCAGCCCAACTTTCTTTTATAGCCTGCAAAGCTATAAGTAGTAGCCAAGGCTGTAGAAGGAGCCTCTATTTATGGAGGTATTTATATTTCTTTTCTAATAATATTTATTTTTCCCAGTTACATGTAAAGACAATTTTTAACAAATTTTTTAAAAAAATTTTGAGTTCTAAATTTTCTCTCTCTCTCCCTCACCTCCCCCTCCTTGAGTCAGTAAGCAATTTGATATAGCTTACACATATTAGTCAGGTTGTGAAAGACAGAGACCCAAAGAAAAAAAACTCAAAACATTATATTTCTTAACCATTTAACATGCATTAACCTGTACTACCACTTTTTTAGATTTCTATATTTTTTAATGTGTCATTGATGAATTTTTTAAGCATCCCTAACCCCATTCCCCCGTAAACTCTGTGGTTTTTGTTGCTCATTTTTGCATAGTATAGTACTTATAAGGAACTCAGATGTTACATTATAGCTAAAGTGCCTGCACTCAAATTCCAAATGCTTAGCACAGAGCCTGGCAGATAATAAGGATTTAATTAATGCTTTAAAATAGTCTATCTGCTCTGCTCTACTTTGTATTATATATTTATGAACATATATGCAGCTAAACAGAATAAGTCTTAACATGACAGCCATCAAATAATTGAACATAGCTATCACTTCCCTTGCCCTTAGTCTTCTCTTCTCCAGGTGGAATGTACCCACAATCCTTCAACTAATGCTCATATAACATAATGAAAGATCCTGTTTGTCCTACTCAAATCACTTTCCTTCACAACCTTTAGTGTCCAGAACTGATCTTAATACTCTAAATGTGATCTAACCAGGTCAGAATTACAAAGGGAATATCATGTCCTTATTCCTGGAGATTATGTCTTTCTTAAAGAAGCCCAAGATGACTTTATCCTTTTTTTCTATCACAACACAGTTTCTGACTCACATGGATTTTGCAATCATGTAAATCCATATCTTTTATTCTTTTTAGCCAAAGCTCTTCCATCTTATAATTGTGAAGTTGCTTTTTTATTTTAACCTCAAATGTAAGACTTAGTATTTAACCCTACTGTATTCCACCTAATTATATTCAGTCCAATGCTATTTCTTAGAAATATCTTCTTAGACTCAGTCTATGATTTGTATGTTGCCCTAGCTTTGTGTGGCATGCAAAATTGATAAGTATGCTTTCTCTAAGTCACTGATAGAAATATTAAATAACATGGAATCAAGTGCCTTTTTATTCCCCCAGTTTCTTTTTCTTGTCTTATTGCTGTTACTAACATTTGACATCCTTCCTTTAATTGATTTTATAGAAAAGATACCAAATTTCTCCACATTACATATAATGCTGGTTTTTGGTTTGATATATACTACTTACCATGTTAAACATTCCTATGTTTTCTAGTGGGTTTTTTTTTAAAAGAAATAGTTGTTTTTATTTTGTCCAAAAGCTTTGTCTTCATCTATTGACATAACCATACTTTTGGTCATTCTTATTATTAATATGGTCAATTCTGTTTAGTTTCCCTAGTATTGAGCCATCCCTTTGAGTCTGGTATAAATCCAACCTGCTTACCTAGTGCATGATGTTTGTGATATATTGCTGTAGTCCCTTTGCAAATATTTTATTTAAATTATTGAATCAACATTTATTAAGGGTATCAATATGTAATTTTCTCTCTGTGTTTTGTCTTTATTTGGTTTATGTATCAGGACCATTATATTATTGGAGAAATTTGATAGCATACCTTCTCCTAGTTTTACAGATAATTTGTATAATATTGAAATTATTCTTCAAATGTATAATAGAATTCATTTGTAAATCTTTCTGGTCCAGAACTTTTTCTTTGGGAGTTCGTTTATGGTTTGTTCAATTTCATTTTCTAAGATTGTTGTGTAAACTTTCTATTTCTTTCTAATTTGGGTATTTTCTATTTTTAAGGATGTATCAACTTCACTTAAGCTGTCTATTTTACTCACTTCTAGTTGGGCAAAATAATTTCTAATATCCTGAATTCTTTTATATGTTAGGTACTACAATTTGGTTTTCATTTCTCTTTTTAAAAATCAAATAAGGTAATTGTTTACCTATTTTTTTAAACAAATCTGCCAATTTGAATCTCTGCTTCATAATTTATATTTTAGTGCCTTATTGAGTTTTTTAATTTGCTGGTTTTCTAGGGCTTTGTTTTTAAATTATATGCTCAATTCTTTGATCCATTCTTTCTCTCTTTTCTTGGTGAAAATATTTAGTCACAAATTTTCCCCTAGGGACTACTTTGGCTATATCCCCAAAATTTTCATTACCTTAAAGGAAATGATATATCATTTCTGTAATTGGTTCTTTGGTTCATCAATTATTTTGAATTAAGCTTAAGTCTCATTTTAATATTCAATTTTAATGGCTGTCAAATTGGATATAATTTAATTACATTTCTTTTTTTCCACATTTGTTTGTGAGATTTTAATGCATGGTTAATTTTTACAAAGGTGTCACACATTGCTGAGAAATATCTATGCTACTTTCTATTTTCATTGAATAAACATTAGAGATCTATCATATTTAATTGCTCTAAAATTCTATTCCTTAAATTCTTTCTAAATTAGTTTAGATTCGTTTAAAGTGGTATAGCTTTGAAAGGGGTACACTGAAGTAATCTATTATAGTAGTTTTTTGTTATCTATTTCTTCCTGAAATTCATTTAGCTTTTCCTTTAATTGTATTAATATTATGCCATGCAGTTTATATGTAAACTGATAGAAAAGTTTACTGTGGAGCCTAATCACTCTCTTCAGACAACTCCCATTTTCCATTCTTACTGGATTTATTTTATTTCTCCTGATTTTTATTCAATGGAATTTCTCATCTCTCCTAAGCTGATTTGCACAACAGAATTGTATACCATCTGTCCTTACTCTGAATCCTTTGAAATTTGCTGTCCCCAAATCTAGAATGCATATCAGACAATAGCCAGAAAGGCCTGACCAAGGGGAATTTCTGGAAGTAGTAGCAGGGCCTTATTTGGTCATTATTTGTTTTGTTTGGGGCATTGCTATGATTCCTTCCAGTTACTGAATGCTGATTTGCAAAGGTCCCCTAAGGTGCCCTACACCAGAAACTTGCATGGAGATGACCTGGAACAGTTTGCAGCCTAATCATTGCTCTCCTGGTCTAGTCCCTACAGGCTCCTGACCGCCATTCTGGAGTCAGAATAACAGCAGCAGGCTGCTGATGTCCATGTTCCCACCTCCTTAGCTCCAGGTCTCCCCAGGTGCAGGTTTTAAGTTTCCCCACCTAGTCCCCAAGCACATAAAGGGTTTGTTACACTGAATCAGTCTTTTCTGGTTATCTTTTTCATTTAGTGCACACAGTTCTGAATATCTATATGTGCAGACCTGAGTTATAAAAAAAATACACTTGCCACAGTTTCTCCTTGGATTTCTCAATAATTGCATGCCCTGGTGCTGTTTTGTTTTGTTTTGTTTTGTTTTGTGTGTTTAGTCATTGTTGGAGTAGTTGTGGAAGAGATCTGGGTTCTCCTGCTTCCCTCCACTCTGTCATCTTGAAGAGGTCTCCCTGGCAAATATATTTTATACCAGCCTTCGTTAGGTATGTTCCTTCCATACCTAGTTGTCTATCACCCTTAAAATTTAATCCATAATCCAAAAATCCAAATCCCATTCATACTTACTACCTTCTCAGCCAGCTTTGCTTCTTAGCCAGCAAATAAATGTGTTTCTTCTGTATCTCTAGTGTTCAATAGACAGCAATAAGAAAAACACGACCTCTTCCCAAGTGTTCTTCAGTTTCTTACCCAAGATTTTGCTGTCTTTGATGATATTTTTAGGTACGTTCTGGCAGTGTCATTTGTACCCAAGTGAATCACCATGGCACAAATAACACTCTCAGTAACCCTCAACTTAAAAACCATTTCCTCCAAGACCTAGTTAAGTTCTTTTAATGAGTTTTTTTCTTGCTGCTCTTTATGTAGTACTTTTTATATTTCTAAAGGATGAGCAACAATAATAAATGCATTTGTCATGTATTATTTAATATTACAGGTCTTTTTGCATCTCCATTATCATCTTACTAAAAGTCATAATAGCAGGGATCCTGTGCCATCAAAACTTTACCAAGAAATATGTTTAACATGACCGTACATGTATAACCTTTATCAGATTGCTTGCTGTCTTAGGGAAAAGGGAGGGAAGAGGGGAAGGGAGAAAGATGTGGAACTCAAAATCTTATTAAAATGAATATCAAAAACTATTTTTACATACAATTGGAAAAAATAAAATACTATGAAGTGAAATTTAAAAAAAAAACTTTACCAAGTAACCCATAGTATTTGCTCAGAAATCGTTGGCTGAATCAAGTTAACATGACACCATACCAGGGGCAGCTAGGAGGTTCAGTGGACAAAGTGCCAGATCTGGAGTCCAAAAGACTCATCTTCCTGAATTCAAATCTGGCCTCAGACATTTATTAGCTGTATGACCCTGGCAAATCATTTACCCTGGCTGCCTCAGTTTCCTTATCTATAAAATGATCTGGAGAAGGAAACGGCAAAACACTCTACTATCTTTGCCAAGAAAACCCCCAATGGGGTCACAAAGAGTTAGACAAGACTGAAAAAACAACTGAACAACAAGAACAATATATCAAAATATTGTTTTGTGGTCAAAGATACATAAGCTAAGGCTGGTAATGAAGTCTGTTCATTTGGACAAAGCTTTCACTAACTTTTCAGGTTTCCTTTAACATGTTACTTGGATACCATGCCATTAGTCACTTTTCATTACATAGCTTTCACATCAAAACCTGGCACATTTATCTCTATTTTATCAAATAATTAAATGAAGTTGGAGAGCCTGAATTGAAATGAATCTATTTCATACCTTTGATCCAGATTGAATTAAAATTCTTGATCTCTGAACTCATAGAGCCACTGATCTCTATTGTCAATTAATAATCTGACATTTTGTCCTTTAAAATTTTAACAGTGATATTTATTTTTAATCTAAATTAAAAGATTCATCTTGAAATGCCAGCAACATTGCAACACTAGTGCTATTTTGACATTTCTGGAGTAAAGTAATATATCCCATGGGTTCTTCAGTTTTACTTTGCTAATTTTCACATAAATCATCATGTGGAATCTTTTATGCATGCAAAATATCAAAGAAAGAATGCCTTTTTCCAAATGGCTCAATAGATGTCAAATTACAATTAAATCACTATTTTCTAATTAGCACAGCAGGAACATTTTGACCAACCAAATATTTTCTGAAAATCCTTTGACTGTCAGAAGAATTTTAATTATTTGCTCCATGCTTGCAGACAAACTGGTAAACCCTTCTGTATTTCTGCTTCTCCTTTTGTGAAAGAGCAATTATCAAACAATATTTTCCATTTGTGTGTCAGATTCAGATGCAAACTGAACTATATTATTAAATACTGATAATGTTCAGTATTCTGTTCAGTATTCACTTCTACCTTGGAGAGCATCTAACAGGTTGTGAAAGTGACAGTATGTTAGTGGGAAAAATGAATAATATTAATAATAATAACAATTATACAGTGTTTGAATATGGGCTGAATTATTCATTTTTGAGCCTAAAGGAAAAGGGAAAGGAATGAAGAAATGAGAAAATGGAGTACATAGCTAGTTTTTAATAAACTCTTTTACCCTTGCTTATTCCAATTATAATTTCTGCATTACTTTCATTCTCCCTTTTGGTTTTTTTTTTTTTTGGTGGCAATCAAGGTTAAGTGACTTACCCAGGGTCACACAGCTAGTAAGTGTCAAGTGTCTGGTCTGAGGCCAGATTTGAACTCAAATCCTCCTGACTCCAGGGTCAGTGCTCTATCCATTATGCCACTTAGCTTCCCTCTCATTCTCCCTTTTGGCTCCAAAGAGAATAATTTGATCTATTTTCTTGCTACAATATAATTATGATGACTTACATCATAATTTTATGTACTTTTGAACCCTTCCAAGCTCCATCCCTAATTTCAACATTAATCCTATGTTACCCTTTGCTTAGACCTATGTCATAGCTCATGGTCAGAATAGCTTCTAGAAGAAGAACACTGCCAGCCATCCTTACTTCAGGAGGTACATAATTATGCTATCCAGACAGAACAACCTGGCAGATTTCAGGGATTTAAGGAAGGCTGTGATGCTGCTGGAAAAAAAAAACAACTCCCTTTACTGATTTTTTAATAGCTTATCAACAATGTTATCTCTTTTACTTATATTTATGATCAATGAAACAAACACAAATACTTTTAGAAAAGGAAACACTTTTACCTACTATCCTATCTTTGACCTGTACAAGCTCAGTGTGCACATAAACAAGTCATCTAACCTCTATAAGCCTTGAATAGCTCTCTAATACATATCTTCTAGCATCACAATAACATATACCCTGAATCAAGGATCTTATGTTTCTAATTAAAATTTGTGAAGTGAAAACAAGAGGACACTGCACTTCCTTACGTGAAAAGCAAATAAAGGTATAAATATATTTGTGTGTATATCACATTTGTGCACATATATTAATATATACATATACACATACATACATTTAAACGTACACCTATGTAGGTATAATGACAGCACTTCAGGAATCAGGTAGAAACATGATGGATTTTATTAAAGAAGCATTTATTAGATACTTGCTCTGTGCCAAGTGCTTTACTAGGCACTCAGTATATAAAGTGAAAAATGAGGATGAAAAATGAGAGCCTTCAAAGAATTGGCATTTTACTAGTCTTTTTAAGCAAATTAACTTTTCAAAAATATGTATATATACTTTAAAAAACTTTTCCATTTGTGTGTAATGTGTGCTATTGTGTGTATGAGTGGGGTGTTGGTAAAAACAAAACAAAACAAACAAATTTAAAAAAAAACCTGAACTTGGAAACATGATATGAGGATTTCTGTTCTCACAAGTAACAGGAGCTTTGGGCTTTTGTTTTCTTATCTGTAAAAACAAAAAAGAAACAAACAAACAAATAAAAAAAAAGCTGTGCTTTTGTTAGTATAGAGAATTCCTGGTGTGGAAATCCTTTAATTGCTACAGACCTGGCAATTCATCTGCATTTCAGATACTTCAAGGGTTGCCTCTGGCAAAGAGAGTTTGAGTGTCTTACTTAAGATACAGAGTGGGCTAGTAGGTATCAGAGGTAGAACTTGAATCCAGATCTTGATTCCTAACCTGATTGTCTAAGGGTTAAGGGTGGGGAACCCGAGGCCTCAAGGCCACATGTGACACTCTAGATCCTCAAGTGTGGCTCTTTGACTGAATCCAAACTTCACAGAACAAATCCCTTTAATAAATGGATTTGTTCTGTTAAACTTGGACTCCATCAAAAGGCTGCACCCAAGGACCTAAAAGGCCACATGTGGCCTCAAGGCCATAGGTTCCCCACCCTGGTAAACACTTGACCTTCTGTTCAAAGTGCTAACCTCTAAGAAATTTCTCTCCAAAATTGTAGTAATGAGTTCTGCTCCACTAGGAATATTTGAGAATACATTGGTTAATTTTCAATTGTATAAAGCAGATTTTTGTATTGGTTAGGAAAGTTAGGCTGAAAGGTTTCCAAGTTGGAAAACTATTCAAATTTTATGGTTGTAGCATTAAAATAAAAAACAATTCCATTCAAAATATGAGGTGAGTGGTTGTAAATATCTCCAAATTGCACTGTTCTAAATGTTATTGTATTTCCTCTAAACATGGTTAAATTTTTCAAAGGAAGCTTAATTTTGGGATCCATGATTTATTTTGAAAAAACACAAAAATCTATCCCAGCAAAAGCAGATTCTCTAGCAGTTACTCATGCTAGCGAAGCTCTAGGACATGGTTGTTCTAGCACAAGTCTGGGATAAATTATACATATTAAGTCAGCTTTGAATTTCACCAATTCAGACAGTAGCTTGAGTATGTTATGCATTTTCCTAATTTCTCTCCCTCTCAGGTAACCACAGCACTTCAAAATAATCAACTACAAATGAGACAAGAGAATCTAAAGATACATATAGTGGAGAAAATTTGGAGATACTGATATATTTACATGTAACTTTGGCAGCTTCTTTGGGGCAGAACTTATTTTGTATATGCTGTCTGTCCAAAGTGTACATTTTTAGAGAGCATCAAATCCATTGAATCATAAAGCAACAAAGAGCTTGAGATCATAGATTTGGCATTGGAATGGTCTTCAAAAACAACCTAGTCTGACCCCTTCATTTTAGAGATGATGACATTTTTTAAGGCCAAGGTAGGTTAGTTGATGTAACCAGGGTCACAAGAGTTCCTAAGTGTCAGAGCCCAGATTTGAATAGAATTTGAATCTGACTTCCAGCCCCAGTACTCTTTGCACTGAACTACAGTGGTGAAGTGATCATTGTGTTATTTATATTACAAATACATGTTATACATATGCATATCTATCTGAGCATCATTGAATCTAAACTGTTCTCATTCCACTTTGCATCTGCAGCTCTGCCTGATTTCAGCTCTACAGAACAAGATGCTCCCAACAGTATACGCTCATCACTTCTAACCTCAACACCATACTGGTAACTCAGGCTTGGATACCACCACCAATCAGCCTCTTCTCCTCTCTCATTAAAGGGCTTGAGGGTGGAGTACTGAACTCCTCCCAAAACCTTCCTTTATAGAAGGCAGAAACTGGAATTCCAGCTCACTCTACTTCACATCTGCAACTCTCCCTGGTTTGTCTCCCTCCCCTCACTCCACATACCCCACCACACATTCTTTCCAGTTTCTATTTATGTATTGTCCTCCTCTATCAGATAGTAAGTTCCTTAAAGGCAAGGATTTTGTTTCTTTTTCTTATTTGTATGGTGCCTGGTCCTTAGAAGACACTTAATAAATGTTTATTGAATTGAATTGAATCTCCAAAAGATAGCATCTTTGGGAAATAATTTTTAGAAACCAAGATTCTATTGTATCTTTTAGTAGTGCCTTATAATATCACAAGCTATCTTAACTTTGTTTTATCAATTATTTTATGGAGTTCTAAGAAGACTCTAGTCAAAACAGAATTATTTATTACATTTTTGAGATATTTTTCTGGAGAGATCGATGTGCTATTATTTACAAAGATCCCTTCAAAATTAATAAATGAAACTCTCCAAGCAACAAATTCAACTGTCAGGGTTAGCTTCACATAAAAAAAAAGTGTAGTTTGGGTGAGGGAAAGGAATGAAAAAGTAGAACTTTGATTATATTCAGTTTTGAAGGATTTCTGTCGACTTCTATTATCATTTTGTCCTCTTCCTCATTACCAGAGATAAACAATAGAACTATGTTTCTAGTCTTATACCTTATTCCCTACCATGTGCTATTCAGTCCAGTGAAACTGGCCTGCTGGTTGTTTCACAAACAAGACACTATCTCTCTGCTCTGAGTATTCTCTCTGGCATTCCTTCAGGCTTGGAACACTCCTCCTTCCTCTGCTCTGACTACTGATTTTCCTGGCTTCCTTTAAGGCTCAACTAAAATCCCGCTTTCTACAGGAAGCCTTGGCCAACCCCGCTAAATTCCAGTGCTTTCCCTCTGTTGATTATTTCCTATTTATCCTACATCTAACTTGCATTGCATACATTTGTTTGCATGTTGTCTCCCTCATTAGATCATAATAAGCTCTTTGAGATCAAGCACTGTCTTTTGCCTCTTTTTTGTACCCCCAGCTCTTAGCACAGTGTCTGACACATAGTGGGTGTTTAATAAATGTCTGTTGATTGATTGAATAAGTAAGAATGGATAATGTAGACACATTGCTGAAAAGTAAGGTGCAATGAACCACTTTCAGGATTAAATTATATCATGGAATCATATAGTTGAGGCTAGAAGGGACATTAGAAGTAATCTTGTTTACTTCCTTTCATTTTCTGATAAGGAAAATGAGGCCAAGAGAAATTAACTAACTTGTGCAAGGTCATGCATCAAGAGTAAGAGAAAGAGCAGAGACAGGATTTGAACCCAAGTTCTGCCACTTTCCATTGCACCACTAGTCAAATCTCTTGAAGAAGAACTTTTTAACCCCAGGAAGACATAATTCTCAGGTGAGAACCTTAACCAATATATTTGCTTTACCCCATGTGAACTTTAACAGCCCTTTCAAATTTGTGAAAAACTTTTAAATAAAAATCATTTTGAAAGAGAACAATGATGAAACACAGACCAAGTGAAAGCACTGCCAAGTAATTTATGCCCAAAATCTGATCAAATGGAGCCAAAAGAAATTCCATTGACCTAATTTAGGGAAGCAATTGGCAAAAATTTCCAAGTTACAATTGCTTTGATAGTTTTTTTGGGGGGTAATTCAACAAAGCTAATTGCTATTTAGTAATGCTCATAATCTCATTGATGACATGTCATATATTAATATAATTTAATTTATTTTTACTGCTATTTATTTTCTTGTCATCAAGAAAAATGATTTAAAACAAAGGTATACTCAATTGTCTTGCTTTTTCAATATTTTTTGTGACTTTTTTGTTTGTTTTTGTTTTGTTTTAAAGGCTCCTAGACTGACAGTTCTTCTAGACTGAAAGGCAGCATGACCCAGTAGAAAGACAGCAAGGCTGCAAACCACAAAAGTGTGGGTTCATGTTCTGCCTCCAATGTAAACTGACTATATAACTCAGGGCAACCATCTAATCTCTAAGTACTTTAGGCAGCCCCCTGAGACTATAAGTTGCTGAGTTTACTCATCTGGAAATTCCCTATACCAGTGAAATTCCAGGTGCACTCCTTGTCGTGTCTTCTAAAGATTCAAAGAATCAAAAAAGCCGAGGTTCCTGATTTTAGACAAAGCCCCCAGGAATGTTACTTCATGAATGCATCCCTGACAGGGATAGGGTCTGGACTTGTGATTTATTGGTACAGGGGACTGTTGGTTAGGGAAAGACCCTACCAATTCAAGTCACTACATTCCCTTTAAGTTATAGTCTCAAAGAGTTTCTCAGAGCACTGAAACCATTAAATGACTTGCTCAGAGTCACATAACAGGTACATGTTAAAGGCTGATTTGAGCCCATGCCTTTCTGACTCTAAGGCCAGCTATCTAGCTACTACATGGTGCTACCTCTACACAATAAAAGAAATTAATCATAAATATGGATCAAAAACTGCCAAATGACAGGAACTTGGTCTTATAAAATTGAAGAGGAAGGCTTTGTGGAAAGTCAGTTATGTCCAAAGTTAACAACTTTAGCAAAGTCAAAAAATAAGTAATTCAGTAGAAAGAAACCAAAACAACAACAACAAAAATTTTAAACAAACTCAAAACAATGATGATTAAGAATTGATTTCTAAATCCTAGACATCTTTCCCATTCTATAAGCTCTTATTTCCTATTATCTACCAGAAATCTCCATGTTGGTATCCCATAAACATGGCACATTCAAAACTAAAATTACATTTTCATCATGAGCTACTCATCTTTCTGTGTTTTTTTTTTAAATAAATGGCACTAGAATTCAATTACTCTTCCATATGATCTTCTTCTTTATTTCTCATATCCTCATATCCATATGACTCTTGCCCTTCAATCTCTGCCATTTATCTTCTCTCAATTTCCACCTCCACAATAGCCACTTGACAGAATTTTCTCAATTCTGTTTTCTCTCTTATGTAATCCCTCCTTCATATAGCTAACTGATTAAATATTTTATGCTTAAATCTAATGATGTCACTAATCTGCCCCCAAATCTTCAGCCTCTCTCTGGCTTAATAAGCAGACTCCAAATTTCTTAGTCTTACTGTCAAGATTCCAGTCATTCTATAATCTGATACCTTCCCAGATTTATCTCCTACAGCTCTTTTCCATATATACATGGCCCTCAACTGGATTATCCAATTGTTTCCAAATACACCTGACTCTTTCCAACCTCAGTGCCTTTGCTTACACTCTTCTTTATGCTTAAAATGTTCTTGACCTACCCTTAACGTTTTGAATTTATAGTCATCGATCAAAACCCAACTCAAATATTACCTCCTCCGTGAAGTCTTCTCTTATTACCTCAGTTGGTAATGGTCATTACTTAATTAGACTTCAAGTAGCACTTTGCATCTCTTTTTTGAATTAAACATTCATGTATACAGAATACTTCATATAATTTTAATAACCCTATGAGATAGGGGCTAAAAGTATCATCTCCATTTTGCAGTGGAGTATCCTGAGTGTGACAGAAAAGCTAAGGAATAGGCTCATGTTGACAAATCTAGCAAGTGTCAAAAGTTAGCACTCTACAAAAGAATAATAGAAGCCCCTAGACCACTAGCCCTACTTCCAGAATGGCTTCACTGGCTATCAAAGAAAGGATCAATCCTTGGGGAGAAAGGGCCCACCAACCCCACCACCAGTAACACCAAATTTGACCAAATCCTTGATTGAATTTTTGTTTTGTTTTTACTATTTTGTAGACATCAAGGCAACACTTAGGCTTTCTGTTATCAGGTGACTATAAAGGTGAGCTGGAGTCTCCTACAGAAGTGTTCTATTAGAGATACCAGGTGGATGACCCGCATAGAGAGAATTCACCCTAAAGAGTCTCCAAACTCTCTTAGCTAGCTAAGCATTGTACATTTCAAGAAGCTCATTGCACTACTTTGGAAAAGGACAATCTCATTTCATTTGCCTCATATCTGGGTTTGCTGATTCTTGCTTTGGTCCTAGGCTTCAGATTTTGTTTCTACCATGCACCTTTTCCCTAATGAGCTATTCATTGATAAGCTGCATAAATATGCTGCCCTCTAAACCTAGTATCAATTCCCTTTTATGATCTGTAGAAAAGCTCTTAGCCTATGACTCTTTACTGACTTTTGCTCTTCCCACTGCTGACCGTCTCTCCCATATGTCAATATCATAGAAGACTTTTGGCTACCAAACCATATAACTACTCATCTATGTTTTGCTCCTGAAAGAGCCATTGAACTTCTAGGCAGAGACATGTTTATTTACTTGGGTAATTTTGAGGAAATATTTCCTGTGCACCAAATGTCAAAACAAATTGACTAAGGCTTAAAACTGAAGAAGCTTAAGGTCAAAACACATCTTCTCAATGGGAGGGAAAACCTCAATATATGTACTATTTTTTTTTAATTTGCAAAACATTTCCTTTTTACTTTCTATCTTTCATTTCTGCTTCCCTATATAGTGATAAAGGTCATGAAAAAAATAGTCCCAATTTGGCACAGAATCTGGACCAACCCACTACCCATTGCTCAGCCTTACAAATAGTTAAGGATTTAATAAGTTTCTGTTGAATTAAATTGAAAGAGGTATGTTGCAGTCTGGCTGCAGCCAATTCAAGACATCTGGTCACCATTAAACAAAAGTGATTTTTATATGCTAGTGATCTTTGTTATCACCATCAAGGCCATTCTTTCATTTGGATTTATCATTGCTCAACAGTATGAAGTATAGATCTACTAACTCAATGAATTAAGTTTCACCTTTCTCCATTTGACCAAGTAAGCATACTACTGGTTCAGCCCAATGCATTTTTGACCTTTAGGTCAGTCATTTGTGGTCCAAATCTGTAATGCCAATGGTCTATTCATTGTCTGTCTTCCTTGCTATGTGACCTTTTCAGTGACAATTCATGGAATAAATTTTTTGCAGGTAGCTTTAAACCATGTGCTTCTGCATAACTTATTCATAATCAAAATAATATTTACTAAATACCCTCTAATTAATAACAATAACTTATTGCTTTAATTTTTTTATATGGTGGTCTAAATACCTGAGAAAAGTTAATATTTCTCCCACAATACTTTATTTAATAGATGTTTGCATTGTGGATGATGTAATAATACAAGTAATAATAGTAGAAGTTGTAGTAGTAAGTAGTCTTAGTAGTAATAATAGGTAGTAGTTGTTGTAGTAATATAAATAATAATAGCTAGCATTTATACAATTTTATAAGATTTACAAGGCACTTTACAAATATTATCTCATTTCATCCTCATAAGAACCCTTGGAGATCAGTCATATTCTTACATATATTTTACAGATGAGGAAACTGAGACAGACAAAGGTTAAGTGATTGTCAAAGTTCACATAGCCAGTAAGTTTCTGGTGCCAGAGTTGAACCCAGGTTTTCTTGACTCCAGATCCAGCACTATATCCACCATGCAGCCTAAGGGCTACCTTGAGAGGCAGCATGCCATAGTAAATAAAGTGATGAACCTAGAGTCAGGTACACATTTGAATTCCTTCTCAAGCTTTTACTAGATGTGAAATACTAGACAAATGACTTGGTCTCTTTTAGTTTCAGTTTCCTTATCTGTAAAATGGGACTACTGTTAATTATAACTCTAGTACTTGTATAGTTCTATTATACCTGTAGTACAATAATTCCATGACATTATTGTAATGATCAAATGGAATAATATATTGCTATACGCTACACAAATGTTATTATTATAATTATTGTTTTTCTTATCTCTGCTACAGTTTCAGGGGACATTGATCCTTTGGGTGCATTAATGAATCTCCCACCTGCTCACTGATACTCACTAAGTAGCATAGTCAATAGAATTCTGGATTTGGTGTTAGGAAAACCTGAGTTGGAATCCTGTCTCAGATACTCACTCAGTGGCTTTGTGACCCTGGGAAAGTTGTTTAATCTCTCAGATTTCCTATCATATAGAGATAATAATAACACCTACCTCATCAGTTTCTTGGAGGATCAGATGTGATAACATATGTAAGATGTTTTGCAAATCTTAAAGGGCTATATCAATTCTCTCATTGCTGTTGTTGTTATTCCCCAAATTCCTTCACCAGGGGTAAAATCCCACCCCATCCCACCCCCAATCCTCACTCCCCTCCCCGAGCAATTAAAGATGATTGCTTAAAGTTCCAATAACCCTGGAAGCAACAGCCCGTTGATTTAATTATACTGAAATGTCAATGTTACTTTCTTAAGAATAAGATTGTTTTTTTCTTTTTGTTTTGTTTTTCCACACTGGGGCTAGAGGCAAGGAGGAATAACAGTGAACACCTGCAAGTTATATAGAGAAGGGGAAAAAATCAAAGAAGAGAAGCTGGCAACATGAAAATGAACTTTGACTATGGCAGCTTTGCCAAGGGCCAGTTTTGTTCACATCTAGACAGACATCTAACCCCAAGTGTGCCACACATTCTAACATGAAAATAATAACCATGCTCAAATCCAATGACTGTCTTTCAGCAGTCATCTCTTGCTGTTATGGCTTCATGATAGAGTGTAGCTGTCATTTTCTAAACTGAGATATATTCCAAAGAATAAATACACAGGGAAGGGGAATTGTGTTGATTGCTTATGGGCGATTGCAAACCCTGTATGCATTTGCTACATTTAGATTCTGGGTCTGAAATATGTTTGACATATTGACTGCCTGTAGAGGTTATTTTTTCAGCTGCAGAAAAAATATTGTTCCATTGAACATCAAAAACAATGGAGATTAAAGCTCTTTATATAAGGATGATTTAATTAAATTATCTTTTTCATACAGAACAGGGAAAAAAGCCAAAACAAATTATTCTAACTTTAACCAAGACAAATTATATGCTTGTTGCTTTAGCATAATTTAAAGAAGGCATTAAGCAAAAGAAAAAGCCATTTTCTAAAGTCTCAATTCCTTTTGTTAGAATTTTGAATGTAAGATGCTACTTTTGCATTGAATTACGTGGTAGAAAAATAGTAAAATGTTGCTTGGAATGTTACTAAAAATTGTTTTTCTCCTTCATTTTTTCATTATTGAATAATGAAGGACAGGGTAATATATGATTATCCTCATGTATTTAATGGCCTTGTTTTCTTATAACCTTATAGCATTATGTTTTCTTGGGTTTTTTATGGCCTTATAAGCATTGTCAATTAATCTTCGATAATGAATTATGTAATTCAGTAATTCTAATGGGGGCTTTCACAACTTAAGGGTAGATAGCATAAGTAGAAATAAGGGAGATCAGATTTCCATGAAAAAGTAAAAGAAGAAAGAAAAGGCAGTATTTAGATTCTTCATAGATCTGTGACCTCATCACTGTTATTTCTTCCTCTAATGTCTAATATTATAAGACATTTATTCATCCCTTTTAAACCTTTGTGAATCTTGTTAATATCTCTCATAAATCATTTGAAGTCCACCCTGTGGCACTGGGCATCTTTCCCTATTTCTCTTGGCATATTGTGTCTACCAATCAAATACATGGCTATCCATCAGGTTACCCATGGACCCTACCAAATTTTATTTTTCGGTCAAGCATATCTTTAATAACTTACCTTCCACTAATATCTTGGTTGATAACATATTAAAGCCCGCTCACGCTCATCATTTGCCTCTCCATTGACCTTTGGCTTTGTTTGTTTCAGTGAACAATTTTTGGTCATTAAAAGTGCTATGAAATTTCTTAAAGGCAATCTACTTCTCTTATCTCCTGTTAAGTTCTAGGATGACCTCATTGTCCATTTGTCAAGTCTGTCTCAATGGACAAGCTCCAAAGGTTGCCATATTATAATCTGGACAATAGGCATCCCTCATCTGCTTAGTTTTCCTGTGTGGATAGTTTGGCCAAATTATTTTGACAGACCATGTATGTGACCTATGAGACTGCAGCATTCCAGGGCACGATGCAGTCAGCACAACATCACTTAGTAAGTAAACTTTAAATATTTATGGCAAAACTTGATTTTAACTTAAGAATTAAAGTAATGCTAAGAAAGGATGGGTTTGGGTCTGAATGTTCTGAATATGTGATTTCATTTAGCTTTGCTCTGCCTAATCTTTTCTCAGTAACCAAACATTTAAGCACCTGCTATGGTTTGGCCACTGGGGATAGAAAAACAGAAGGATCTCTATGCTTAATAAGCATATGTTCTCTCCGGGGAGATACATATAAGTAGATACAAAATAATTTTCAGGAAGGAGAGACATTAATATCTGGGGATTGGAGGAGTGTCAAGAAGACCTAGTATAGGAGATGTTGCTTGAGCTGAGCTTTTAAGAACCTAAGAGGTAGAAATAAGATTCCCAGAGGCATAGGAGACTTTCTCTATAAAAGCACAGAGATGAGAGGTGAATTATGGCAATATATATTTGTAATATTCTACTCAACTTCCAATAAGAACATGGTAGGAAGCAATTGTGATGTAGGGGCAACTAGTTGGTGCAGTGGTTAGAGTGCCAGACCTGGAGTCAGGAAGATTCATCTTCTTGAGTTAAAATCTGGCCTCAGACACTTATTAGCTGGGTAACCCTGAGCAAGTCACTTAACCCTGTGTGGCTCAGTTTCTTCATCTGTAAAATGAGCTAGAGAAGGAAATGGCAAACCACTGTATCACTGCCAAGAAAACCCCAAATGGGGTCATAAAGAATTAGACACTACTGAAAATGACTGAACAAGAAAAAGTTGTGACACAGTGGAAGGAAAACTGGATTTAAGGTAAGAAGAATTGGTTTCAGATCTCAGTTTTGTTGTTTACTACAACTATGATCTTAAAAAAAAATCACGCCTCTCTGTAATCTGTAATGGGGGGGGGACGACATTCCTAAGTTGCCTTTAAGTTCTGGATACTACGGCTCTAGTAGAATAATACATACATATGTGTGTGTGTGTGTGTGTGTGTGTGTGTATTTTAAAATGTAATCTTAGCTTGTTTCCGAGCCTGTAATAAAAATGCACCCTATCCCACCCCCTCACCTCCACCAAAAGAAAAAAAAGAATGGAAAAAAAAATTAAGCCACATAATAAAAAACATTTATGGCCACCAAGGTATCATAAACTGAGCAGCAACAGCTAACCAGAGAAGTGAGCAAAGAGAATGCATAATAAAAATATAGTAAACTGCAAAAGAATACATCATTATTGAGTATGCAAGGTACATTGCTGAGATAAGCATGGAACAGCTGATTTCAAGTAATATGAACTAATAATAATGCTAATTTTTTTTCTACTGTTAAAGAGATACCGTTTCCAAACTGGCCCAAAGAAATGGAGGGGAGTGAGGTGAGGGACAGTTGAAATCAAACTTGAAATGAATGGGTTAGAAAAATATAGGTTTGAAATGTGCTACCTAGTTGGGAGTGCTATTTTTATGACAGAGATAGGCATGCTCCTAGCCACCAGATTAAAGAAAGCAGTTGAGCCACTTATGAAAGATAAAAGCCCCACTTCAAGATCAGTGTTTCTGACTGAATTAGCCAGAGAGAGCTACCTCATTTCCTGACTTCACTTTGGAAATGGAGCCTTGGCAAAGGGAGATTTAAAAAAAAACAAAACCCTTTTATCCTCAAGCAGCAACAATTATGCAATACCTATGAATCTAGGCCAGGAAAAAATGCTTTGTTGTCTTGAGAGTGTCTTTTCTTCCAAATCTGAAAACATTATCTCTGGTGTTGTTAGCATTTCAATTATACAGGAAGAAAAAACTGTGGCTAGGTGCCACCCAAATTTACACAGAAGCTGAATCCTAACACCTCAACACACTATGAATTTAATTTTCCTGTCATTGTGCTTTTTTAATGTTCAACTTGAATTTGATCCTTGGCCAGAGTGAACAGATTTACTCATACAGAAGACTCTATCTATCTATCTATTACCTATCTACCTATCTATTTATAAATAGACATAGACACGACTGTATAAATCTATGTATGACTATACATAATAATATATATGAATGTGCAATTTACACGCTCACACACAAAGCAAAGAATTGCCTATTGACCCACTATCGACTTAATTATCAGCACACAAATGTTATAAAATATTATTTTGCCATGAGGAATTATAATTTTGTGGAATTTAGAAAAAAAAACCATGAGAATATCTTATGAATTTGGTCAGACCTGGGAGAGCAGCACCAGGAAAATAATATACACAAACACTAAAATGATATAAATAAACTGCAGCTCAGATCAAATGCAATGGCCAACTTTTGTTCCAGAGAATTGATTCTGAAGCACACTTCCTTTTTCTCAGTAGAGAGGAAGTGATCTATGGGACCAGAGGGTTGCATAACCTCTCAACTGAAGTTGAATTTGTATTTGTTTGTTTCAGTTGTTTTTGCTTTTTTATTAGATAAGGGAGGCTGCTCTGGTCATTTTTTAAAAGTAAGAACAGATTGTGATATAAAAAACCAAAACATATAAATAAAACATTTTCTCATATGTGGGTGCTCTGTGATCAACCTAATACCTGGTGATACATCTTAAAAGATGCAATCCAGTCCAAGCAGGTCACTTTAAAGATGAAGAAACTATGGCATTGCTCTTGGCTGCCAAATCTCTCATTTTGGAAAGGAGATGTATTCATCTGACTGAGGCCATTAGATCACATTTAATTGTGAGCTCCTTGAGGGCAGAAACTGCCTTTTACCTTTCTTTGTATCTCCCATCACTTAGTATAATGTCTGACATATTATTAACCACCTATTGACTGACTAAGGCAATTTCTAGGTTTTTTCCAATCCCATGACATGATGATTATTTGGCTTTGGCTAAGTAATGGTGATAGAATTAATGTCTTTTTTTTCTTCTTCCATTTTTCAGATTTGTTTAAATTGGTTGGTTTAATGCTGCCCTAAACACATATTTCAATTTTTGTTCAATGCTCACCATTCCCTAGAACTTTTCAATTGCCTTATTTAACTTGAATTCAACATTTATTAAATCTCCACTGTATATAAGACACTGTTAGACGCTTAGGATACAAGCATCAGTAAAATTTAGACACTACTATCAAATAGCTCATTTGGATAAAGAGAAAGATGGACACTCAAAGACCTGAAGACTCAAAGAAGGAAAAATGAAATAAGTGCAAAAGAGATGTACAGGTCAGGAAATGCTAGTACACATCAGGAGATGTGAGCAGAGAGAAGATGCTTTGTGGTCTGGAATCTCCAGGTACAGAAGGTGGACTGCTAGGAGGGTGGGGGTAGGTCATGCTTTTGTCAACTTCATCGTTTTTGGTCATGGTATAAGGACCAGGCTTTTAGAGGAAGGGAAAATGGATTCTTTTAACCAAGGAAGAAATGGCATTTCAACTCTATCAAACAACTAGGCATTGCCCCAACAGAACAAAGTCCCTGGGAAAACAGGTACCAATCTGTGCCTAGTCTTCCAGGGGAAATTGTGCTGGAAAAGGGGACAACTCATTTCCTACTACTTACTGGGATCCCCACTCACTCACTCTCATCCTCAAACAACCTGCCCAACAGTGTGAAAGTACAGGCTGTTGGAGAACCAGAAAGGTAGGGACTGAAATCAAGAAACTATCAAAAGGAAAAACACCCTACCTCTATATCAGCACTTGGACAAAGACCTGATTCTGCTACCCTAGTTACAACTCTTTGCATAATCATTCATGCGGTGCTGAATATTGATAACTGTGATTAACACCTAAGCAAACTACATAGGCTAATTAAAATGTTGCAAATGTAATGGTTTAAAATATTGTGAAAGTCAGCTTAACATGAAGTAATCAACTTTGTGTTCTTCCCTAGAAGGGGGGAAAATAATAATAATATTTTAGGCATTAGACCTACTTCTGTTTTCCAAATTAATTAAAAGTGATTATGAGGAGCAGATTGCTATCATTTAGCATTACATTTCATTTTCTACTCCCACCCTAATTTACATTCAGATAGGGATACTTCAATAACTATATATAATGTTATCCATTCTAAGTTTCTATTTTTTGAAAGGGCAAATTTTACCAGTGTAAACACCTTCCTTTCAGATGTAGGGCTCACAGAATAGCTACCCTAACAAGGTACCCTGTTAGTTCATATCTACTTGATTTGTGAGTCCTCCATCAATGTGTTTCCTTTAGATTTTTTTAATAGTCAATTGAAAGACACAGTTATCTCAAAGCAAAACTATTTAATGAAACAGAGTTATAAAAAAAAATAGCTACTCTAATAGAAATACAGACTTGGGGCAGGCAGGTGGCGCAGTGGATAGAGCACCAGCCCTGAAGTCAGGAGTACCCGAGTTCAAATCCGGTCTCAGACCAAACACTTGACAATTACTAGCTGTGTGACCCTGGGCAAATCACTTAACCCCAACTGACTTAAAAAAAAAAGAAATACAGACTCCATCATTGGGAAGAGTAATCATGCCTAAGTATCATATATGAGAGACACACCAATACTTTATGCCTCTGATGGCTACAGGACCATCAGTATCTTCTGATGGTCTAATCTGCTGTACTCTGGAGGCAATGCTTTCTGCTAGGCATGTACCTGAAGTTTATTTCATATTTCCATTGTTTTTTTACTGAGTGTTGTGTCTCTTCTCCCTCCTGCTCTCTTATGGGTTTCTCTGCTTGCTGATGGGTATGTCTACTGACTTTTTAGTGCCTGCCGGACAATCCTCTCTACTGCCAATGTTTTCAGGGTTTATTTCTTTGAGGCCACGAGCCAACAACATCAGCTCAAACAAGGTGAGTACATAGAAGAGAATTCTTCTCCCTGAAAAAGAGTGCTCCTAGACTGAAGCTATGTCTCTTCTCCTTTACCCAATATCTGGATCACTTGTCCTAGGCATCTGACTTAGGGTTAACAATACCCAAGATCTTCTCTGGTTTACCAGGCACATGAATTTAAGCCGGAATAAAAAGTATGAGAGGGAATCAAAGTATTATTCTGTACCTATTTGAATCACATTCTACTTTGATTCTGTATTTTGATTCCTCAGCAGCAAATATCCCTAATTTTGGCACTATATTTTAGCCAGTGAAAACCTCACTGTTTCTCTACTAAATTAAAACAAAAGGTATGAAACTAAGGAATTTTAGCTTTTAGAAAAGTTTCTAAAAATGTAGGCACTTAATAGATGATGGGGCATAATTGTTTACTAAAAAAGAAATGAATAGATAGTTCTTTGCAGGAATAAAATTGTAGTAGATTGGAGAGTCTGCTATAAGAACAACTCATCAGATTAAGGCATCTCCATTGGCCACCAATGAAGGTCATCAACTGGACCATTTGTGTTACTTAAATTAGCAATTAGAAGGGCTAAAAATACCTGTGTTTCATTGCCAGATTTTGTATGTTCCGTTTATATTGAATTCATTATCTTCAGAATATTAAATGCCACGTAATAGAAAAAGGGAGGCAGAAGACCTGGGTTCAAATCCTAGCACTGTAACTTAGTACCTATTTGACCTTGAGCAAATCATAAAGACTCTCTAACCGTTTTTCTGCTACCATGAAATGAGATGTTTGAACGAGATGAACTCAAAGACCTTTCCTCTCTAAATACATGATCTTCCTTTAAATTCCTTTAAAACTTTCTGGAATGCTCATCCTGGTGAAGGGGAAAGAACCCTGACTTGACAATCAGAGATCTTGAGTTCAAATCTCAGCTCTGCTACTCACTACCCATGTGACACTGGACAAGTCATATAGCCTTTCTCAGCCTGTTTTTTTCATTTATAAAACGAAGGGATTGGTTCCCAAGTGAAGACATGAAGAGTGGGACATGACTGAAAAATGACTCACCAACAACAAGATTTCTTACTACTTTAAATGTATAATTTGAGGGTGTTAGAATCTCCCAGCTGTGATAATTGTGATTTCTAGGCTTATTTGGTCTATAAGCCCTTTCACTACTACTAGAGGGCTAGAGGGAAGACATCATATTCTCTATTCACCAATACTTAAGAATTAAGTTTAATTGAAAACCAGATCTGGAAGGAAATTCAGATTGTGACAGCTTTGGCACTTTCTGGGATATAAGCCTTATTCTTCTTTGTTACATCTTTTGAACATGTAACATCAGATGGACATTTTGGAAAAGAGATAAGCACATTGTTCTATAATTAACTTCGATGCCAGCTTTGCACCCTCTGTATTCATACACAGAACAAAGGCTAACACTGAGAGACTCTCTGTTACCTCTGCAATTTTTCAGTTTTCTCGACATTCAGTATCTAAAGAGTATTTACTGACTTTTAAACTCACAGATAATCTTAGAGAATTTTATCCTTGTGAAAATAACAGCTGCTATCAAGGACGTGAAAATGTCTAGGCTTAAATACTAACCAGATGTAGTGATGTCATGTGATCCAGAAAACACCCACAGGGGTCAAGTTGTTGTGGGTTTTTTTTTTCCTGAGGCTCCAGCAATGGATTTTTAGGTAATGCAGCACAGAAGTAATCTCAGAGCTGAAGTATCGGCTAATATGCCTAAATAATCCAGGCACTATGCCACATTGATGGTATCAAGCACGGCTTTAAATTACTCAACACATATATCATCTATGCCTACATACCACAGAATGAATATACTTTCTAGCTTAGAAATATATGCAATTCTATTTCTTCAATATTTCATCAGCAGTTAAATATATGAAAAGCAGTCTTGGGGGGTAAAAACACTTTTCTTTGTTACCTGATGAAGAAATTTTACTTACAGTGACATGTTTTTAATTCACTAAGTTGCTTTCCAAAGGTGGGAATTGACTGGGATTAGGGAAAAGAAAGAGGAAAGGAGGGAGGGGTGTCAGAACAAAAGTCATTTAGTCCAGATGGCTTTTAAGATGAGAGTGTTGGAATGTGATGTAACTGGTGAGGGAAAGATCAGATCAAGATTTCTGCCAATTCTCATTTAGAATTCACTGTTTCATGAACAATCTGATCTACAGCCAAGAGGTTGAGAAAGGAAACAATTCCAGGGACTGAGGACTTTGCATAAGTATACCTAATATTTCTTTCAGGAGTTCACAGGGGTGAATTCATCACACATCACAAAACAGAGAGTACACTTTGGAGAATCAAGGATTTTGGGGAATGCCTACAGAAGATTCAGTATCTCCCTCTTGATATTCTCAGGAGACAAAATACAGGCCTGGAAACACTTAGAAATCTCTTGCTTACTTGAGAAAAGTCAGAAAGGATTATTAAACAGATTGGAATGTTGAATCAAATTTATAAATACTTCTAAGCTGTTTTAGTTAACAGAAAGATTCAGAAGAAAGGACATTAGGAAGTTGCTAGAATTAAATATATAGCTTTAAAAAGCCCTGCGATTATGTGGACAATAAAGAAAGAAGATCTCTTAGCAAAGGAAAAAGTAAGGGGCTGATGAAAAGAGGCAACTAGAGGAGTTTCACTGGATACACGAGATGAATTTTGGAGTAAAGATGACAGGAATTGTGTGTAGGTGGAGGGAATGATGCTTGATCTAATATGTGAAAAAAAAAGAAATGGAACACACAACAGCAAAAAACTGGGTGGCATTCATTGGTGCTCTATTCAATTATTTTATTCATTTGTGCTCTATTCAGTTATTTTTAATTCTTCATTTCTTTAGGTGGTACTGTTATTGAATTCATATGGAAAAAGAATGTAAACTGATAACAATATAACAACTCAATTGGACTAATAGCCTCAATTCTTTCATAGGGGTAGGGGAGAGCATAAAAATGTGAAGTAGAGATTTCTTGGCCGATGCTAATATGAGAGGAGAGGGAAAGGGGGAGAGAGATCTAGTGATAAAATGAGAAATGCTAGGTCACACTTTTACTTGTTTTGAGGTTATGTGGGAAAAACAAAAGAGAACTAAAGCAAAAAAAGAAGAAAATGACATGATCAGTAGCCAAATAGTGGGAGTCTCAGGTAAAAGGACAGCCATCAAGATTATCAGCATTGGGAAGAATGCCAAAGCTGGAGGCTAAGAAATCATGGTAGGGATGGGATTTAAGACAAAATCCTATATGGCTACAAAATAAAATTCTATGATTAATGCCATTAGTTTTCTCCATGGAGATTATATTATAGTATCAGCAGATACTAACTCTTAAATGAGAAAATGAGACTACAAAGTCCACTTAAGGGCTTGGAAGCCTTTCCTGTTTCTATGAAAATATCCCATACTGCTGATTATGGCATTATAATTTCTAGAGTATTAAATTCAGTTAGTACTGCAATCATTTCATATACATTTATGTAATGTTTATGATACCGTAGCTGTTTTGATTACTTCTTTACAAATAGAGAAACTGGATTGTAAGACTTGTTAACTTGCCCAGACTAACATAATTTATGAGAGACTTAGGACTAGAACCTAGACCCAGTTCCCAGAATAAAACTTTTTTCCATGAAAACATATAACCTCCTATATGGTTAGATACCTCAGGTTCACAAACACAAGATGGCTATCAGATGGAAAATTATAGATACCTTTGCTCAATTTCAGATATTAGATGATGAATCATACCCATCTTTTTTTTTTTTGCCAAGAATGCTTTATTTAAAGAAACAAACATTGATCCTGTAGTTTCTGGAAGTTAGTTTGCAAATGAAAAGGTCAATTATTATGGTGTTTAACCTCTGATTTGTTACCTCTAGTTACACAGGTTTATTTTCTTTTTCAAGTTAATGTTTTTAAGTTAACAAGCACTTATTTTCTCTTCCTCCTTTCACTCCCTTGGAAAAGAAAAAGAAAACCTTGTAACAAACATGCATAGTAAATCAAAACAAATTTCCACATTGGCCATGTCCAAAAATGTATGTTTCATTCTGCATCTTGAGTCAATTACTTCTGTCATTTTTCATTGTTAGTTCTCTGGAATCATAATTCCACCATTTTCCAAAGAAATAAAATAGCATGGCATGTCTTTCTTTCCTAGTTAAAATTAAAATTACACATTTTTTAAAATACATAGTAGAATACTATGGGGTGTATAGGTATTCTGGGAAGACTAGCACCTCTGGTGTGAGGGCTTGCCAAACTTTTTTCAGGGCTGTTCATCCACCTTTGGTGTCCACCTGTCACTCAAGCTCTCACCTGTGGTTCCAAGAAGGTGTAGCATGCACAGTGGCTACACCCTGGCAAACTGCCTTAGCAGACAGCTAAACCAGGTTAAGGGTAACCGATGGGCCTCAGGTCTGTCAGTGAGTTAGGAGGGTGTCTATTCCAAACATGTGAAGACTTTCCCCAAGCTCGTGAACTGTTTCCCCAGAGGAATGAGTAGATAAGAACAATTTGTTCCAATGGCCATGAAGGCAGCTGAAGCAGGCACTGTGAGGTAGAGCTTGATAAGATATAGAAGACACCAAGGTCATCATCCACTGCATCCTGGGCCATCACCAATCATCTTGCCTTTTGTCTTTCCACTGGATTTTGATGACTCTGGAAGAGAGAGCGAAGCTGATGACTTTGTGCACCCCTGCCTCACTTAAATCCAATTCATGAGCAAATCAAGACATCACCTCATGATATCTTGGTCCTCTTGGAAAATGAAGGACAAACAAAAACAATATTTTAGTATAATAGAAGGTCTTCTCGACCACCACTTAAAGTGAGTCTAAGACTTCATTTTAAGGAGGCCTAATTAACATAGAAGAGGGGATGTCAGTATGAATTAGGTTCACAATTTGTATTAAGCCAATGTCATGCTGGCTGTGCTCAATACTTGAAATGCCATCTCTTTCTTCCATTCCTTTGCATAAGGAGTGCCCCATACCTGGAATGCACTCCCTCTTCTTTTAGAAGCCCTAGATCCCTCCCAAGCACAGGTTGGGTACCCATTTCTATAAAATACTTTTCCTGATCTCCCAGTTTTCATTCCTTTCTGCTTTTGGAATTATTTTGCCTTAATTAGCTGAATATGTGTTGTGTTTCACAAGAGGAATATGAGGGGTTTTTTTTGTTATTTTGTTTTATTTTTAGGAAAAGGCATGGTTTGTTTTTGTCTTTCTATCTCCTGATTCAGGTATAGCACCTTCCTTAATTACTTCACTTACTTGACAAGTTATTTGTTGGGTTGAACTGAATTTGAAAAATAATTCTGAGGCATATTTCTCCTTAAAACACACATATATTATATGTGTGTGTATGCCTATATATGTACATGGAAATAAATAGATAGATAGTCAGAAGCAAAATAATTTATTCTAAAAGTAGAATAGATCAGACTTCATCCTGCATTCTAACAGACAAGACAAAAATATTACAGCAGAGACAGTACAATTAATGTCATAGGATCATAGATTTAGATCCCAAACAGATTTTAGGTCATCTTATCCAATTTTTTTTACACATTATGAAACTGAGGTCCAGAAAGATGAAATGACTTGCCCAAGGTCACGCAGATATGAGTGGAAGAACTGGTATTTGACTTCACTCTTTGTGTGTAATATAATGCAAAATGGACATATGAAAGTGTGTTTAGAAATGTTTCCTCATAATATTATATGCATTTATTCATTGATAAGAAAGTGACATTGCAGTCCGAGAAATTGAGACCCCTCAAAGACCATAGTACAGGACACATCATCTGGAATGAATTCACAGACTCAAGCATTCTTTAAGTCAAGGTGGCAAAGATTTATTGTTACGCTTTTCAGCGGGCAAGGATTCTTAGGGAACCTGCAAGAGACTGAGGATGGAGCTAGAGTTTATATGGAAAAGGGCATGGGAAAGGAATGCCAGGGACACTGACAAGATAATCTAAAGGTCCAGGTGTCTTTGGGAGCTATGGATGAGAAAGTACAGGGAGTATACCGGTCAGGGAGGGAGATGACAGAGGTATGGATCTTTGGAGTCTGGCAGAGGAAGAGTCCTTGGGCTGGCCAAGGACAAAACTCCTTGGGCTGGGCGAGGCACCCTTCTCCCTCTGTCTTGATGAGAGAATGCTCTGCAACAAGGGAAAGCTTTCTCACAAGTCAGGAACTTACTAGGAATGGGAGGCTTCCAGAGACATGATCTAAGGGCTGGGGCCTGAGCAGCCCAGCACTCTCTCACCCAGCTTTATGTAGCTGCACCAGGGAGAGATAAGGGTTGTGCTGGGGCCCACGCATGAATAACTGCTAGGCACAGTGTCCTTGGGCTGCAGAGTGGTTGTCAGAGACAGTATTTCTGAGACTAGGGAGAAACTGGGGTCCAAGTACAAGCACAAGCATCCAAACACAAGCACCCAAGCACCCCATCAGTGATATTTAAAAAATATGTCCAGCCCCTCCTTTCACCTCTGATTTCTTTATGTGTACAGAGAAACACATATGCACAGACATACTAACACATATGAGACAGCTAGGTGGCAGAGTAGATAGAGTCCAGACAACCTGGGCCTAGAGTCCAGACAACCTGAGTTCAAATCCAACCTCAGACTGTTGTTTGTCTTTCTTTTTCTAAAAAGACTAAAAACATCAGGAAGGTGATATCTTCACTTGCAAGTGAATTGGATTTTAGTGAGGCAGAGCTGTGCAAAATCACCAGCCTCACTCTCTTCTCTAGAGCCATCTGGGTCTAGTGGCAAGGCATAAATCATGATGACTGGAGTAGCTCAGGATGTAGTGGGAGACCTTAGCCTTTTTAAGCTAAGGTCTTTCCCAGATCTGTTTGTCTGAAGTAACACCCATTCAGTGATTAAAGCTAAGTAAGAAATGAGGCAAAAAAGAAAAAAAAGAAAATGCCCTCTTTTACCTACTCAAAAAAAAATCAATCTGGGAGGGAAAGACCCTCAGGGTTTCTGGCCAAAACAGAAACAATTGCTATTTACATTCACTCTGAGCCAACAAAACCCAAACAATGCCCAGCTGAGGTTTGGGTTGGGGCCCATTATTGGCCAATTAGTGAAAGCCAGAGTTATTTGAGTTTAAATAGTCAAGTAGCTCCATATGAAGCTGAATGGTTTTTTTTAATGCCTGGTTTCCAGAACACCACTTCAAGACATTTATATTCCTTGTAAGGCCTTGCCCAGGTCTCAGTTTGTCTGAGGCAACACCCATTCAATGACATAAGGTTGGGTAAGAAATGAAGCTAAAGACAATCTATTTTGCCTATTTTAAAAAATCAGTTTGTGAGGGGAAGACCCTCAGGGTTTCTGGCCAGAACAGAAACAATTGTTATTTACAATCACTCTGAGTCATCAAAACTCAAACAATGACCAGCAGAAGTTTGGACTGGGACTTGTTATTGGCCAATCTTTATTCATCTCAGTTTTCTCATCTATAAAATAGGGATAATGGTAGTGTCTAGTTTCCAGGTTTGCTGTGAGAACTAGATGTAATAATTATGAAATATTTAGCACAGTGCCTGGCATGTAGTAAGCACTATATAAATGTTAACTATTGTATAATATGCAATATATGTGTGTATATATACATATATATGTATTATATAATATATGCATTGAAGAAGACCAAAATGACATCACTATGTTGGAATCAAGATACAGTGTGTCCAACTGTAGTTGATCAGACCAATATGAGTTTAGAAGGCTCTGCAACAAGTTAGGCACAAATAGTTCATATCACCATTTGGAGTGGAGATGTCTCTAAATTTGCATGCCTAACTTTTGTTTTTTTGAGCTACTGCAATTCTGCTTCGCTCATGGAGCAGAGAGCTTTGTTTGATGTGGGCATGCCAGCATGCCATGCTGGGTCATCCTTTGCCAGGATGTGTGTGTGTGTGTGGGTGTGTGTGTGTGTGTGTGTGTGCATACTGGTGTGCATGCAAGTATAGATTAAGTATAGATTTATGTATGCATATATGTATGTATATACACATACTCACATACATATACATACACATACACACATAATTATCATCACTTAACTTTCTTTAAAATAGTTTAGGCATTTAATAAATATTTTTTTATGATGATGATCATATAATATGGCACAGAATTTTAGACCTGGAAAAGATCCACTAGTTCAGTGTAGTGTCTTAGATCACTAGCCTCAGAATCAGGAAGAAGTAGATGCAAATCCTGCCTCAATGCTCATAGGTTTTGTGTCTGTGGTCAAGCCATTTAGGCTCTCTGAGCTTGTTTCCTCATCACAGGGTAATTGTAAAGATCAAATACAATCATGTTCATAAAGTATTTTACAAAGTTAAAAGTGCTATATAAAAGCAAGCTATGTATTTCTGGGTCATATAACCAAAAAGGCATAGAACTAGACATTTTCTCATTATCCCGGAGTCTCATGACCTCTCAAAACTTCTCCAAAATAAGAATTGTGCACTAGAGATAAAGCAATTTCATCTGTCTCTGCAATCTAGGTCACTAAGAACCCAAACAATATAAATATTCAATGAACTTACAGCAAAGAAGGTTATTATTTCCTAACCCATAATATCCATGCTCTACCAATCCAAGTCACCCACCACATCCTGAAGCATGGCTTCAAAGATTGACCAAATGCTCATGCTATCAGACAAAGCAAGAAATAAACATTCAAACTTAAGAAAGGATAAATAAGGAAACTACATTATGCTGAAAGGACACATAGAAAGCAAACCAATATCAGTACCAAACTTATATTATCCAAATGCCTCAGCATCTAAATTCATAAAGGAAATATTAACTGAAGTACAAGAATACATAGACAGTTACACAATAGTGGCACAAGATTCAATATCCCTCTCTAAGTTGTGAATAAGACTTACAGAAAATTAAACCAAAGGGAAAATTTAGTGCTGAACAAATTGTTAGGGGAAAAAAAATAAAGCTAAAAGACTTATGGCAACTTCTAAATGGGAATCTAAAAGAATGCACATATTCTTTTCACCACAAGGAACATTTTTAAAAATTGGCCATGTATTAAGGCATAGAAATATTGCCCAAAATATGTAAAAAGACAGAAATAGTAAATACATCCTTTATGGACCATAATGCAATAAAAATTGTGATCAATTCACAAGAGACTAACCTGAATGGAGACTTAACACTTTAATCCTAAATAATAAGTGGGTCAAGAACAAATCATAGAAACAATTTATAATTATGTGAAAGAAAAAAATAATGATTAAAGATCATACCAAAATTTCTGGAACATAGCTAAAGCAATCATCAGGGAAAAAACACATCCCTAGAAAAATATCTTATCAGAATAGAAAAAGAGAATTAACTGAATGTGCATTAAAAAAAATTCAAAAGACAACAAATAACAAATCTAAAATGAATGTAAACAAGAAATGTTAAAAATTAGAAGGAAAATCTATAAACCAAAAACTCCTAAAAACTATAAAACAAAAATTTGATTCGTTGAAAAGACTAACAAAATTTCTCAACCTTTAGGTGATCATTGCTGGGTAGGCAATTTCTGGTTGTAATCTTAGCTCCTTTGCCCTCCAAAATATCATATTCCAAGCCCTGTGGTCCTTTAATGTAGTAGCTGCTAAATCTTGTGTTATCCTGACTGTGGCTTCATGATACTGAATTGTTTCTGGCTGCTTGCAATATTTTCTCCTTGACCTGGGAACTCTGAATTTTGCTATAATATTCCTGGCAGTTTTCACTTTGGGATGTCATTCAGGAGGTGATTGGTAGATTCTTTCAATTTCTATTTTACCCTCTATCAGGATAATTTTCCTTGATAATTTCTTGAAAGATGATGCCTAGGCTCTTTTTTTGATCTTGGCTTCCAGGTAGTCTAATAATTTTTAAATTATCTGTCCTATATCCATTTTCCAGGTCAGTTGTTTTTCCAATGAGATATTTCACATTGTCTTCTATTTTTTTTTCATTCTTTTGGTTTTGTTTTATTATTTCTTGATTTCTCATGAAGTCATAGTTTCCATCTGCTCCAATCTACCACTCCTTAATCCCATCAAGATCTTTTCACTGACTCTTTTTCCCTTTTTTGAATATGTGTCAGTTCCATCCTCATCAAATTCAGATTCACTAAAAACCCTGTCCACTTCCATTGGCATTACAATAAACCTCACTACTCTGCCTGAAAGAAGGCTTGAGTGGTTGAATTCTTTCCAAGCTGACTTGCCCTGTACCGTGATATTTCAGGGTTCCCAGCACCCCAAACCACAACAGAATTACATCAAAAAAGTGACTACAATGCCCATACCCTTTGACCCAAACATTCCATTACTGGGCTTATATGCTAAGAAGATCATTGATAAGAGGAAAGTAGAATAGGCACCAACATATTTATACCAGCACCTTTTATGCTAGCAAAGAATAGGGGAGGGGGAGGTGTTCCTCAACTGGAGAATGGCAAAACAAATTGTGGCACAAGAATGTGCTGGAATAATACTGTGTCCTAAGAAATGAAGGATTTGATGTATACAGAGTAGCATGGAAAAATCTATATGAGCTGAAGAAAGAAAGAATGGCTACAACAGGTAGCGGCTACGTGGCACAGTGGTTAGTGCCCTAGTCCTGGAGTCAGGAGGACCTGAGTTCAAATGTGGCCTCAGACACTTACTAGCTGTGTGACCCTAGGCAAGTCACTTAACCCCAATTGCCTTAAAATAAAAAAAAGATTGGCTACAACAATGTAAACAGAAAAGGAATAAACACACATGCAGTCAAAGGGAAGGTCAGAAAATTATAAAGAATAAGCAATAGCTCAGAAGAAGTGATAGGAGAAGGCATTCTCTTTGCAGAGATAAAAAGTTTACAACTGTTGCATATTGCAAGTATTTTCAGACTTTTTCAGTGTATTGACTGGTTATACTTATCTTTGCCTTTTAAAAAAAAATGCTATTTATTATAATGGATGTCTCTGTGAAGGGGAGAAAGCAGGGTTACTGGGAGAAGCTATGGTGATGTAAAGCACAAAAGACATTAATAAAACTTATTTTTAAAAAGTAAGTTATGAATATTATATGCTCTTCCTCCCACTCCCTTTTTTACAGATGATGAAAAAGGCCCCAAAATCTTATATGATTTTCCTCAAATTCAAATAGCCAATGTTCAAGCTGAGACTGGAATTCAGATTCTTGCCTCTCAATTTACTATGCTCTGGCCTTCATCAGGACATCCTAATCATTTCCTTTCGCTTTTTGGTGGCTCCTTCCTCTGTCTGTGGATTGCTTGACTGAAATGGTAGTTTCATATTTAGGAATAGCAAGAAGATACACATGTAAATAATTTAAATGATAAATATGAAATGATTATGTACATTCTTTCTGGGTCAGTTAGGCTGAGAAAAATGTGATCTTCTTTGCCACAGCAAATGGAGATATTCAAACACATGTTTATTAAAATGTAACACATGAGTAAATTTATGAGACAGCCCCCAAGTTACATTTGAGGAACAAAAAGGTCAATTTTTTAGGTGGGGGTTGTTTTGAGCCAGGATTAAACATCCACCCTTGAACTGCAGCACTAGTGAACAGAAGGGTCCCCAAACTCATCAGGCTTTTGGCGGAGTTAAACTATCCAAATGTCAAAACCATAATCTCTTTTTCTCTTCCAGTGAAAGCACCCACAATTATAATAAAACACAGGCCCTTCAAGCCTCACTGTTCATCTTGGGCCAGCAACAAGTAGCAGGGTTGGCCCAATCCAAACAGGTGAAAGCAATTACAGAGCACTGCCCACCCCAATTTCTGCTCAAAAGAAATCAGTGAGAAGCAAATAGTTTCCAGTGCATCTTTTGTAATCTTGGCAAAAACAAACTTGAAAAATAGAAAACACAATGTAAACATGAGCTTGGCTTAATAAGGGAGCTGGGTAGGGGAAGGAAATGAGTCCTAAACATTACAGCCCTTTGCAGTCATGTACTAGACACAACCTTTCCACCCCAGACAAAGTTTACTGAGTTGCTTTGAGAGTCTATAACAGAAGTGCGTAGACTGTTATAGGAATCCACTTAAGCAGATGAAATAAAAGTTAGGAGAAAAGTATTCAAAGTCAAAGATATCCCAGGCCTAACAAGCAGTAGTACTATGTGTTGAAAAGGTTTTGACATTTTGGAAACAATTTGCTAGAAGCCAAAAATGAGTGAGCATGAATATTGGCCCGTTTGGAAGAGGGGTCTTTGAGATATTCAGTTTTGTTTGCTTTTCTGCATTCCCTTTGTGTAAATAAAGTAAACATCTCCCTGTACAATCATCCGCATTGTGAGCTCCTATTAATCAGGGAATGGGAGTTCCTTTAGCAGGCATTCATAAAATGCAGTCTGAATTTTAGATAGATAGAGGAGAGTAAACTGTATTTCAATATGATATTTTCCTATGTAATCCTATGGGTTTTTTTAAAGTTTTAGGCAGTTTAAAGCATTTTTTGATGAAGGAGTCCATAGTGTTCACCAGACTTCCAAGGGAGTAAATAACATTAAAAACAAAAGGTTAAGAAAGTCTGCTATAACAAAACAGATGCTCCCGAAAAGCACTGTGCTATGCAAATATTGTATAATAAAATGGAATGAAGGGTACAACATTAAAAAACTTTGTCAGTGACACATAAAAAGATAGAAACCTGATAAAAATGGTAGCATTAATTTATACACATTAAACGATAAAATACATCAAAAGTACAATATGTAGTGACTATCGTGCCCTTTACTGCAAGGCTGCTGGAAGCTCTGTTCCCTGCCCTGGGGTAGGCAAGGAGGTTGGGCAGAACTCGGTTCCAGGCCTAATTGGAGGCCATGACAGAAAAAGGTGGTGCAGACCAGCCTTTCTCTGCTCACAGATCCTGTTGCACAGGAAAATATGCAATAAATTTAGCACTTTGACACAGATCTGAAGTTTGCTTTGTGAAAGCAAGAGTCAGAAGGATTGCAGCTTTAGAGTTATTAGAAAGTGGTGCAGTTTTTTAGTCCTGTTAGGACAAATTTGCTTTTTTGAAATATGTTGTAGCTGAACAGACTATAATAGGCTCTGTGTGCGTGACTCAGTTTCTCCTATCCTCCTCTCTTGTCTCTCTGTGTCTGTCTGTCCGTCTCTCTCCCTTTATTCCCCCTCTCTCTCTGTCTCACCATCTGTGTCTCCCTGCATTGTATGTGTGTTAATGTGTTACATGTATGTCTCTGTCTGTCTCTTTCCTTTCCTCCTTCTCTTTTCCTTCCATCCCTCTCTATCTCTCTCTACATCTCTATTCCCCTCCTCTGTGTGTGTGTGCATACATGTGTGTCTCAATCTATCTTCTTCCCTCCACTCCCTTCTATACCTATCTTTCTCTCTCTGTCTGTCTGTCTCTCTCTCATTTCCATCTCTCCCTCTATGATTTGAATTCAGTGAATGAGTTTTATAAATAAGGTTTATATTTTGTCTACTATGTGTACATGATAGATTAAGAAAGGTAAAAATACAGAGAGATTATCCATTGGTTTTTAAGAAATATTTTGATAATTGTATTTCAATACGAATGGTTTCGTTTGTAAACCTATGTATTTTCGTTTCTGAATTTTAAAACATTACTCTGAAGGTATCCAAAGACTTCATCAGTCTGACAAAGGTGTCTATACCACACACAAAAATTATGAAACCTTATAATAAACTGAAATTGATTTGAATTGACGGAATGCAGTAGATTGACTTTAATAGAATGGGGAGACATATTAGGCCAAGGTGAAGCTAAATCTTTTGTGCTTATAAAACCATTATTAAGAACATGAAGTAAATTGAAAAGCATAGTTTCTAGGTATAAGGAAATGATATCCTTCTGGACTCTAATCAGACCACATCTCAAGTACTGTGTTCAGTCCTGAGAAACCCAATTTAAGAAGAAATTGAAAGACTAGAGAGTATTCAAAGGAAGACTACCAGGAACATGAAGGACCTTGAGTCCACATGATATGAAAATTGATTGAAGGAACTGCGGACATCTAGCTTGAAGAAGTGAATCAATGGAGACACTATAGCTTTCCTCAAATATGTAAAGGTCTGCTTTGTTGCAGATCATTTAGACTTATTCAGTTTGACCCAGAGCAATAGACAGAATTGTAAGAAGAAGAAAACCAACAAATTTAAGCTTGATGTCAGGGGCAAAACAAACTTTCAAATGATTAAAGATACTCAAAATTGGAATTGCTTTGGAAGGTATTGGGGGCAGTTTGGTATTGCAGTGGATAGAGTACCAAGCCTGGAGTCAGGAACACTCATCTTTCTGAGTTCAAATCTGGCCTCTGACACTTACTAGATCTGTGGCCCTGGGCAAGTCACTTGACCCTGTTTACCTCAGTTTCCTTATCTGAAAAATGATCTGGAGGAGGAAATGGAAAACCACTCCAGGATCTTTGCCAAGAAAAACCCAAATGGAGTCATAAAGAGTTGTACACAACTGAAAACAACTGTACAACAACACTAACTTGGGAGGTGTTGAATTCTTCCTTAATGTGGGACAGGTGAGTCTTACAGCCAAAGCTGGGTGATAGTCTGGGTATGTTATGAAGGAGATAGTGTGGGTGTGACTGAGTGGCCACTGAGGTTCCTTCCAACTCTAGAATTCTGTGAGTCTGTGAAATTGGTAAAATATCTCCTAACCTTAAAGTTGAACTACTTGAGGGAAGCAGGCACTACATGCAGCTTTTGAGATCACCTGGCTTTTCTGCTGTGGGATGAAGAGGAAGTTCCATTTGCCTTTCATTGCTGGAAACTCTGCCATAGCTTCTGAAATAAATGGGAATCTGCCCGGCCTGGTTTGGAAAGATCAGTGCATTCTGATTGTTCTCTAACTTTCAAAACCACTGTGGTTGGAAAAAAAGATGGGGTTTCTTTCACAACATGTATGTCTTCTTGCCTCTTTACCAAGGCTACCCTGAGGACGAACCCATAGTCTTTGCTACATCTGTTTTAAATGCTGAACCACCACACATTCCAACTAGGAACAGCAAAATTTAGAAGACTTTACCTCTTTCAGAGGGTCTTTATTCTGCCTCATCTAAATTTTTTATCACGCTCAGGATGGAGATCCTCGCAGTACTTGGGAAGGATTACACACGGACCTCTGTTTATTAGGGACTTCTTGTCTTGGGTCAAAGTTGGAGCTGACTCACATCAAGATCCTAACATGTGAAATCGGATCCAGGACAAATCTTTATTTTTGTTTATCCAATCAGTTCTCTTAAAGACAGATGTAAAAAGGCTGAAATAAGAGGTCATGTCCAGAAAGTTCATTTAACAGACATAGGAGGCTTATAGATAGCATCGTTTATTCTATCCACAAGTACACTGCCCCAGATGTCAGCCTGGGCTTACTCATTCTAAATCAAGTGTTATATTTTATATTCTCTCACTTGAGCAACTTTAAGTACTTTCACCCTAGTCTGACTGGGTCAGCTAATTCATTAAGGACATCTGTACTTACATGATCTATATTCATTACATACACACACAAATACCAAATAGAAGCCTCTCAGAGAGATAAGAAGCAGCTATTCTTCTCCAAATTTTGCCAATGGATAAGCTCAGAGCCGGAATGTTATTGTATGTGTCTCCTGTTACTGCATAGTATTACTTTTATAATGTCCGTCTACAAAGATTTCAGAAAAAAAAAATGGACAGAGATTGCACAAAGGCTAGCGCGTGATAAATTTTTCATATTGATTAAGAACAAGTATGCGTATCTATAAATACATATGTGTAGATATATATTATATTATGCATATATGTGTGCATTGCATGCACACATATATGTACGTGTGTGTGCTTCTTTAGTAATAGATAGCAGCATTTGGCTGTCATTCATGTATTTCTGCCACACATCAAAAAACACTATTCTTGGAAATAGGAAAATAATTCCTTGCCTGGGATTTAAGCATACACTCATCAGGTATTAGCACAATAATATTGCTGGGATTCTACAGGTTTATAATGCATAAGGGATGTTTCCATTTTCCTGTGTGCCTTGTGGACATACATCTGCACTTTGAGCTTTCCAAAAGATGATGTCACTAGTCTGAAAAGTACAGGCTAAGGCCTAATGTGATTTGGATCATGGTGTCAAAATGCAAAATTTGCATGCCATATAAATAGCTTGAGACTTCATTTTCTCTGTACCTTGCATCAATTTGATGGATTTATATGTATATCATCTTTCTTCCAAAGAGCTCTAGGATAGAGAAAGCTCTTTGTTGCTGAAAAAATTCCAAATATCATTTCCCACAAATAAAAACATTCTCTCATTAAAGTGCTTTCTAAGATGTCTCTTAAATCTTGGACACACAACCCAATAGAGGGGACCCTAATAACAATAGTGTTGAAATTTAGGTGAAGGAGAGGCCAAATCTATAGATTTATTCTGAGAAAAATCCAATTTGGCAAGAATAAACAGTAGTGTAGAGTGTCCCCCATCTAAGAAACAGACATCTTATCAAATTTAATGATCACATAATTATAATTAGACCATCATTACATTATTTGCCTACTTAATATTGCTCAGAATAGTTTAAAGGATAATCTGGAATTGAATTCAAGTTCACCCCAGATTTCACTTATGTTGACCTTGAAAAGGGTTTCAATAAAATCTATGTTAATCTAAAGGGTCTCCATCCCACCAGGCATGTTATTGTTTAGTCATTTCTCTCATGTCCAACTCTTTGTGACCCCATTTGAGGTTTTCTTAGCAAAATACTGGAGTAGTCTGCTATTTCCTTCTCTAGCCCATTTTACAGATGAGAAAACTGAGGCAAACATAGTTAAGTGATTTGTCCAGGGTCACACTGGTAAGTGTCTGAGGCTGGATTTGAACTCAGGTCTTTCTGACTCCAGGCCCAACACTCTATTCACTGTGCCACCTAGCTGCCAAGACCATGCATTTTAAAATAAAACTATACTTTTGTCTGTAATCCCACCCTTAACATCCATTTATAACATGATAATATTTCATTTATCATTTTGTATATGCATTGGGAAGTGCTATTTTATAGTTTTCTACAGAAACTCTTGGAGGTGAAGGGGAGAGATTTGTTTCCCAACTTTTTCCAAAACTTGAGGCATCTGAGTAGAGTTGCCTTCTTATTTCTAAGGTTTTTGGCTTTCACAGCTGCTAATATTTTCTCAGAATGGAAAAGATTACAATATAGGAAGGAGGATGTGAGAGAGTGTGTGAGTGTGTGTGTGTGTGTGTGTGTGTGTGTGGTGTGTATGAGGGGGAGAGAGAGAGATAAAAAGAGAGAGAGAGAGAGAGAGAGAGAGAGAGAGAGAGAGAGAGAGAGAGAGAGAGAGAGAGAGAGAGAGAGGGAGGGAGGGAGTTATGTCTGGGCATCTAACAATGCCAAACTTACCTCAAATACATGCAATGCCTTAGAAATTCTTTTCTAAACTACAGAGGATTTAATTGCTTTATAAAGAAATACAGAAAAGCAGGCAAGTGTCTGAAGCACTGTGATATAGTGGAAAAAGCTCTGGATTTGGAGTAAGCTAAGCTGGGTTGAATCTAAACTCGGCTACTTGCTATGTTGGCCATGATAATTCCTCTCTCTGGGCCTCAGTCTTCTTAGCTTTCCCATGGTCCTCCACATATTTCATATTGCTCCCTTTCACCAACTCTATGGTCCAGTCAAACTCACCTTCATTGTGCTCATATGTGAGTATATACCATTCCATCTCTTGCCTCCATGACTTTGCATGGGTGGACCCCCATGTCTGTAATGCATTTTTTCAAATCTCTAGTTGTTTTTTTCAAAATTCAGTTTAAAAGCCAGCTTCTGCATGAAGCTTTTTCTGATCTTAAAACTTTTGCATATGCTTAAATATGTACATGTTTTCTCCCCTGACAGAATGTTAGCTCTTAAAGGGTAGGGTCTCCCTTGGCCTTCATCTTTGTACACTCCATGCCTAACATACTACCTCACATACAGGAAACAAAAAAAAAATATTTATTTGATTAATTGATTAATCAATTGTTATCATTATAATTATTAATTGATACAACCTCTTTAGATAAAATTGTTCAGTAGTCATAGTTTGCCCTTTTTAAGGTAACTGACCAATAAACAAGCATTTATTGAACTCTTATTGTAAGCCAGGCTTACTGCTAAGCAATGGGAACACAAAAAAGGCAAAAAATAGTCCCTGTCTTTAATGAGTTTATATTCTAATAGGGGAAACGTCATGTCAATAACTAGGTATCCTACAATATATATGCAGAATAGAAGGAAGATAACCTTAGAAAGAAAGACTGAAGTGGCCAAGAGAACCAAGAATGACATAATGCTGGGTGTCATTTGAACTGAGTCTTAAAGGAAGCCAGAGATATCGAGATGGACAGATGGTTAAAGGGCACCAAAAAAAGAGATGGAGTGTCCAAGAAAGAGCAAGTAGGCTAATAGAGGCTCCAAGAATTTTCAGGAATGCAGCACGTGCTGGTCTTAACTATGTCTTGCCATCACCATCCCTTCCCCAGTTACAGTCATTGCGGTTCTTAGAGGACGGCCCACGTGGTTAGTAGTACACATAGAGCCCTTCAGTGGCACACATGCTACGACTCATCTGAGGTGGCTCACGGTGGGAGGACAATCAAAAATGCATATGTAATAGTACCCAATAAGGCCAGGCAGTAACTGTTTGTCTCTACTGCTCCACTTTGCCAAAAACATTACTTGGCCTCCATATGTATTGTCCTGGATGTTTGCCCTGAATAGAATTAGGTGATTGTTGATACACTGATTTAATCCATTTAATCTGGCTCATAAATAATTTGGCTAACTATGAGCAGCAAAGGAAACACTAATGCAATATGCCTACTCCTGGATTCTGTTTCTCAGCAGCCTCACAGCCTCACAGCCTCACAGCCTGAGAAACCTTATGTTCTCCCTTTTCTGTGTTCTCCCTTTACCCCTGCACATCTTCAGAACTTATTTCTTCCCTCCTTCTATCAACTGACCATTGCTGAGGGGCCCCCATTCAAACGAGGTCAGTCTTGTTATACTGGCACATCATGTCCTTCCTTCTTAGGGCAATACAATGAAAATGTGTAATTTCTGTGTCCCCTTCAACTTTAGTCTTCTGTTACGTTACGAGTCTTCAGAATTAGTTTGATAAACTCATTTTATGTTGAAGTATCCATGTTACCCTTTCCAGGTATAATATTTACCTTAAAAAAAAAGATCTTTATTGATATATCTTGTTTTTAAATTATCTAAATTTTCATCTACCTCCCTCTTCCTGACACCTCCTACAAAGACATTCCTTATAACACTTTTTTTGAGAGGAAGAAGAGAAAAAAAGAAACCAAAACCTATCTGCATGTAAAAAAAAAACCAAAAACCTGATGTTCTAACAATGTTTCCTGTTTCTCTATTTCTAAAAATAAATGAAAGGGAACACCTCTCATTTTTCTTCTTTGGCATCATGCGGGTTCTTTACAAATTTGGAAAAATTGTTTCTTACTGTTTTATGATTATTATTATTTCCATTTGCATTGTTATAATCACTGTGAATATCACTTTCCTATCTCTGCTTATTGCAATTTGTATCAGCTCACTAAAATCTTTCCACGCCTTTCTGTATCTATTATGTCCATTATTTCTTGCAGCATGACAATATTTTTGTTGTTCCCTAGTCGATGGGAATCTACTTTGCTTCCAGTTCTTTCCTATCACCAAAATACAGTTCTAAATATTATGATATTTATGTAGCCTTTCTTTCTCTCTTTTTTTTTCAGTGACCTCCTTGGAGTGTATGCCTAGCAGCAGAATCTCTGGTCAAAGAGCATAGACATTTTAGTCACTTTAATTGAATGTGTGTATGTGTATGTATAGATATATGGATATGTGGATGTATGTATACACATATATGTATAAATATACATGCATGTACTGTACATATACACACACACACATATATATATATATATATATATATATATATATATATATATATATACATTTGCCTTCTTATTGAGGATTATTACCAAAAGAAAGGGAAAATTGGGGGAACTATGGAGAAAAATGTGGAGAAAGAAAATGTGGTCTTTTGGATCCCTATACTTGACTATAAGCAGAGAGAAATCTTCACTGTGGTATGAGAAATGGTAGAGAAAAGGAAAGGGAAACATATAACTGAAAGATAATAATAAAATGGCAAAGATACGCTTGACTTGCTTTTTCCTAAATTCCTATATATGCTTTGAAAAGGGAGACATTATTGAAAGTCTCTGTTAATTAATTGATCCAAAAATTTTTTTTAGATTTCACAGGTCGATGCTTTCATTAGGGGAAAACATAATGTTAATGACTATTGAAGGACAACTATTACCATATCACATTTATTATTACTTTTGACATTGAACTTCTATTTGCATTGGAAGAACATTTATTTCCCTGACAAATTGTGGCTCAGAGCAGTTGAATAGCTATTATACTTCATCAATCAGTCAGCAGTGGTTTTCTTATAGATTAGACAGTATATAATAGAAAATTGGGTAGAAATTCAGTGCTGGAGAGTATTTTACTCATTTTGTAAAATTTTAAACTTAACAAACTCTTAAAAAATAGTATTTCTTTTTTTGATATAAATTTATTTATTTTTAGTTTTCAACATTCACTTCCACAAGTTTTTGAGTTCCCAATTTTTACCCCATCTCCTCCCTTCCCCCACCCCAAGATGGCATGCATTCTGAATATCCCTTCCCCTAGTCTGTCCTCTCTTCTATCTCTCTCCCCTTCTCTTATCCCCTTCCCCTTCTATTTTCCTGTAGGGCAGGATAGACTTCTGTACCCCATTTCCTATATTGCTTATTTCCCAGTAGCATGTGAAAACATTTTTTCAACCTATGTTTTTAAAACTTTAGGCTTCAAATTTTCTCTCTTCCTCCCTCCCCACCCACCCTCATCGAAAAGGCAAGGAACTCAATATAGGTTGTACATGTGCAGTTATGCAAAACATGTCCATAGTAGACATGTTGTGAAAAACTAACTCTGTTTCCCTTAATCCTATCCTGCCCTCCCATTTATTCTATTCTTTCTTTTGACCCTGTCCCTCCTCAGAAGTATTTGCTTCTGATTACCCCTTTCCCAATCTGCCCTCCTCTCTATCAACCCCCTCCTCTCTTGTCCCCTTCTCCCCCTATTTTCCTGTAGGGTAAGACAGATTTCCTTACCCAATTGAATGTGTATGTTATTCCCTCCTTAAGCCAAATCCTATGGAATAAGATTCACTCATTCCTTCTCACCTTCCCCCATTTCCCCTCCACTGTAAGAGACTTTTCTGTTTTTTTTTTGTGTGAGATAATTTACCCCATTCTACCTCTCCCTTTCTTCTTCTCCAAGTATCATCCTCTCTCATCCCTTAATTTTATTCTCCAGATATGCCCCTTAATCTTCAGCTCACCCTGTGCCCTCTATCTATCTATCTACATATACATACATATATATTTTTTTTTCTTCCAACTACCCTAATACTGACAAAGGTCTCATGAGTTATAAATATCATCTTTCCTGCAGGAATGTAAACAGTTCAATCTTAGTAAGTCTCTTATGATTTCTCTTTCCTGTTTACCTCTTCATGTTCCACTTGAGTCTCATATTTGAAAGTAAAATTTTCTATTCAGCTCTGGTCTTTTCATCAAGAATGCTTGAAAGTCCTCTGTTTCACTGAATGACCATTTTTTCCTCTGAAGGATTATACTCAGTTTTGCTGGGTAGGTGATTCTGGGTTGTAATCCTATCTCCTTTGCCCTCCAGAATATTATATTCCATGCCCTGCAGTCCTTTAATGTAGAAGCTGTTAAATCTTGTGTTATCCTGATTGTGTTTTTCCTTCTGGCAGCTTGTAATATTTTCTCCTTGACCTGCGAACTCTGGAATTTGGCTATAATATTCCTAGGAGTTTTCCTTTGGGGATCTCTTCAGAGGAGATCTGGATTCTTTCAATTTCTATTTTGCCCTCTGGTTCTAATATCAGGGCAGTTTTCCTTGATAATTTCTTGAAAGATGATGTCGAGGCTCTTTTTTTGATCATGGCTTTCAGATAGTCCAATAATTTTTAAATTCTCTCTCCTGGATCTATTTTCCAGGTCAGTTGTTTTTCCAATGAGATATTTCACATTGTTTTCTAATTTTTCATTCTTTTGGATTTGTTCAACTGTGTCGTGATTTCTCACAAAGTCACTATCTTCCAATTGCTCTATTCTAATTTTTAAGGAAGTATTTTCTTCAGTAAACTTTTGGACTTCCTTTTCCATTTGGCCCATTTTTCTTTTTAGGGCATTCTTTTCCTCATTGGCTTTTTGGACCTCTTTTGCCATTTGGGTTAGGCTATTTTTTAAGGTGTTATCTTCTTCAGTATTTTTTTGGGTCTCTTTTAGCAAGCTGTTGACTTTTCATGATTTTCTTGCATCACTCTCATTTCTCTTCCCAGTTTTTCCTCTACTTCCTTACTTGCTTCTCAAAATCCCTTTTGAGCTCTTCCAAGGCCTGGGACTGATTCATATTTTTCTTGGAGGCTTTGGATGTAGGGGCTTTGACTTTGTTGTCTTCTTCTGGTTGTATATTTTGATCTTCTTTTTCACCAAAGTAAGATAATATGGTCTGACTCTTTTTGTGCTGCTTGCTCATGAGCCTGGCCAGCTACTTGAGTTTTAAACTCTTTGTTAAGGTACGAATCTGCTTCCAATGTGGAGAATGTACCGTCCCAAGCTTCGGGGGGTTTGTACAGCTCTTTTCAGAGATACTTGTATGGACCTGTAAATTTTCGAGTTCTTCCAAGGTGGTATGATAAGGGGTGAGGTGTTTACTCCTTTCCTGACCTGTGACTACAAGTACTTCTTTCTGTCCTGTAACTGTGAGGAGTGTTCCTCTTCATAGCCACTACAAGCTCCCTCACCCAGCACTGCCACCCAGAACTGTGGCCCAGATCCCAACATGGGCAAAGCAAGAGATTCCTGCCTCAGCACTGGCAAAGAGATCCCTGCAATCCCACTCTGATCAGCCACTGGATTCCCCCTCAGTCTGTGGGCCAGAAGCTCAGGAAGCAGCTGCCCCAACCCCAGGGCCACACTTTGGGGAATGGAGCTGAAACCCTGCCTTCCTCTCTGATCACTGACAGAAACAGACTTTTCCCACTGACCTTCTAAATTGTCTTTGGCATTCGTGGATTGAGGAGTCTGAAAACCTCCACAGCTGCCTGTGATTTAGTCCTCTGAGGCCTGCTCCAGGTTTGCTGCAGCCTGTGCACCGCGCTGGGCTCCACTCCCAGCCCGGCGCATTACACCTTTCTGATCAATCATCCAGGTTGTCTTGGGCTGGAAATTTGTTTCACTCTGTCTTTTTTGTGGGTTCTGCTGCTTCAGAATTTGTTTAGAGACATTTTTATGAGTAGTTGCAGGGGTTCGGAGGAGAGCTCAAGCAAGTCACTGCTTTCACTCTGCCATCTTGGCTCTGCCCCCCAAAAATAGTATTTCTATATACAAAGTAGGACCAAAAATGCAAATCTCTATATGTATGGGTTGCTTTAAAAGTATCTAATAAATTTAGAAATGATTTCACTGCTGTCCTTTTCTGTATTTGCTTCTGAACTTTCTTCTATACCCTTCTGTGAATTTTAAAAATCTTTCAATGATCGTATTTTGGTTCTGCTCTCCCCCACCCCCAATTTGTCCCCTTCCCTATGGGTTAAAAAAAAAAGAAGAAAGAAAATCATAGTGCCTATAACAAATGAGCCTTGCCAGGCAAAACAAATCCACACAGTGGTAATATGTAAATGTATACAACTCATTCTGCATCATAAATGACTCCTCTGTCAGGAATTAGGTAGCATTTTTCCTCATTAGTCCTTTGGAGGAGTGATAGCAAACTCAAATAGAAATGGTGCCCACTAATCTGTACATATGGATCTTTGTGGGTCACATATTGACTTAATTTTAAAATGGAATATTATCTATGTCTTATTAAGTTTTTATTTATTTTGTTAAATATATCTCAATTTCATTTTAATGTGGTTCAAGCGGCACTAGAGAATGTTGTTAGGCTCATAAGGCCACAGCATGTTTGACACCTCTGCTTTGGAACTGTCCTTTTTGTCAAAGTTCTAAAGTCTTTCAAAGCAGTTTTTTTCACTGCATTTTTGTTACTAAATAAAAGAACTTCACAGAACTGGATACAGTTACAAAGAATTGAAATGGAAAAACAAATGTTCAAAAATAATAAGGGGTATACAAGAAAGTGCTGTAAAATGGAAAGGAGTGGATTGGGAACCAAGTAATCTGGATTTAATTTATGGCTCTTATATTTACAACCTGTGTGACACTGAGCAAGTTATTTGACCTCTGAAGACTTCAGTTTCCTCATTTATGCAATGTAGTTAGACTAAGTGACCTGTAAGAGCTCTTCCATCTCTGAATCTAGGACCTTATTGTTTTTACTGTTTTTTTAAATTAAATTAGTAAGCATCAGAATGATATGATTGGTTAAAAAAAATGCTGCAGTAGATCAAGAAACACAATAGAGATAACAGACATCTTACCAAATGCATATACAGATTTTTTTTTTGACGTTGGAAATAACTTGTGATTTCATCGGTATAGGAAACTTCCAGTAAGGCAGTTCATCTTATAATACAGATTAACTACTCTGTAACTTAGAATCTTAGCTGCCTGAGGCAATGGGAGGTTCAACTTGAAACACAGTCAATCAGTGAGCTAGCATTTATTTATTAAGCATGTACTATGTGCCGGACACTGAGGTAAGTGACTGGGATACAAAGAAAGGCAAAAACAAAAACAAAAAACAATCCCTGCTCTCAAGGAGAATGGAAGGTAATGGAGGAGACAACATGCAAGTCCCTATCTACAAGCACAATATATAGAGAATAAAATGGGGATACTCTCAGAGGGAAGACGCTAAGATTAAGGAGACTTAGAAAAAGCTTCTTAAAGAAGGTCTGACTTTATCTAAGATTTGAAGGGAGCCAGAGATGCTAGAAGGCAGAGATGAAGAAGGAGAAAGTGTCAGGCACGGGGAACAGCCAACGAAAATCCTCAGAGTCGGTAGTCGGAATATAATGTGCAAGGAATAGAAAAAAGAATAGTGTCACTGGTTCTCACAGTATATGGAGGGAAGTAAGATTTAAGAACTCCAAAAAGTTAGTGGGGTAACAGGTTATGAAGGAGTTTAAAAGCCAAATAGAGAATTCTGAATTTTATCATGGAATAATAGGGGACCATTTATCAGAGGCAAGACTCAGGTCTTCCTGACTTTAAGGCTAATTCTTCATCTATCCTACCCCTCATTTACAAAGATCAGTGTGTGGTAATTCTATGGAAAATAATAATTTGGGAAAAGTTTCATTATTTTAATATCTACTTGAGAAAATTGGTTATTAATAGGGCAGCATTCTGGTGTAAAGGCTGGAAGAGACCTGAGATGCTATCCCATTCCTATATTTTATGGATGAAGAAACTTATGTCTGGGGAAATTAAATGATCACAGGTAGTAATAATAAATCACAGGTAGATTTTGCTCCCAGATCCCCTGACTGCAGATGTAGTGAATGTTCTTTTCATCATAGCATGCTGGAAACAGATCTTGACTAATGTTTTATATAACATAACAGCAAATTATACCAAAAAGCTAGGTATTAAAAAAAAAGCTAGGACAAAACAAACAAGAGCCTATGTAGAAAAATGGGAGAAATTAAATAATGCAATACTCAGTTGTAAAGGGTAGGCTTTTCTTTATTGAATGGATTAAGACCATTCTTGAATATTCTTGATAGATATTCTTGATTATATTGACCTAAATTCTGTACAACAAAAACAATATAACCAAAAGTAAAATTAAAAGTGATTGATTGGGAAAAGTATTTTGGCAGACATGACAGATGAAAATTTGTCACCTATAACGTATAAAAAAGTGTTAAAGTCTATAAATGAAACTTCCAGCCACTAATAGATAAATTTCAAAGATATAAACAGAAAATTTACAAGAGAGAAATGCAATTGTTTTTAAAAATCACTTGAAAAAATGCACAATATCTCAGAAAAAAGAACCAAGAGATTCAAATTGAAACAATTTTAAGGTGCTCCCTTAAGACCATCAAACTGATAATAACAACAAGCAAAAATAACAAAAACAAGCAAAAAAAGCAAAGCCTACAACAAGGAAGCTCAATGCTGGTGAAATTATAGAGACACAGGAACAGCCATTCTTTGCTAATGGAATTACAAATAATTAGAATCTTTTGGAGACCAATCTGGTCATTTCAATTTTTTTTCTTTTTAAGGAGTTTTTTTTCCCCTTTCTTTTCTTTTTTTTTTTATCTATTTTGGAGAGTATGACCTGAAAGTGTTGTTGGAATGCAGAGGAAAAGACCCAAAAAAATGTGATTAGAATTTTTATTGTAGCATGATTTATTTTTTATATAATTATTATTTATGTTTGCTGTTTCTTATGTTGTCATTTAACCCCTGTAGCCCTTCCCCACCCCAAGAGCCATACCATATGACATAGTGTCTTGTTTTGCCTTCAGAGAAGAAAAAAAAAACATAATTGATTAATACATTGAGAACATCTGAAAACATGTGCAATGTGTAACACCTGTGGACTTCCTCTCTTGTAGGATAATTGATAATAGGGGCATATTTAAGAGGAAACATAATGTGGATCAGAGGCCACAAGCAACTTGCAAAACTTCTGAGTCAGCCTGACCTAGATTAAAATGTAACTGAGAAATGTTTAACCAAATAATTTAAAAGATAATATAAAATAGATGATGTTAATTTGCGGTTTTACATGTAGACAGGGATCTGTTTCTATTTGAGTTTGGTACCAGTATGTAGCTATCTTCAGAGCTAAGAGATCTGGGTTCTCAGCCTGGCCTCTTACTCATAATGGCTATGTGACTGGACAAGTCACTTTAACCTCTCAATGCTATGGGCAACTTAAGTACTGTAAGCCACAGAAAAGATACTGAACTGTATTGGGAGAGGAAGAATGCTTACGATATTGTACAAAATGAAAAACTACAAGCAGGATACATATTTATTATGACATAAAAGAAAAAAATGAATGGATTTTTTTAAAGAAGCATAATTGGGAGTTAGAAATGTTGAAAAATTATGACAGTGCATGAAAATTTATTTATTTGATTACAAAGAGTTGCAAAGTAGTTTAAATGGCTTCATTGATCTTTAATATTAACTACATAATACATTTTAAAATAAAATGAATTATAACTTGAAATAAAGAATTTTTGATGAAGTATCACTAAAACTTGGTAGTATGAAGCTCCTGTTTGAAATGTGACTCTAGAATAGTAAACCTTAGAGAGTAGTAAAGTAGCATTATATATTATGAAAATAAGTTATATGAAGAAGTTGAGGAATCTAAGGGAAAATAAAATATGATGGAGATTTGGATAAAAATAAAGACTGGAGAGGAGTGGGAGAAAGAAATATTATATTCTCCTAGGACCAAACTACAGAAAACGTAGAAAGAATGAGGAACTTAGCAAATAATTGGTGTATCATCACAAACCTAGCAAAGAAACATGATATAATAATGATGAAGCATTTTAGCTATCTAAGATCAGGACAGGAACATATATGTAGAGTTGAAAGAGATCTTTTTATCCACATCTTTTATTTTATAGATGAAGAATCTGAGCCCCAAAGAAATTCAATGACTTACCCAATGTAAAATAAGTTGCAGTCATTCAAAGCAGATTTTGACCCAGGGCCTCTGACTCCAAAGCCTCTTTCCACAGTACCATGTTGGAATTGGTTCTAAGATACTTCACACATTGTATCATAGCAAATTCCAGCTAAATGCTATACTTAATCATAACCAAAGAAAACAAATAAATCCTATAAAATTAATCACATTGTATAAGATGGGGCACATCTTGGCCAAGGCCAAGATTAAAACCAGGTCTTATGACTCTAACATCAACTGGAACTTTCTAACTGCCAAAAGCAGGGCAGCTGGCAAATCCATCTTTTTTGCCTAGGTTGTGATTTCATTCATCAAAGGGTAGAGAAAGTAACAAGAAAAACTGATTCTGGTGAATAAGCCTTAAGTTACTGTTTGCTTCAATAGAATTTATGGAATTGGAGACAAATAATCACTTCATCTTAGGATTAATAACAGAGAAGGGGCACATAGGTGAATTTAGTCATAGACTTCAGGAGAATGGATTTCAAATGCTTTAGGGAAAATTAGATAGGAGCTGGTCTTCTAAAATTTTCAGGGGAAATTAGCCTAGGAAGGAACAGTAGCTCTCGAAAGAAATTCCGAGTATAAAAATGGACATTATTTTTTTATTAGGAAGATATTGGAGAACCATTTTTAAAAGCTATGTGATTCCACAGAAACTCCATTGACTAACATATATCTTCAAAAGAGACGTATAAATGATGGGAACAAGGCATGGAAGAATACGTATAAACAAAAGTTTATGTTCAGAACTATTCAACTTCTTTTGCTTCTGTTTTCTTGGACAAGAGGAATAGTCATTAGACAAAGGGAAATATGAACATAAATGTTGAGATGGAATTGAAACTGAAGATAAATGAGAAAATGGTAAACAGCACTCAGGGTTCTGTCCTAGGTCCTCTTCCCTTCTCCCTCTACATGACTTCACTTGGTGATCCCTTAAGCTTCCATGGGTTTAATTAATATCCCTGAGCTGATGATTCACAAATCTACCTTTCCTGTTCAATTTTCTCTGCTAATCTCCAATCTTGCATCAACAACTGCCTTTCAGACATCTTGAATTGGCTATCCAGTAGACATTTTAAACTCAATATGCCTAAAAGAGAACTCATTATCTTTCTCCCTTCCTATGTTCCCTATTAATGTACAGAGCAACATCATTCACACAATCCCTCAGTCTTACAATTTAGGAATCATCCTGGATCCTCACCATCTGTCACCTCCCATATCAAAGTTGTTGCCAAGGACTGTCAATTTCACCTTTACAACAATTCTTGAATATGTCCCCTTCTCTTTTCTGCCACTGCCACCATTATAGGCCCTCATTACCTCACGCCTGCAATAGTCAGCTGGTGGGTCTTTCTGCCTTAAGCTTCTCTTCATTCCAACCCATTCTTCATTCAACCACTAGAGAGATTTTCCTAATACACAAATCAGCTCATGTCACCCTCCCTACTCAATAAATTCCACTGGATTCCTATTGCTTCCAGGATAAAACACAAAATGATTTTCTCCTATCTTTCCAGTCTTCTTATGCCTTGTTCCTTGACATGAACTCTTTGGTCCAGTGACACTGGCCTCCTGGCTGTTTCATCAACAAGACATTCCATTTCTTGGTCCTGGATATTTTTCCTGGCTGTCCCCCATGACTGGAACCCTCTCCCTCCTCCACTGCAACTACTGACCTCCCTGGCTTCCTTTAAGTCTCTACTAAAATCCCACCTTCTACAAGAAGCTTTCCCCAACTCCTCTTAATTCCAGCATCTTCCCTCTGTTAATTTTTCCCTATTTATCCTTTACATAGCTTGTTTTGTATATATTTGTTTGCATGTTGTCTCTCCCGTTAGATTGTAAGCTTTTTGAGGGCAAGGACTGTCTTTTGCCTTTTTTTATGTTCCTAGACTGGTACTTAGTAGGTGATTATTAAATATCTAATGAATTGAATTGAAAGATGTTAACTTAAATGGAGCCCTCTAGTAGAGTGTTCCAGGTTTCTGTCCTTGGCCCTGTGCTGTTCAACATGTTTATCACTGGCTTAGATGGAAGCATAGATGGCATATGTGTAAAATATATAGAAAACCCAAAATTATGATGGATATGTAACACAATAGGTAATATAAATAATTGACAATCCAGAAAGGGCCCAACAAGCTAGAATGATGGATTAAAAAAATAAGATCATTAATAAAGATAAATGGAAATTTCTACATTAGGGTTGAAAAATCAATTTTGCAAGTTCAGGATGGGGCAAATTTTAGTGGACAACTGTTCGGATGAAAACAGTTTCATTCCTGTCATTGAACTTTAAGCTCAAAGTGAGACATCAGATGATAGCCAAAAAAGCCAATCCAATCTTAAGTTTCATTTACAAGAGATATTGTTTCCCAAATGAAGAAAGTAACATTCTCATACTATTCCCTGTTGGAGCCAATACAGAGGAGGATGAAGATGACAAAAGAACAGGGAAGCTTTAGGTTTAATTATAGTCTGTATACAAAATGTTTTAGGGTTTACAAAATCATATATATGTATATATATATGTGTGTGTGTGTGTGTGTGTGTGTGTGTGTATGTATGTATATCAGTATAGTTAGTTTATAACTATAACTATATATACATATATACATACATATATACTATATATATATACATATATATATCTGATATATATCTGTATCTCTTTTGGTCATAACAATAACACCTTACTTACTTGCTATTATTATTCCTACTTTACAGATAAAGCTCAGAGAGATTAATCAATTTGCCTGTCACAAACCATCAGGAGTCTGAAGTAGGATTTGAAGCCAGGAATCTTACTCACTTCAAATCTTGATCTGATGCTCAAATAATTAGAATTCTTGTAGAGTTGAATAAGTTTTTTTTAGAGCTTAATGCCTTCCTCCAATAGAAGTGTTTTCTTTTTTTTGGGGGGAGGGGGGTTAACTGGAGACTGAATAGCCACAATTATAGTGTAAAGCATTTCAAGTCAAGTATAGGTTTGACTAAGTTGTTAATGAGGTCCTTCCTAATTCTGAGCTGTCTCTGAATTCTGTATTCTGTATTCAGTAACATAAATTTTGTTTTAAAAGAGGTATATCACTATAAAACATCAATACAAATTAAAAAGTAATAGTTGATTAAATGATAATCCTTCTTTAACCTCTATACTGGAGAGTCCCTCCTCTCTTGTAAATCCCAGATATACTTGGAAACATTTCAGTTCTCTGGCTCTTGACCTCAGCAAAGGGGAACCTGGAAATGTGTCTAGCAGCTAGACTCTAGCTATTAATTTCACTCCAAAACATCCAAGTCCACAAGGCCCAATATTTTAAGAATTATTTACAAATTAATTGACACAGAAAATACTAACATCCAAGTACTTAGAAAGGCATGAGAATCCTTAGTGGAATACTCTGCTTTGGCAGACCTTCACTGTTACCATCACTGGGGTTATTGTTCTAACAAAAGGGGAATCAGAGTTTGTTATTTAAGGATTTCTTGCAGCCCCTTTATATCTTTTTTCCTATCAGCTCTAAATGGATGTCAATGGTTGCTATCCTCTACTTCCTGCTCTTAGCCTTCTACAACTCTCTTCTTTCCTCAACATAGGGTGGTTATTTTTTATAAGTATTTCATCTTGCCTCCGCAACTCTCCTTCTACATCTGAACTCCCAAAATTGTGCAACTTTACCCTTCTGTAGCATCACTCCTTCATTTACTCCTGTAGCTTTACATGACAAGTTATCAAATTTTTTGTCTTTGGACCCCTTTATACTCTTAGGAGTCCCCCCACCTAAAAGATTTTGATTATGTTGGTTCTATCTATTGATATTTGCCATCTTTGAAATGAAAATATCTTAATATTATTATGAAACCAGTTTTGACCCTGAAGACCCCTGAATGGGTCTCAGGATCCCCAGGGATTCCTGGACTACACTTGGAGAGCTGCTGTTCTAGCAGGGGGTACCTTAAAACCTTCTTCAGGGTGTCAAATCCTTAGTTAGTTCTCTGGAGAAATAACTCTGAAGCTCGTGCCTTGGGCAAATGTGTATGGTTAAACACACATACCCACACCCGTCCAGACAGAGTGACTGTTCTTTTTAAACTTTTCATTTAGGTCCTAAAGCCTTTGATTTTTCAAAGTTGTATTGTAATGTTCATTTCTTGTGCTATTTGATTGATTCACTTTGTGGGGGAAAATCTTAAGAGGTTGAAGAAAAGGGTTATATTAAAATTGCATCTTGTTCTGGTCTTCCTGACTACATCCTCCCTTCTAATCTGTATAGTCAGTTTATAACTAGATAGTACAAAGTAGCAATAGCAAGAAATAAGATTGAAAAGCGGAGTCTGAAAGTCACCTACAAACTGTCCCAAAGATCAAAGGAACATAACTTATAAATTTGGCCTTCGAGGCCTCTTCCATTTCCACCGGGCCCATGCTGCTCAGTGCTCTCAATTCTAATCCATGGTTATGGGAGTGATACTCTCTGCCTCTGCCCTACCCTGTCCTCTTCCCATGCTGCCTGCCTTCTTCCACCATGCTGTCCTCCTTCTCCATGCTGTCTGACTCTGTATTCCCCTCTCACCTTTCACTGCTTTTCTCTATACTTTCAGTTTTGTTTGCCCCTATGTCCTCTATGCATTATGGAAGTATGATTATAGCCCCTTTTTCCACTGCCATCATGCTTTTCCCCCTAGAGTACTCACAGAACCAGGTATGTCTGACCTCATTTTATAATTTTATAAATTAAGGATCAATTCAAGGCTTTGTGAAATTTGAAAAAGAAATGAAATAATTGTCTTCCAGGATCGGTTATTTTTCATATTGAATCTTTTTTTTCTAAATCCTAATTTAAAATTTAGCCATCATTCTAATAATCTGTTACCTGGCTAATTAACTTTTTAAACAGTTTCATGTGTCATTATGGGCATGTTCTAAATTGTCTTTAAACCTTCTTTGCCACTCAGAAATTCATGTTTTTAATAGTACTTCTCCTCTGCAAGTTTTTTCTAATAGGTTCATTGTCTGTTGTAGATTTGCTCAAGGTCACCCAATGTAAGATGGAACAGTAGGTAGAGGAGAAGAGTGTTGAGACCAGAGTTTGAGTACAGATCGTGACACTTAGTGATAGCTGAATGACCATACATAGATAGGCAAGTCATCTGACTTCTCAGTAACCTGTTGCCTCATCTCATGGAGTTAAGAATGATTAAACTGCCTACCTCTTATGATTCTTGGGGGAAAAAGTATGTTGCCAACTTTAAAGCATGATATAAATGGGAGTTACTTTTATTCATCTAACATTTGGAACTAAACTTTTTTGTTGTTATAGATAACATAGCAGGCATGCCTTTTAAACAAGACATGAAATAACATGCATCTTTATTTACCATAGTGGCTAAAAGAAAGATCTTTAAAGTGCTTTTGTGACAATAAATTTGCTACATAAATTACTTCTGTGATCCGACAGCCTTTCTTTCCTAAAGCCACACCAGTTTCTATCTTACTGAATCACACTCTACACACAAACATTAGGTAGGCATTAGGTAGAGAATGTGCCACACAAATCCCAAGGTTTTCCTTATTATACAATAGCACATTACAAGTATCAACCAGGTTGTCACTTTAAAGCTGTATTACTATGATCCCACCCCTCTAATCCTTGAGCATTCTTCTTTAGAGGCTTCGTGCCTCCCATGCAGGGCTTAGAGCAAGTTAGAAATTGTTTGCTGCATAAAGTAAGGACATTCACTTCCCCCCTCCACAACTCTAACACGAGGAGAAATTAACCTCCCTCACTGTACTTAATAGGCAAAACCAAAGTCTTTTCAAGCTTTCAGAGTTTTCCTGCCTTGGTGGCTTTCTAGTCTCTACTCTCAGCTAGTGCTATGCTAGGCATAATTTTGAAAGAATGATGGCCCTTTCTAAGGATGGGGGTGAACACAAACTATAAATAAACTCAAGCTCAATGAGATTAACTCTCTAAAGTAAAATAGCCATCACAATCAATGCTTTCTAGAGTATGGATGCTCAAGCTAATCCCTAAGGAAATTTTATTTTCTTCTGGGCTTCAGTTTCCACAGCATTGAAATTAGGGTTTTGGATTAGATGACTTCCAAAGTCAAATCTTCTACAGAAAATTTGTTGACAAACCCTCTTAATTCTACTGTCTTTCTCTCTCTCAATTATTGCCTATTTAGCTTGTTTGTACATACTTATTTGCATGTTGTCTCCTTCAATAGATAATGAGCTCCTTGAGGGCAGAGACTATATTTTGTCTCTTATTGTAACCCCAGCACTTAGTACAGTGCAAGGCACATAGTGAGTAATTAAAAATGTTTATTGATTGACTAATGTCACCCAATGCCCTTTATTGTATGATTACGGAAGTGAGACCCAAAAAAGGTCAAGCAAGTTTTCAAAGGCCACACAAATAGTAAGTGACATATTCAGTATTTGAACCCAGGCCTTCCCTCTCAGAATGTGACCCCTCTTGCAAGGCAAACCCCTCTGTATTCTATCTTCTCCCATCTTCCAGCAGATCAGATTGCCCACTCTCTCATCTCTACTTTCTCACTTATCTTTAATCTCTCCCTGTCTACTGGCTCTTTCCCAACCACCTACACACATACAGTCATGTTTCCCTCATGTTCACAAAACACTCACTTGATCCATCCATCCCTGATAACTATCATCCTATATCTCTTCTTCCTGTCATAGTGAAATTCCTTGAGAAGGCCATCTACATTAATGCCTCTACTTCCTTTCTACTCACTCTCTTCTTAACTCTGTATAGTCTGGCTTCTGACCTCATCATTCAGTTGAAACTACTCTCTCCAAAGTTATCAATGATTTCTTAATTGCCAAATTTAATGGCCTTTTTCCTATCCTCTTCCTCTTGACCACTCTATAGTCTTTAGTCACCCTCTTCTTGATATTCTATTTTCTTTAGATTTTCATGACACTTCTCTCTTCTGGATTTCCTTCTATCTGTCTAATTCTTCTTTATCAACCTTCTTTATTGTATCTCCATCCAGGCTATGCCAAATAATTGTGGGTATACAGTAACATTCTCTTCTGGGCCCTCTTCTCTCTTCCTCTAAACTGTTTCACTTGATTTCATCAGCTTTCATTGATTCAGCTATCACCTTTATATAAAAGGTATTCAGATCTATTTGTCTAACCCTAAATTTTCTCTTGACTTTCTGGCTCATCTGTCCAATTGCCTATTGGATATCTAAAATTGGGTATCTTATAGACATCTTAAACTCAATTTGTTCCATACAGGACTCACTGTCTTTTGGCCCAAATCTTCCCCTCTTCCTAACTCTTTGTTATGGTAAAGATTACCACCTTTTAGTCATCCAGGTTTGCAGTCTAGCTGTACTCCTCAGCCCCTCACTCTCTTTCAATCTCCAACTGATTGAACAATCTGTTGATAAGTCCTGTCATTTCTTCCTTCATAACTTTTTTCACAAATACCATTTTTTTCTCCTCTGACACTGCCACTACCCTGATGTAGGCTCTCATCACCTCATGGCTAGATTATTGCAAAAACTTAGTGGTCAGCTCACTTCCTTACTAAAAATAATAAATGGAGATCTGGTCTTTCAAGCAAGAAAATGAAAATTCAAATTCCATCTTTGACGCACACTGAATACATGAACCTGGACAAATTGTCTGATATTTTCTGCTCCTGACTCCAAATATTTCCTCTTCCACCTTAGCAACATTCTCACCCAGAGGTGAGAAATCATCTCTGTGACACCCCTCACCCCAGCTTCCAAGTGGGGAAAAAGACCAAGTGGGGTCTCCATTTGAGGAAATGCCCAGGCTAGCCACACTTACTTCTTTCTTGATTCTCCTGGCCTTTGTACCTTATTCGCCTCTCCTACTTTCCAGCTCCTTTTTATGTGTGGTCTTCTCCCAATAGAATGTAATCTTTTTTTCAGGGTTAGGGTTATCTTTTTATGTGTATTTGTATTCCCACCCTCTATACTGCCTGATATTAACCTCTAACTCAAATATCCAACTGTGTGATACTAACCTCTAGACTCATATATCCAACTGCCTATTAGATATCTGAAATGGGTGTTCTATTCGACATCTTAAACCAAATATATTCAAAACAAAACTCATTATCTTTCTCCACAAACCTCAACAGCTTTCAAATTTCCCTAATACCGTCAAGGACACCACAATCCTCCCAGTCTCCTAAGTTTCCAACCTAGGTGTCATCTTCAATCTCTCTCCAGTCCCCATATTTGCCTTGTTGCAAATGCCTACCAATGTTACATTAGTAAAGATAAAATCTCTGGTATACATCTCCTTCTCTCCTCTGATGTTGCCACCAGCCAGATGCAAGCCTTTGCACTATTGCAAGAGCTGCTAGTCAGTTTCCCTGCCACAAGGTTCTCCCCACTCTAGCCTACCCTCCACCCAGCTAAAAAAATAGGTCTATGTTTTTATCCTTCTTCATAACTCCAATGGCTCCTTATCATCTTCAGAATCAAATGTAAAATCCTTTGGCATTCAAAGTCCTTTACAAATTGCCTTCCTCCTGCTTTCTCAGTCTGCCATTTATTCTAGATTCCTGTGACATTGTCCTTCTTGTTGTTTCTCACAAAGGACAGTCCATCTACAGACTCCAATCATTTTCTTTTTTTTTTTTTCAGATAATTGGGGTTAAATGACTTCCCCAGGGCTAGTAAATGTCAAGTGTTTAGTCTGAGACCAGATCTGAACTCATGTCCTCCTGACTTCAGGGCCAGTGCTCTATCCATTGTGCCACCTAGATGCCCCCCAATCATTTTCAATGGCCCTTCCTTACACCTGAAATACTCTCCTGCTTCATTTTTGCTTTCTAGCTTCCTTGATTTCCTTGAAGACTCAGCCAAAGTCCACCTTCTAGAAGAAGCCTTTCCTGATTCACCTTAATGCTATTAACTTTGTTGTGGTGATTATTTCCAGTTCATCATGTATATGCCTTGTTTTTACATAGTTGTCTCCCCCATTAGATTGTGAGCTCCTTGAGAACACACTGTCTTTTGCCTTTCTTTGCATCCTCAATGCTTAGCACAGCACCTGGCATACAGTATTGACTAAAAACTGACTGCTCTGTGTAGAGCTTGTAGTAGGGATGATGACCTGGGAGCCAACAGCAGCACCCTCAACCTTCCTCCCTCCTTCTTCCCACCCCCTTTAGAATGAGATGTAACAAGGACAGCAAGTAGAGAGCCAAGAGCCCTTAGTGGAGATTATGCCTAAGCAAAATGAAGATCTAAAAGTTGTAGCCTTTACTATTTTTCCCCTTTTTTACCATGAATAAATTGTAGGCATTCTTTTCATTCTCTTTTAATTATCTTTTGTTTCATTTGGCCCATTTTTTCCAGTATTATAAAGGTGGTATGAGAGAATTGGTTTTGGCCTGAACTTTTTCAGTTCTATCTTATCAAGAAGTTTCTCTTGCTACAGTATTTTACCTGTGATTGGATGGCTTGGCTGGAGGAGTTACAATATGACCTTTGAGATATTTGGATAGAAATCTCAAATCATGAGAAACATACCCTCAGGATATAGCACTGCTTTGTGCTATTACATAATGGTAACATCAGCAAATCTCTGCTTCTTACCTTCCTTCTTAATCTTAGCCATTGTTCTCAAATCCCTTCTTTTCACTCAGGGAAGAATGAACACACACACACACACACACACACACACACAGATGCACACCCAAATGCACAGATACATACACATAGACACATAAGTGTTTTCTTTTTCTATAACAAACTAAATTATCTGCCTGGTTGGTTAGTAAGACACAGCCTCAACCATTTGTATCCAATCATTTTATTCCATTACTGTAGAAATCAGAAGGGTCTTATGACATCTACTTCTTGATTGAGATGAAAATTCTCAATGTTTTATCAAAAGTTTTCTAGTCTCAAAAACTATACTTAACTAAACTTAGTTTCACAGCTGTCTGCTTCTCTCCTGAGACAGGTTGCAGGACCAAAAAACCAAAACAAAACAAAACAAAATGCAGCACAACACTAAGAAATAGAATTAGCAATTGAGTTGGGAAAGCAGAGGAAAAAGTCAGAGTCAACACCTAATGTTGCAATAGGAAGCCTTGGGAGGGAAAAGTGAAGAACAATACTATCTGTATTTCACCAAATTTTCTGTGAGTAGCATTGTAATTTACTTAGGGCTGAGACAATTTGGAAATCTTGTGGATCTCGTATGTAAAACATCAACTTTAAACACTTAAACTATATTTTAGACCTGGTTCCTCTTGTGCTAAGCTTTATGGTTAGGAATTACCTGGAAAAGTGATAGCTTTTGACCAAGGCTATTTATTTTAGACTGATTACAGAGTACTATATAATCTATGCCTTGGAAAGCAATACCAGGAAATGTAGGAAATTATTGTTTATAACGCAGGTAACAGCATGTTTAGGATAAATATTCCCTTCAAGGTTAATAGCAACATCGGGCCAAAACTCCTTTATTAGTCCAGAAGCCAGAATCTAAATCTGTACTGACATACTGAAACATGCACATTTATTTTTGACTTAATCAAAGAATGCAACCCTTCCCACTTGGTATAATTACAAGGGAGGAGGCAAATATTGCTTGGTAACTGCCAAATGAAACAAACAGTTTATATGTTTTTAACTTTTGTACCAGTTCTGCAATTAATTTTGAAAAACATTTTCCTCTGCTTTACTGAGGTTATTTACACAGGTGAATGCAGAAGTGTACAGCAATGGAGTAAAGGAGATGGGTTCAAATGTAACCCACAGCAACTCACAACCTCTTTGTGTCTCAGTTTCTTCATCTGTTAAATGAAGACATTTAAGTTCTTTTACAGCTCTAAATCTAGGATCCTTTCATGCAAGGAATCTATTGTTTAAATAATGCCAGTTAATACCTTTCATTCTTTTTTCTATTTGGGAAATGTTGTTCTTGTTGTTTAGTCATTTTAGTCGTGTTTGACTCTCTGTGACCCCATTTTAGGGTTTTCTTGGCAAAGATACTGGAGTGGTTTGCCATTTCCTTCTCCAGCTCATTTTACACATGAGGAACTGAAGCAAACAGGATTGACTTGCCTATGGTCACAAAACTAATGACTGAGGCTATATTTAAATTAATAAACTCATGAAGATGAGTCTTCCTGATTCCAAGCCCAGTGCTCTATTCACTGTACATTTCGTGGTACTAATCTTAAATATCTAGTCGATGTCATTTAGAAAGTATGTTAGTTGTGACCATCTAGTCCAATACTTAACCAAATTATGAATCCCATTTACAACCTTGGCATGTTGTATGTTTCAAAAGCTATACAAAAACTAGCTATCCACATCAGCAGCATCATTATTAACAGAGAACTTACTATCTCTCAAGAGAGTCCATTCATTTTTTTTTTACATCCTTCATCATATTTATTAAGGACATATACTCAGAGAAGCGATTTGGGGATGCCTCTGAGCTCAATTCTTCTCAAATAGTAACTCAGGACCTTTCATTAACATATCATAAGATAATTAAAAGGCTGAATTCCACTCAACAAACAGACAATTTGTTCAGAAGGGAGTGAGAAATGGTAACCAACTGATATTTGCATCAAAACCAGGTAGGTCTCCCATACAAATACTAAAGCACTTCCTCTTCACCTCTACCTTATAAAGTCCCTCTCTTCCTTTAAAATGCAACTCAAGTATCATATTCTACATCAACTGAATTAAGTCTTTCCTGATCCCCCTAACTGCTAATGCCCTCCCACCAAAACTACCATGTATATAAGTTCTTTATATATATTTGTATTACCTTCATATGTATGCAGCCTTTCTTTTATATGTACTTGACTCCCCTGTTAGAATGTTAGCCACTTGTGAGTAGGATTTTTTCTTTTTTTTTTTTGTATTTACATCTTCATTATGTAGCACATAGTAGGTGCTTAATTACTTGATTCGCTGAAAATAGGAACAGAGATGCTGGCTGCTTCTCTACTCTGAGAGAGAGTAAAGCCTCTTGAATATTGGAAGCAACATTATACCTTCCCCGTTACAACAACCATATCAGTGCTGAGAGGCAGTGGAGGTCCCCTTTCCCATAAAACAAGTGAGTTTTAATCAAGGAGGTATATGTCTATCAACAAGGAGAAATAGCCTCAATTCAGTCACATGACATATGTGAACCTGCTTTCTTGAGAAATATTGTTCTGTCTGAAGGTGAGTGGTGAAAAGTAGTAATAACACCCCCTGCACACATATGCACACACACCCAAACTGGCTAGAAAATAATAAGGCATTAATTGGCAATTATGCTTTTGCCAAGGATAGCAAAAAGTCTTCTAACACTCTAAATGTTAAGTAGTTTTTGCTAATGTTGAATCAAAATCAGCTTCCCTGTAATTTCCATCGCTGCTCCTAGTTCTGCTCTCTGGTATGCATCCTTCTACTGTATGAAAATCTTTCAAATATTTGAAGATAAGTCTCGTGTTTTTGTAGATATGAGCCTAAATAGAGGCTTCACATTCCTTATAAAACATGGTTTTAAATTCCATTACTATCTTTAATGACTTCTCCTGGATGTATTCAAGTTTGTTAATGTTCTTCCCATTATATAGTACCTAGCACTGAAAATGGTGTTTCAGTTTGACTTTCCCAGGGTAATGCACAGTTGAACTATCAATCAATCAATCAACAATTGTTTTTTTAAGTGCGGGTACTCTTCTAGGTGGTAGTAATGCAAATACAATAAACAAAAAAGCTACTATCATCTAGGACCTTACATTCTAAAAAGGAAGACAAGTTAATAAATAAGCATATACCTATTAAATGTAAAGAGAATAAATACAAATAAGCACAAAATAGTTAAATATAGGTTAATTAGAGAAGGAGGAAAGTAATGGTTAAAAGAATCAGGAAAAGCTTCATGTGAACCTTGAGCTGCATTTTGAAGCAAGAGACAGATTCTATTAGGTGAGGATGACGAAGTTCATTGCAAGAATTGGGGGTAAGGAGAGGCAGTCAGTTTAAAGGCACAGAGATGGAAGATAGAAATTTTGTCACATAGGAGGAACAGAGACGGTGCCGGTTTGACTGGATTATAGAAGTTAGGATAGGAAGTAATGTGCAATAAGATTGGAAAAGTAAGTTGGAGTCAATTTGTATAAGGCTTTAAAAGTTAAAACAGTATTTTATATTTGATCCTAAAAGTAATAGGGAATCATTTGTATTTACGGAGTAGGAGAACACCATGGTAAGGTTTGTGTATGAAGAAAATGACTTTGGCAGCAGATTGGAAGACGGACAGGAGTGAGGAGAAACTTGAGGGAAGAAGACCAAGGAGGAAGCCATTGCAATAATCTAGAAGATAAGTCATGAGGCACTGAGCTAAGAAGATAGTGACATGGGTAGAGAGAAGATGTTAGATGAGAGAAGTGTCATGGAGATGGAAAGGCAAGATTTGGCAATAAATTACATGTGTAGACCAGTAATGTACTAAGGGTGACAAATATTGCTCTTAGCACTGCATCCCTATTTATGCGACCTTAGTTCAGGCTAGCTTTTTCACTGACCCTATCATACGCTAACTAGCAATGGCATTCAGTCCCACAAAAACCTCTAATAGAATTTTTAAGCATGAACTATTTTCTAGGCAGATATACCCCATTCTATACATTCAGATTTGAATATCTTAACCAAAGTGCAAAACTTTACATTGATCCATATTTTATTCTTATTCGTCCTATTAAATTTAACCTACTCCTAACCTGTACAGATTTTATTCAATTGCAATTCACATCCAGATCTCTACCATCTACAAATCTGATAAATGTCCTACATACACCTTCATTTAAGTCACGTGTGAACAGAAATGAGTCAAGAACAGAGCTTTGCAGCATTCCACTCAAGATCCATATCCCTTCTCTCCCTACCCCATCCCATGGAGCCACGTGTCCAAGTCAATATACCCTAAATCAACTAACTGCATTGTCATCCTGTCTATATCTGATTATGTTGTCCACTGAGATATGAGAGATTTAGGGAAATGATATAGTAACATTCCAATATATTCTACCCATTGGATCCTCCTGATCTGTTAGTATAGGGGTCCTCTCAGGAAAGAAATGAGCTTAGTCTGACATGAATAATGGTACAGGAAGCCTTTTCCAACCCCGACAAATTCCAGTGCCTTCACTCTGTTCATTATTTCTTCTTTATCTTACACATAGCTTGCTTTGTATGTATTTGTTCATACATTGTCTCCCCCATTAAATTGTAAGCTCCTTGAAGGAAAGAACTGCTTTTTGCCTCTTTTTATAATCCCAGTGCTTAGCTCAGTACCTGCCCTTGGTAGGGGTTTAATCAATGTTTATGAATTGATTGATTCTTTAATAGTGGTCATATATTTGTCCAATTTTAGTCCCTTAAGATATCTGTCACCATTACACCTTAAAATAATAGAACTAGACTCCACCCCTCCCCCCTTTACTTCTAGGCTTTCAGCAGTAACAGCTACCACTTCTTTCAGGGTGCTGAAATATAGTTTGTTTGGGCCTGGTTAGTTTATTTGAATTCTTCAAGAGAAACAGTTGCAATGGTAATAATAATAGTAATATTCAATGTTGTAGTTCAGTCATGTCCAACCCTTTGTGACCCCATTTGGGGTTTTCTTGGCAGAGTCTAGAGTGGTTTGCCATTTCCTTTTCCAATTTGTTTTACAAAAGAGGAAACTGAATTAAGTGACTTGCCCAGGGTCACACAGCTACAAGTGTCTGAAGCCAGCTTTGAACTCAGAAAGATGAGTCTTCCTGACGCTAGGTCTGGTGCTCTATCCACTGAGCCACCTAGCTGCCTCAATATTCAATACCGTATATGAAATGTTACTCATGTGAGTGTATTTGAGATGATGCTAATGTGATAGTACTTCTTATATATATTGTTACAGATTACAAGCCATTCCATGCCTTCTCATCTGGTCCAAGTTTTTGTCAAGATCTTGATACTCATGTGGAGACTATCCAGTACACATGAGCTTGATGATCACGTGGAAAGAGCTCTAGGTTTGGAGTCAGTCATCTAAGTTTGTGGCCCACTTCTTGTATTTACCTTAGGCAAGTCACCTAACCTCTTGGAACTTCAGAATCATCACGAGTTAAATGAGAGGATTGGACTATATGAGCAGTGTCAAACTCAAATGGAAATGGGAATAAGGCAGAGGAGAGGAGCACTAAACTATATATAAGGAACCCTGTCTGCTGCATACTGACTTAGAAAACCACATGTTACATCTATGTTCTGTTGTATCTTTATTTATTTTGTTAAATATTTCCCAATTACATTTTAATTTGATTCATATCCACTTATGAGTAGCGTGAATGATAATGCTATGATGATTTTCAGCTCTAAATCTTCTGAGTATCTGCTTGAAATCTATAATCTTTCTGTAAATCTTACATAGAGACTACCTAGTTCTCTGTGCATTGAAAGTCTTTCTTTGTTTCCCCTACTATTTTATGGACAACAATGGAGCTTTTAGGTTGTCTACATAATATTCCTCACCTTCATGATATGACTGTCCCACTCATCATCCTTTCCCATTATTCCCATATTTTATTCTTGATCTCAAGTTATACTAGATAATGCATTGTACTCACGATGTGTTTTTCCATTGCTTTTTGGAGAACTGACAGTTTAATTCTTATGAGATTGTGGTATAACATGATTTGTAGTCATACAGTGCCTTGAGAAAACTTAAATGGTCTGGGGTTCAGTACACTTAGTACATTACTTGGAATTAGGAATCTTTGGAGAATTTCCCCCCAAAAGAGAAATACTCTTACTCCAGCCTGTCTTTCAGACACCTTTGATGAACCTGGGCTTATATATTTTATCTTTATTTCATGTTGATTTTGGGAAGATTTTCAAAAACAACCTTAACAAGTCATCACTTTTGTCACTTTGACCCCTAGTTTGAAGGGGATCTTTAAAATATGTATAGATGCAACTTTCTTTGAAGGAATTTCATTAAGGATAAATTTTGTTCTGTTAAACAAAAAAACAAATAGGCATGGTAGTAGTTTACAGTTTCTACATTTCTTAACCCTTTGTGTGACTATCATGATGTAGTCTTCTGAAAAATCATCTTCAAATACTTTGTTCTTATGCTTTCATAAAGATACTCTCAATAGACATAAATTAGTCTCATGAGGAATTTATAGAGAATAGAAACTAAATATATGCACTCCTAGTGGCTCATGTCTTCTTAATCACCTTTTTGAGTAATTGCACTGTGTTGATATTATTTCAAAATATTCCCTTTTTCAAAAATCCTGAAAATTGACACCTGAGTGTCATTAAAATTGTACCCTTTCCAGCAGAGATATGTGAATTTGTACAGCTTATCTGGGAAAGCATAGCATAATGGAAAGGGAATTAGAATTCTATTGCTTGCTACTTAGTACCTGGGTACGTAGGTGGCACAGTGGATAAAGTTCTGGCCCCAGAGTTAGGAAGGCTCATCTTCCTTAGTTCATATCTGGCCTCAGATACTTACTAGCTGTGTGACCCTAGGCAAGTCACTAACTTCTGTTTGAATCAGTTCCTCATCTGTAAAAATGAGCTAGAGAAGGAAATGACGAACGATTCCTGTATCTTTGCCAAGAAAATCCCACGTGGGATCACAGAGTCAGGCACAACTGAACAGCACCACCAGTGTTACCTTGAATGAGGTCTCATTTCCTCATTTTTACAATGAGGGGGTTAGACTAGATGACCTCTAAAATCCCTCGCTGTTCTCTGATATGTGATCTTTCCCATTTTATTTTCTTTAGTGTATCTATCTCTTATTCAAAGTATACATTGGATGGGAAAGTCCAAATGTATCTCGTTGCTATTGAGGATAGATCACATTTATTTGTTGCTTTTCCAATTTTATCTCTAACTTTTATCTCCAGATGATATGGCTTAGCTTGGCCCATGTATCAACTGCTTTAAGGCTTATTTTTTCCTCATATATTTTGTTGTTATTGATGCTGCTGCTGCTGCTGTTGTTACTCTTGGCATTGCTATTTTGTGAAATGATTTATTGTTTTCCATTCTCTTCCTCGATATTTATAAAAGGTATTCTAAACCAGTGTTTATTATAGCTGATCCATCTCCCTCTGTTTTGAATGAAAAAGAAGGGTTTCTTAACTGAAGGGGTTCCTGGATTCATTTTAGTCTTCTCATTATGCGAATTTTTTTGGCATTAGTTTAATTTTTCTTATGTGACAATGTTTTACTTTGCCCCACTTTGAACCTGGAGTCCTTAGATTACGTGGTCTAAAATGACATTTTCCCTAAGCCTATAGGAACAGAGTATGTCATATTAATTATCCCTCATCTAGGCTTTCCTCTTTCAGCTCATAGCCTCATAACATGTTCATGTTCACCATATTAGAATTTTGTGATCATACAGTTTATTGTAACTAACATAATGGGAAAAGGGAAAAATAATCAAGTCCACCTATGGCAGTCAGTGAGTCAATACATATTTATTAGTCTCCATTTTCCATCAGCGGCTCTGCTTCATCCCTGACATCATGCCTTCCCCAGTATAAGTTGATCACCTGAAATTTCATCACCATGAAAATTGACTCAGTTTTTTGATACTCAGCACCTTCTCAACTTCCTCAATTGCCTCTTCCTTGTGATTATAGGTCTGGAGGGTGAAGCAATAAATTCCTCTCAATATCTTCCTTTATAAAAAGCTTAGAATTTTTCAGCTTAACTCCATTTTCCATTAGCAGCTTCGCTTGATTTCCACTACACAAACATCATGCTCCGATACCAGATATCCCCTGGTAGCTCCCTACTGCAATCCCTTCCCACACCTCACCCCACTCCTTCTACTCCTATTTCCCCCTCTGCTTTTCAGCTTTCTTTTTTTTATGTGTTGTCTTCACCCATTAGATTATAAGTTTTTTGAGGTCAGAGACTTTTTTTCTTATTTGTATTCTTAGCACTTAGCACAATGACTGGCACATATTAAGTGCTTAATATTTTTTGGATTTATTTATTTATTATTACATTGCTTTAAATTGAATATGAAGGAAGCACATACTATGTGTTAAGCCCAAGTGATACAAAGAGAGGCAAAAGATAACCTCTGCACTCAAGAAATTCTAATGGGGGAAACAACATGCAAACACTTATGAACAAACTATATACAGGATAAATTGTAAATAATCAACCCAAGGAAAAAATGAAAATTGAGGAGAAGCTACCTGAAGAAGGTAAGATTTTAGCTGGAACTTGAAGGAAGACAGGGAAGTCAAGTGGTAAAGATGAAGCGGGAGAATATTACAGGTAGAGGGGACAGCCAGTAAATATGTCTAGCTAGAGTCAGAAGATGAGTATCTTATGCAAGGAATAGCAAGGAGGCCAGTGGCAATGGATTGCACAGTATGTGGGGTTAGGGGTGTAAGGTATAAGAAGACTAGGAAGATAAGAAGGAGCTAGGTTATGAAAGGTTTGAAAACCAAATGGAGAAGTTTATATTTGATTCTAGAGGTGATAGGGAACAATTATTGTGGTTTGTTGAGCAGAGATATGACATGGTCCAACCTGCACTTTGGGAAGATCTCTTTGAAACCTGAGTGGAGGATGGACTGAACTGGGGAGAGTTATGGCAGGGAGGCCAACCAGAACACTGAGAAGTACCTACATCCTAAATCTCTTCCTCATTAGCCTCTTCGATCTTCAAGTGTGGCCATGGTGACTCCTGACCACATATATCTCACTCATGGGAAAGAAACAGAGAAGAGGGATCCACACTGTATGTCAAGATCAGTCTTCAAACAAAGAATCTTTTTAATAGTGAATGAAAGAATTTTCCCTTAGCTCACTAGACCAGGCAAATTCAGTCTTAGAAACTCTGGGTCTTTTCTCACTGCGTGTAGTTCATGGTCTCCATCATCTCTCTGGTATCAGATTTTTTTCCCATAGTGCTAGCCTCTTGTTGCAATGCTTTCTGGGCACTGTGGCACCATGGCAGGGCTGGCCCCGACTTTTGTGGCTTCTCTTGTGGTTCCAGTCACTGGTTGCCTACCTCTGTCACTCTCAAAATAGCTAGGAAATCTTATTCCAATGGCAGCAAAATAAATCAAGGAAGCCATTCCTGGACGCAAGACTAGCCAGATTATGGGCCCTTTAATGCTAGTTTGTGGCTTCCTACCTGAGAGAACATTTAGGACAACACAGCTTCTTTTGCTCTACTTATTACTCCCCTGGGGAGGACCTGGACAGAGTTCACATTCAGTGCCCTGATTCTGCTCCTCACAGAGATGAAAAGGTTGTACAGACATAGTAGTGGCTTTTGTATCTATCATATTTGTACTTTCAGTGGCTAGTTTGTTTAAAGAGATGAAGCTAGAGCTGTTCTAACACATGGCTTATTCTTTATTCTTTTTCCCTAATTTATTATTAATTTTTATAATTATCCTAAGCTGTCAATGATATAAATGCAAAAAGAAAGCTGATTCTGAAAAGAATTCTGAATCTGTAATCAATCTTCTGAGATACAATCAATTTCATTTTCTGTGATTTTGTTCAGGCCTCTACATTGGCCACGTTGAAATTCTATTGTTGAAAGTATTCATGATTTGCAGATGCCTCATCTTTTTCATTTCTTGATTCTGAACCATATTTTCCATATTTTTTTCATTGCTCTTCCCTCTACCAAGTATTGAGCCATACTGGTCTGGAAAATTTTCTTAGTTCCTTGATATAATTTCTCTTCTTCATCATCTTCTGTAGCAGATGTTTTTTTCATAAGTTGCAATTATCTTCATGGTGGTCCAGTTGCTTATGCTCAATAGGAACAATGCAAAGCAAAATGAACAAGTGTCCTGGACAGTGGTATTATTCATTGTCTTGCAGCTCATGGATAAAACCATGAGCTCTCCACCAATTCCATTATTTGCCACCCAGGGAGAATCCATGAGCCATCCTGCCACACAATTGATACTCTTTAATGCCTTCTGGTTTCACTTATAGTGAGAATGTCAATATGGATATGGTTCACCTTCTCCAGGCATATATAGCAACATATTGACCACTGACTACATACTGTACATTTAGAGAATTGACTATGCAATTAATGTGTGTCCATAGTAGGACTACAAAACTATCATTCTTAGCACACTCTGCCTCCATTATGTCACTACTGCAAAAAAAGGGACGGGCTGAATAAGACCTTCAATATTTTCTTAGCTTATAGATAAGACTGATGAATCATTCTGAAACGGCCGGGTTTAAAATACTCTCACCAATTTATCATTATATGCATGCATAGACATATACATATATATATATATATATATTATTTTATACACACGCACACACATATACATATATAACATATATAATGCTTCAGCTGCAGGTTAGATGGAAAGGCTCAGATGATCTTAGTCCATGTTAAATCCATAACCATGTTCATATACTTTCTAGGGGATCTAGTCAAAGTGTGGGAATCTTCTTCAAGGTCTCTCAGTTTCTTGAACACTTCAGCACTCAAGCTGTCTGTTATGTTTTTGTTTTTGTTTTGTAGTCTGCCCATTTTGTCTTTTTGCTCTTGTTCTCACTTGATAATGGATTTTACATTTTCAAAATACAAATCATGGTAAATAATATGTTGCAGCCCATTTTCAATAGCCATGAGTCTTTCCATTGTGCTTTGAGTCATATGTAATTTTTATTCTTCTGATATTGCTTTATAAGTCACAGAAACCTAGCATCACAGAGAGAATATTAATATTAAAGTTATGGGCTGCAGGGGGTAAATTAGGATTGCTGAAAACATTAAAGTTTCTCAAATTCAATCCAGCTATCTTTCCTGTTCCTATTCTTCTTTTCTGGATCCAGCTCGTCATCTATCAGTCATGATTGTGTGTGTGTGTGCGTGTGTGTGTGTGTGTGTGTGTGTGTGTGTGTGTGTGTAGAGAGAGAGAGAGAGAGAGAGAGAGAGAGTGAGAAAGAGAGAGAGAGAGAGAGAGAGAGAGAGAGAGAGAGAGAGAGAGAGAGAGCTAGACAGACAGACAGAGACAGAGAGAGAGATTGTGTATATACACTGATGGATTGGCATTAGATATAATGACTGCTCAGGTTTCCAACCAAATTCATATAATTTTCATTTTAAGCAATTCCTTTTTCTTTATTGTGGATTAGGATGGGTAAAAGGACATAGGGTTCTTAACTTTTATTTTTGTTATCCTTATTTCACTAGAAGAGAATATGTGTTTGAATTAGTATATTTCTTTATATAAATCAGTTTTTAAATGCTGGAATCATATCTCATTAGCACCATGAAAAGAAAATTCATTTTGCTTCATGACTAGGCTTCTCTCAAACCAAAGCTGTTGTTTTCTACATTGCGGGGGGTTTGTAAATATGGCATTTTGACCCATACTTGCCAGATGTCAGCAAATCAATAGCTCTTTTTGAAAAGAAACACTTACCCTTCTACCATCTGTGTGTTTTTTTTTAAATTAGTATTAATATAATTGTCTTCTTTTTGAGATTCACTTCACTTTAAAATAATTAACAGTTTTGGAACATTCAAAAATATGACTTCTGCCATATCTATTTTGCCTTACCCCTTCACAAAGTCTTTCAGATATCTGACATTGTTGAAAGAGGACTGGTGTTGGGAAACCTGGGTTTTAGTCCTGATACAGCACTTATTTATTACCAGTGGGATCATGGGGAAGTCACTTGATCTTTCTGAGCCTCAGTTTCCTTATCTATAAAATAAGAGTGAAAAATACTTGAACTACCCATGTATCACATGGCTTTTGTGATGAAAACCTGTTGTGAGCCTCAAAATAGTTTATAAAAAGTGAGCTATTATTTTGTTGTGCATAACAAATACTGCTTTGGTTCTTTTCAGCCATTATCAGCAATAATTTTAATGAAGAGGACAGTATTATTTCTAATCCAAGCCTGACATTGGTTATTTCCCCCTAAAAAAATGGAAAATTTTTCAAGGAAAAAAAAACCCAAAAGACTCATGACATTCTTATTCAGTTCTGCCATGCTGCTATTGAATAAAATCATTCCTGACAAGTAGCTTACTGATAGCTTTTGGCTGCATAAAATTTTAAAACATTATACTAATTATTGTACCTCTTTTAGAATGCCTTCAATCATGTGAGGGAACATGATAGAGTATAGATTACTGAAGTAAGAGTCAGGAGGTCTAAGTTTTCATTCTAGCTTTGCCAGTCTGCAAGACCTCACACAAGTCACCTATCCTCTCTAATCTCCAGTTTCTTTTTTCTGTAAAATAAGGGAGGAAGACTAGATAATCTCTGTATTTTCATGCAGCTCTGACCCTATGGTTGTTATTATATTATTATATTGTATTACATATTATATATATATATATATATATATATATATATATATGGTTAAGGTCATTATTACTATTTTTTGTAACTAAGAAAAGGCTATCCTCATGGTAGAGCAACAAAGTTGTGTGGGTAACAGTATAAATAATTAGAGGTGTCTTAAGTATACTCCTTTGTGCCTCTGTTTAGTTATCTTCCTACCTCCTGCCAGGATGCTCATTTTGTTGTTCTTGTCCCCATAAACTATATAGCACTACCTAAAGTAAGGAATTACTATCAAAACTAACCTATCCAATTTCCCATTCCTTCAATCTCTTTATCACCATACTGCTCATTAATTTGATAAACTAATCTGTTGTAAAGATTAGGCCTTCTTTTATTTCCTGGGAAATAACCATGCCATAGGTTCTTAACCCTGGGGTTCATGTACTCCTTGAAGGTTCATCAACAGATTTCTGTTGGTCTATGAATTTGAATGAGAAAAAAATCTTGTATCTTTATTTTCACTAACTTCTAACTAAAATTTAACATTTTATGCAATTAAGAATTTTTATAAACCCATTATTCTTAGAAGGTGTTCTTAGGCTTCAGGCAGACTGTCAAAGGTGCTCAAGATACAAAAATAAAGAAACAAATGAATGAATTTAAAAAAAAATAGTCCTGAGCTAAACTTTTTTTTTTTTTTTGGTGAGGCAATTGGGATTAAGTGATTTGCCCAGGGTCACACAGCTACTAAGTGTCAAGTGTTTGAGGCTAGATTTGAAGAGCTATGCATTTTAATGATGGTCTTCTGAAATCACTTTCTTAACCCCAAAAGAACTCTCTCTAATTTCAGTCACGAGGCCAACAGATGGGGTGGGGGAATAGGGAAATTTTAGTAAATCCTAACAAGTAACTGATCACTAATATAGCTACACATAAGTTTGACTTAGACTCCACTATAACAGTTTCTCACATTCAGGAATGTAAATGTTTAACAACTGTCTCTCCAGGGAGGAAATCTACACATGAAACCTTTTAAGTTTAATTTGCATTATTAACAGTTTTTAAGTCTAGAAAATAAACAAAACTAAATAAAACTCTGACTTGTAGCATTTGCCAGTTTCTGAGGTATACATTCTTACGCTGAAAATTTAACAATCAGCCTGCTTAAGACTTATTGTACACTGGAAAGGCCCCTTGAGTCAGAGGACTATCATTCAACTTTCACCTCTAAAGCTTATCTGTATGACTCTCCCTGTAAAAGTCACTTCACCTCCCTCAGTTTCCTCATTTATAAAATGAGAAAGCTGGGCTAAATTGTCTCAGATCCCTTCTAGTTGAGGATGAATGATTTCATGTTCACTGACAAAACATAGAGCACTTCTAGATATTGCCATTTGCCAGGTCATGCAGAACTATTTGAGATTTAAGTTCACATTCATGTTAATGTCTTGAGGTTTGCTTTGTATAATTTAGGGTTAGACAACCCTTAGCACTTAAGGGACTCATTTTTTTCAACTCTCAGATTAAGGCAGAAAGAACCCAAAGAATTCAGCCTCACTGCTCCCCAGGGCTCCTAAAACCTCAGTATGTTCCCTTATGAACTTAGCTTTGCTTCAGATATATAGTGAAACACAAAACCCACCTGGTTTGAGAGGTGGGTTTTTTTTTTCTGAAAATATTTTGCCCTGCTCAAACCGTCTTGCTTTGGGGAAAGTTTTGGCAGATATTTTTTGGCTAAATCACTGCAACATGGTAGCACAACCAAGAGGCAGTTTCCCTTTAGGACAGAAAATTCTCTTTATAACCCTAAGGGCCAAGAACCTTGGAAGCCACTGTCTTCTGGCTAAAATCTTAGGTGAGAAGATAATTACCTTTCTGGTAAACAAGGAGAAATTGCCTCCAGAAATTATTAAAGCTGCCTTCAGTTTCTAACTCTTGGGAAAGAGAAAAAAAAAACCCTAAATTGTTAACTCTCTCTTTTGCTTGAGTTGGGGAGGCAAGCAAAGGGAGTATAAACCAGTTCAATCATAGCCCCGCCATAATGTGATGACTATAATAGATGAATATATTTCTACCTGGAACTTTGACCCTTTCTCACTCCTTTGAATGATCCTGGACCTTTTAGTTACTCTGGGGTTTAGCAAACCACAGGACATTTTGTTCATAAAATAATATCCTATGATATAAATTATTCCCTGATGAGCAATGACATTTTTGTGGAAACATGCTATTACTAAAATAACTCCATTGGTTGTCATTGGCTCAGCATAGTTCTTTTATAAATGGCAAACTTTGGTGCCAAGGGGGGAAAAATAATTACCTCACCATTTTGGTATACCTTTTCACTATAATACCAATATGTATTTTCAAAATATGACTTCTGATTTGTTTTCAGCTTTGCAATTTACTTCTTTACATGACGGGAATTAAAATGCATAAGCCAAGAACATCTTAAGTAAAAGTTTCTTTTACTTAAGATCCATGGACTTGTTCATAAACTTGGAGGTGGGTTGGGGGTGGGGGAAATACATTTTTATTTTCACTAACCTCTAAATGAATTTCAGCATTTCCTTCGATTATGAATTAAAAACAACAACATTTTTATGAGAAGTGGCTCATATACTTAATAAGATTCCAAAAAGAGTCTATGACACATAAAAGGTTAACAGACTGCTCTAAATGATTGATCTAATTAGACACGGGTTATGTTACAGTAGCATCTCTTAGAATTGCCTGCCTAACATATTGTCCTCTACTTTGCCAGGAAAAACACTGAAATCATAATTTGTAAAAAGCAATAATATTTTAGTAAGTTCCTGAGATCTCTTCTAACCCCAGTTTAAAATCATTTCTATGTTACTTTAAAATATCTATCTAGTGGACCCTTGTTTATATAACAAATTAATCACTACCAAATCATTACCTTAAACTCTTAGGGAAACAAAAAGGCATTAAAACTGACAATGTAACAGGTTTTGTTTTGTTTTTTTTCCTATTTTCATCCTTCTCTATGGCCAGCCTAGAGCCTACAATTGCATAGCATGCACATTCTATCAGGTCAACATTAAGCAAGATTTTTCCTCATTAGCACACTTTGGCAATCCCTGTTGCTGTCATGCTGTGGTGCTAATTGGCAGCCTAATATGAACTATCATGCTGCCAGGGGACTTGTGATGACTAGAAGATCTAGGAATCAGCACTAAGTTGTAAAGTAAAATCTGTGAGTTCATGTTCTCCTTTTGCCATCTGGAGCAATCAGAATTCCAGGAGTACAATGAATCTTTTGTATTCTTTGCCCACCCCTTTGGTGCCTAGCTCATTTAAGTCATGTTCTATTCTGTGACCTCATTTGGGGTTTTCTTGGGCAAAGAGATGGGAGTGGTTTGCTATTTCCTTCACCAGCACATTTTACAGATGAGGAAATTGAGGCAAACAGCATTAAAGTGACTTGCCCAAGGTCACAAAGCTAGTAATTAATTGTCTAAGGCCAGATTTGAACACAGCAAGATGTGTCTTCCTGACTTCAGATTCAGCACTCTATCCACTTTGTCATCTAGCTGCCCACCTCTATCTAGTTCTATCCTTTAGCAAGCAATGGCCTAGCTTAAACTTTAAATCCCCCAAGCAAACATTTCACAAAGACCCCCACCGATACACTTGCCTGTCTTCCTTAATACTTAGTTCTCTTTCAGAGAATGGTTTAGTGAATAAAACCTCAGCACTAGAAAGAGCCATACAGAAGAAACAGAAATTAAAAAAAAAAAGTAAAAACAGGGGCAGCTAGGTGGTGCAGGAGATAGAGCACCAGCCCTGAAGTCAGAACCTGAGTTCAAATCCATCCTCAGACCAAACACTTGACACTTACTAGCTAGCTGTGTGACCCTGGGCAAGTCACTTAACCCCAATTGCCTAAAAAAAAAAAAGTAAAAAGAAGAGAATTACATGGATCTTGTCCCCCACCATTAGACTTCAAACTCCAGAATGGCAAGGTCATTGTTTTGTCAAAATGTTCTATTTTCCCTGGCTGCCAAGCATGAGGTGCTACACAAACTAGATCCTCATTAAATGTTTGTTTGATGGATACATTAGACCATGAAGGAAAAGATGAGTAAGATGTCCTCAAAGAATCCTTTTGTAAGTGCAATGGGGATCAATCTGGCACATGTGCAGACCCCATTAGCTTGCTTGGCTGATGCAACCTCTCCACACAGAGGACTCTAGGGAGCTTGTTTCTGGGATAATAATGATGATGTGTAAAGGAAGTACCTTGGAGAGACTTTGAAACATGAGCATTTTACAACTAGTTCCAGTTAGATAACCAGATGGTGAATATGAGATTCATTGAATGGCTTCAGAAGTATTCAAAAAGGCCTGTCCATATCAGCCACCTCTTACCTTTTGAGGAATCTTGGTGACTTTTTCTATCACTGTATCTGGCAAGAAACCTGAAGGAGAAAGGTCTTATGGACTTCATATCTCTGAGGTCACATCTGAGTCTGCAAAATGAATGGGTTGGCCTATGTGTTTTCCAAGGTCTTTTTTGACTGTAAATCTGTGATTCTTTTGAATCGTATGCATCCAGTGTTGAGGCTGTCTGGGAATCACAGCCACAGAAATTGACTTCAGTCTTTGGCCTCTGCATTTGTGCTTTTCCTTTCTAGAGGAAGGGAGTGGGGTTTTCTCAATCTTGTGAATTTAAAAGGTCTTAGAGGGTGCCTCAGCATCCCAGAATTCCAGAGTTTGCTTTTTTCTTGCAGCCAGCCTAGCACTGATAACTCAAGGCTGTTTCTTTTGGACCCCAGCCCTGCAGGAGATGAGACAAGGACTTATCTGGGAGCTATGCTACCTGTGAACATTTGCTTGGTGGAACCGATGTTATATAGGAACTGACTTCTTTTGAGCCTTCTCTCCCACAGACTGAGGTAGTATAGATGAGTGTATGCCAAGTAAGTTTAAAGGGGAAATGCTTGAAGGTTTTTACTCTATCTTTGAAGTAAATATCGCTCTGTAAAAGCTAGTTGACGCTATGCTAGTCACAAGCCTCCAGCAATAGGGAGAATACCTAAACTGCTGGCAGTAAAGAAAAGACAACATAAGCCCTCAGGATTATCCCCTGAAACCTTGAGTCTGCAAATGTAGCAGCCTGGTTCTGGGCGAGAGGACCAGTCTTCATGTTATGACATTGCCTTTGCATAGCTACCTGAGCTTGAAAGAGAAAAGGTTTCAGATGCAGGTAAGTGAAACTTGCAAACTTCAGAAACAGGAGAAACTCAGGACACCGTTCTGAGTGTGCAAGCTCCATGAATGTATTCACTTTGGATTAGAAAGGACTCTGGAATCAGAGCCAAGGACCATGGATTCGAATATTGACTGCCACAAGCTCACTGTGTGACCTTACCTGAAGCATTTTGACACAGTGGGCCTCAGTTTTAGAGTCTGCAAAATGAATGGGTTGGCCTAGTTGTTTCCCACGGTCCTTTTTAACTGTAAATCTGTGATTCTATTTGAGTCATATGCACCGAATCTTAAGGGTTTCATAGCCACAGGAGTAGTCCTGGTGAGCTGACTGTATGTTACTTTCAAATTCTCAGAAAAGGATTCATTTCCCCCTTACTAATGTCTCACTTTTTGTATCAGAATAATGATGTTCTCCTAAACTCATGGCAGTTGTCCCTTTATTTACAATTGCAGAGGGGTGGACAGCCCTAAATTCATCTCATCTTCTTGTGCTAAGCTCATCATTTATCAGGCAGGTCAGGACATACTTTCCAAGTAGTGATCAAGGTTTTCAGGAGGGCCTGCCAGTGAGAGGAGGAGTAAAAAGATCTGATTCCTCAGGGTGTGCCCTAAAATCCCTAAGGCTAGTCTTGGGCTGAGGATAGAGGGGAAACTGAGCTGGGATCTTTTTTTATCCTTCCCCTAACACCCAGCACTCCTTTTATGGAAGGTATAATTCTAAGCCTATATTAGCAGACTGTCCGGGTCCACTGAGATTTAGCTACTTGTTGAAAGGAAATATTCAATCTATTAAACTTGTAATAACATTTCATTTAAATTATAACACCTGAAGAACTTAGTTCCTCAAGACAGTTGTTATCCTAACCACAGTGTGTGCTTGCATGGTTAGAAGGGTAAAAGAAAAAACCAACTATTATCTTTAAATGCCCTTCTTTGTCTTATCCCATTTTCAAAGCATTTAGAAAAACCATATTTAAACTATTCTAAAGGAAATATGAATATGTATGTATTTAAATATGTATTCACATACATACACATTTAAAAATTGGATGTGATTAAGTTCATGTGCATTCATTTATTGCAAAAGCCTTCCAGGGTTGATTCCAAACAGCCAAGTTCAAATGTTTATAGTTTGCTGCTATTGCTGTTAGCTTTTGGCTTAGTTCAGGCCTTTTTTCCTTTCTGATGGCACATCCAAAAAGCTAAAACTGAATATGAGGTTGCAAAGAGGGGAAACTAGAGAAGAAAAATAACTGAACAATTTCTAGCATCTAAAGATTTTTCACAATCTGAATTGTCAGAGCAGTCATTTCAAATTTTGAAACTTTTAACAAAGCAAAAATAGTCCCTTGCTATTTGTATAATGAACCTTATTGAAATTCCCATCATATATTACAAAGGCATTAAATGCCAAAGGAATGAGAAAAACAGAGATCCTTTAGGCAGTGACTTGGGAAGCTGTTCCATCTTTTCATGATTTCCTTTCACTGTTCTGAAATGTTTACCCAAGTGAAATACTCAATAGTGGTAGTTATATATGTGTGTGCATGTGTGTGTATAAATGTGTGTGGGTGTGTTTATATATTTGTGTGTGAATGCATGTGCATATGAGTGTATATATACACATATGTATGTATGTGGTATGTGGATACACACACACATAAACACTTTTTAAAAAATGTTTTTGGAAGCTAATCAGAGTTGTGGTTGAAGTGGTCAACCTTATATTGAGGTTATTCTCAGAGATGAATATATCCTTCTGTGATTCTTCCACTATTTGTCTTAGTTGTTTCACCTATAAAAGGCTCAACAGGAAACTGGAAAAAGGGTTACAAAACCAGTCAACATATTGATATGAACCTTCTCATATGTAGTGTTCAAGAATAATGATGATGTGATGGAAAATGCTATCCACATACAAAGAAAGAGCTATGTGGTTTGAATGCAGGTTGAAACATACTATTTGATTTTTTTTCCTTCTGTTGTGTTTTGTTTCCTTTTTCTGGTGGTTCCTCCTATTGGTTCTAATTCTTACAATATCACTAATGTGAAAATATGTTTAATATGAATGTATATGTATAGCCTGTATCAGATTGCACGTCATCTTCGAGAGGGAGGTGGGGAGGAAGAGGAATAAAAATTTTAAACTCAAAAGCATATGGAAGTGATTGTTGATAAATCAAAATAAATTAATTTTAAAAAAAGAATAATGATGATATCCCATTATTGAACACTCATTTCCTAATTCAGTGAAAAGTAGTAGATCAACAAAATTTTATATTGTTGTCCAACATTTACTAAGGTACTTAGATTTCTCCCAAAGTTGTATTTACCATTTCCTAACAGCCTGGAAAATAATTTGTTGCTAAAGAGTTAAGCATTTCAATAAATCCCATTGGAGCAATCTAAAAGTTATTTTTGCAATTTAAAAATAATAGAATGCTCTTACTTTCTCCTTTAACTTGTGCTCTATAAATAATCTTTGACCCGGAATCATGATTTTAAAAAACTGGCATTTATGATTTCCCTTAATTTTCCTGATATGAGTCTAAATTTGCTTCATTGCCCCTGCTCTAGCATAGAACAAGCCTAATATCTCTCCCACGTGATGTATTTTCAAATACTGTGGCTAGCACTTGTAATACTATAACAAATAATAGGAGTGATAATGATCCTTATTGCATTATTCCTGATCTTATTAGAAATACCTCTAACATTTTCCCATTACATAAAAGGCTGGCTCTTGGATTTAGATACACGCTATTTATCATGTTAACTAAAAGTTCATTTATTCCTACACTTTTAAATTTTTCAAAAGATAAATGGAGCTTGTATTTTGTCAAAAGTTTTTTCTCTATCTGTGATCGAATGGTGATTTTATTTTTGTTATTAATATAGTCTATGATTCTATATTTTTCTAATTTTGAATTAACCCTACCTTCCTGGTACAAATCCAACCTGGTTATGGATTTTCGTTTGTTTCTTTCTTTAAATGTTTTCTGTACTCTCTTTGCCAATATTTTTATTTAAGTACTTAAGCATCAGAAGCATCTCTCCCTTCTCCCTTCAACAGTCTTCCCTTCTCTGGGCTAAACATTCATGTCCATTTCAACTGACCCTCATCTGACATGGACTCAAAGTTATTCACCACTCTGGTTGCCCTCCTCTAGTTGTTTCTTCCTAGCTTATCACAAACTGTGGTCCCTAGGACTTAAAAGTCAATAATAACATGTGTGGTCTGACCAGAGCAGAGGGCAGAGAATCTATCACCTCTTTATTGCTATAAATCATGCCTCTTTTAATGTAGTCCAAATTCATATTAGCTTTTTCAACTGACATCACACTGAGCTTGATTTCACAAATACCTTCATATCTTTTTCATACAAATTGCTATATAACCATGCATTCCCCATCCTGTACTTGTAAAGTGGATTTTTGGAACACATGTGTGAGAACTTAACATTTAACTATACTGGTCTTGGGACAGTAGACCTAAGTTCCATGGCTCACATAGCCTTTCCAGCTTAGAGCTGTCCATAGTGTATGCCCTGCTGGCATAATCTTGGATAAATCAGGTCAACTCCATGTCAAAAAGAGGCATCATAAAAGAAAGGTCCTGGATTTTATCATCTGGAGAAAATATTGCAAACTTGTTGTTGCACAATGGTTCAGTCATGTCTGATCCTTTGTGACCCTATGGACCATAACATGCCAGGCCCTTTTATCTTCCACTATCTCTCAAAGTCTTTCCAAATTCATGTTTGTTACTTTATGATGCTATCAATCCATCTCATCCTCTTCCATTCCTTTTTCCTTCTGCCTTCAATCTTCCCCAACATCAGGGTCTTTTCCAATGAGTCCCATCTTCTCATTATGTGGCCAAAGCTGATTTTATTACTTATAAATCCATGCTAGGTAACTTTCTCACTACTTCTCTAAAGTAGTTTTATTTAATTCTTGCTGACTTCCTATTGTATCTATCTTAGTGACTATACCAAAACTTTTCTTCTTTCCTCAAGCCCCCAACCATGGTCCTGCTCCTCATGTTCTCAGGAGATGACCTAGACTCTTACTTTACTGAGATTGAAGCTTTTAATGAAATCACCCTCAACACCCACCTCCAAATTAAAGACTTCAGTTTGACTCTACCCATCCTCTTTTTCTCCTCTCTAATCCTAGAGGAACCTGGCCAAGTTACAGGTGGAGACCCATGTCTGTGATCCACTTTTATCTCTTCTAGGGCTGAACTCTATTTTATCTCAATCTTTCAAATTATCAGTCTCTCACTTTCTGCTGGTTACTTCTAACACTGCAGTCTCTCATGTTAAAAAAAAAATAAGCAAATACATAAAACTCCCAAAACCAGTACCTCTAGTATCTTACCACAAATTATTATTAATCGTTAATCATTCCCTTACAATATGGCTTTTATTCCCACATCATGTTACGGAATATTTTGTTCTATCAGTGACCTAATAGACAAATCTAGTCTTCTTTCTCAGTCCATATCATTATCCTTGAATTCTCTTTAGCATTTGACAACATATCCTTCTTGATACTTTCCTTGGCTTCCATGACACTATATTATCCTTATCTCTACTCTGTTACCCAGTAGTATTCAAAGAGACTAGGAGATTGTTGAAGGGGGTACCAAACCAACAAATAGGAGAGTGGAAATATAGATCACATTCTATCATCCCAAATTGCAAGGCTTTTTTCCAATATTATTGATCAGCATTCCCCCTACTCCACCATCTCCTAACACTGTGCAAGTCTCCAAATTTTTCCTTTTTGAGCCAGATACCAGCACTTCAGGGCACTTATAAACTAATTTTGATCACCCACAGAAACTTTGTTGGTACTACTGGGAAAATTTCCTCTTCCAATATGCCCTTTCTGTGATCCTAGATCACCTCATGGCTATAGCAAATGTTTCCTGGTTATCTTCAGGCACTAGACAGTGGACGATGAATAAGACTCTCTATTCTCTTTTATTTTAAGTGGCATAGAGCAACTTGTAGAGAATGAGCACACCTATTTGAGTTAAGATCTAACTGCATCACTTACATCAAAGTTTCACTCTGATACTGCTACCATTTAAGTTACCTAGGTATGCAACCTTGCTGTGAAATTTTAATTCTTCCCTTTTGCTCTTCCCACATATGAACCTATGGCTAGTAGGCATCAGAGATGAAGAATGAACCCAAATCATCTTAACTACAAGTCTAGAAGTCTGCACATCATACTACATTGACCTTGTCTCCTAAGTCTCCCATCAAAGCCTTTACAATCAAGCTCATTACTTTTGTGACAATTTTTCCTTATCAAAAAAATTTAGAATCCATTCATTCTGCACTACGTACTTTTCCATGATAATTAGAAGACTTCTCTGCCTCTGTACTTTGGTTCAAGTTGTTATCTCTGCCTGGATCATTATTCCTCCTACACTACCTTTTGAATTCCTGCCTATCCTTCAAGGATCAGCTAAAAGGTTGCCTCCTCCAAAAACCTTTCCAAATTCTCTTGCCAGAAATTAACCTTCCTTCATCAGAACTATGTAACCTTAGCACACATTCCATTCTTTTGCCATGTTCTAGTTTATATTGTAGCAATTATGTTCATGTTTTGTCTTCTCTATTAAATTAAAATCTCCATGAGGACAAGTTTGTATTTTATTTTGCTTTCTATATTCCTTAACACATAGAACAGTGCTTTGTATATATCAGGTACTTAATAAATATTAACTAAATACTAATGTATATATCTATAACACGCTGATCTTACATACAAATATGATATGAATGGGAATTATTTGATTTAAATTTCTGTTAAAATAGAATTTTCAATGTGAATAAAATTATATACGTATTATATAAACATATGTGTTACATATATGTATATAAAATAAATATTCCATATGTGTTTTGAAATATAGTATGGTTCATATATAGGAATATTCAATTCAATAACAAATGTTTATACATTCATGATCTGAGTATGTTCCATATCAGGTTTAGGAGCATAGCAAAAGAAGATGCTTTTCAGCTTTCTTGGTCTTCTTTTTTTTAAAAAATCTCCAAGGAATTAGGAATCTTCATATTCATTTTCTTTGTATTCTTTTGAAAATATTATGCAAGAAGAAAAGGAAGAATTTTCTATGAAACTGGTATACTTGGTATTAAGATCCTTCCTTGTTATTATGATGCAGTAATACTTTTATGTCTCTTTCCCTAACTATGAATTTATTGATATTAGAAAAGAGATTTTTCTTGCTACAGCATAAAATATGAAGTACAGTCATCTCAGAGAGATTTATAAGCACCTGAAAACCAGCATATTCCTTGTGCAAGTGTTAAGCATGATAAACCACATGAACCATAGAAAATAAGAAGTGTTGATTATTCTGGTTATATAGGTATGGGAACAAGCCTAGAGAACAATATTACTTACATAATATGTTTCTTGTTCCAAATTTTATCTATATCTATCTATCTATCTATCTATCTATCTATCTATCTATCTATCTATCTATATAGTGACATTTGATTGGAAGGTAAAACTCATTCCAAAGTTGAGTTGTCATAGGAACAAAATATGGAAGGCAAGCACAAGGTGCATAGTTAATCATAGTACACTGTTAGTAATTATCTGTCATTTTTCATTATGATGACCTTGATGTTGAATGTGTAGTTACTTAAAGAAGTGAAGAGTTTTCACTTGATCTAGAATTTATGTGTGTCTGTGTGTGTCTCTCTGTATGTGTGTGTTTCTTTCCTGTGTCCATGTGTATGGACTATATAAACTGAGATGCCCCCACCAGGTACTATTCAAATGCCTCGTCATAGAGTGGAGATAACTGTAGGTTTAAAAAAACACTAGTGGACATACAGTCTCTGTCAGGTTGTAACACACTGGAAATACTTTGAGTCCAGTTTTGGCAACAGACAATATCTGGTTTCTGAGAACCAGATTAGCTAAAAGACTGAGACTCACTGCCTATAGGTGGGCAATTTGGTGGTATATGCTTTACCATTAATTCTTTGGTGAATTAATGGCAACCTACGAAACAAAGACAAATATAAAATGGCCCTCGAACCTGTGTTAACCCTGTTCTACTTCTTTGGTAATGATGAAAGAGTTGCAGAAAATGAGTCAGATGATACTAAGAATCACAGCCTTTGATCATTTATAAGCTCTATTCCTTATATTGGTCCTTTAAATGTGAAATCCTTGCCCAAAGGCAGGTGGACAGTGTATTAGGGACCTTCAGTCATATCAATATTGGTATTTTTGATACAGGTGAAACCAAGAGGCAGAAGACATTTGCCACTAGATGAAAGGGCATTTTATTGGTTCTCTTTGAAGAGTTGGTTTTATTATATGTTCATTTAATGAGATATTTGGTCATCTTATAATGAAGTGTGCATAACTATTTATAAAAAAAAATCACCATGAATATAAGAAGTTGTAGCTTATGCACCAACATGTTAAAAAGGATGAAGAGGTAGACATTCTGTGAAGAATTTAGTAAAGACCCTCCAAATCAAATATATTTTCATACTCAGAGACTTCAAAGTAAAGTTGGTAATAGGCAGTGCTGATGAAGAATATGCTAGAAAGTATGCATCAGAAGGAGGGGGACAGAGGAGAGAGAGAAAGAGAGAGAGAGAGAGAGAGAGAGAGAGAGAGAGAGAGAGAGAGAGAGAGAGAGAAGAGAGAGGGAGAGAGAGAGAGAGAGAGAGAGAGAGAGAGAGAGAGAGAGAGAGAGAGAGAGAGAGAGAGAGAGAGAGAGAGAGAACACACAAAAACATACAGATAACACAGAAACCTCACAACTATATATGATAATTATTTTCTTTGAGAGCAGACTTGAGTTAGAAGGCACAGTAAGCAAAAAACAACTTCACAAACCAGGAAATTTATTATATTTTAAAAGACAAGAAACAATCCATTACTTTTATGTGAGTTATACCTGAATCATATATCCATTTGCTAGAGGAAAGATTTTAAAAATTAATATAAAGGTAAGAAAAAGAATTGTCTAAAAAATAACAAAAAGGAGAAGAATGAAGGTTGGCTGACCTGTTCCTTTCCCCAAAATGGAAGCCCTGGGAGGAACTTACCAGTGGGAGACAAAGGTTAGCATAGTAAAAGGATGTTTTAGTGTAAAAAGTCCACAGGTTCCAGGGTGAAATGGCAGGTGAGGTACGGTGGCAAAGTCTAGGAAGTCAGAAAAAAGAGCAACAATAGTTTGATGGAGAAAATTTGGGCATGGATAGAGGAAAAGAAATTGACATTGATTAGAACAATATTACATAGAAGTTTAACTGATATAAATCAATTGCCAAAATTAGAAGATTAAAAAAAAGCCTGACAATTGCCATGCCTAGCAAACACTTTATTTACTTACCAAGTGACAGTCAAGGGCAGCACCAGTTTAGAATAGAAACACATTTGTAAAATCTGGTGAAGATAAATAGCAAAAGCATAGCAATTGTTGGGCTTTTTTATTCTTTTCATTTTGGCCCTTGATTTATGTCTACCTTGCACCATCAGAGTGATAAAGATGACCAAAAAAGAAAATGAGAAATGTTGGAGAGGGTTATTTACAAAACTCTTTAGAAACTTTTTGCAAATAATTCTAAATTGCTTTCCAGAATGCCTTCAGCATGTTTATATGACATGTGTGTGTGTGTGCGTGTTTGTATGTATCTGTAACTGCTATTAGGGGAATTTGTTTTTGCTCGACTGTGAATATTTGTTAAAAGAAATTTGGTTTTTTTGGTTGTTGTTGTTAATGGGGGGACAGGAAAGAGAAAAAATAGATTTGCTTCTTTTTTATAGAGAGGTGGAGGGGAGTGCTGTAGGTATGAAATGTTGCATGCATTTTTAAATGAGGTCACTGTATTACTTTTACTTAATTCTTATTTTATTGTATTTATTGTGAAGTAGGAATAATATATAAATATTTGTAATATAAAAACCAAACACGTCAATAATACTTTCTTAAAAATTATTTCTAAAATAATGATGAAAGATAATGAACAACATCACATCATAAAACAGAAAATCAGTGGAATTTAAAACCAGTTTTAAGAAACTTTGGCAACATGCTCAATTAACCAAAGATTTCCCATGGGTATTTAGAGATGAAATTGAAAGGTGAGAATTAAATAGACAAAAGATTGAGAAGATCTGCAGAGATTAAAAAAAAAAACCTCTTTTCATCCCCAAGGAGGTGAATTTTCATCATGCTTGGACTCATATCATAGCTCTATATCTGCTAATAGAGAAGGTTAAATGTCTCTAAAGAGAAAAAAAAATTAGAAAAGCACCTGGACTTAGACTAAATGTACAAAGAGGAGGCTTATAACAGAACCACACAATTTTGAGGAAATTGAGAGATTGTTTCTCAAGAAATTTGAATAAGGGAAAGTTACTAAAGGTATGTATGTGGGGGAGAAGGGGAGATTCTGACTTTTTTATAATCTAAAAGTTACCCTAGAAAACATCAATAACTACCAACATATATCTATGCCTATCATATATTTATATGTATGATAATGTATGGTAAAAAAAATAATCTCTATACACATCAAGTCATTCTTGAGAAAAGAATTGGAAGGGAATAATGATTGCACCATATGAATAGGCATGTCTAAGGGAAGAAATCTAAGCTATGCGTAGTCCCATGAAAAAAATTAACCAAATCGCTAATAATTAGAAAAATGTAAATTGAAGCAACTCTCTGGTTCTACTGTATGCCAAGTAAAATGATGAAATTGATGGTGAAATTGATAAATGAAAAAAAAGAAAATGACAAGTGCTAGAGGGGCCTCAGGAAAACATGAGCATTGATGAACTGTTGGTGGGGTTGTAAATCAATACAACCATTCCAGAAAGCAGTTCATAACTGTCCCCAGAAAGCCATTGAACAATGCATACCCTTTTCAACACCCCAGAGATACTACTACAAGGACTACATCCTAAAGAGATAAAAGGAGTAAGAAAATGTTCTACACATACAAAAATACTTATAGAAGCTCTTTTTGTAGCATCAAAAAAGTAGAAATTAAGGGAGTGCCCATCGACAAATAATGGCATATGAATTTCGTGGAATATAATTTTGCTATAGGAAATGGAGATAATTTTAGAATTACTCAGGAATATTTACATGAACTGATGTACAGTGAACTGTGCACATTGAAGGGAACAATTTCTATTACAACCTCAATATTGTAAAAACAAATAATTATGAAAATCTTTAAAACTCTAATCACCCCAGTGATCCTCTGTAGTTCCAGAGTTATTGATGAAAAATGCTACCCACCTAACGACAGCAAAGTAATACGTAAAATGAGACATTTTTGGATATGATCAATAGAGGAATTTGTTGTTTTTAACTATGCTTATTTGTTATAAAGGCTTTCTGTTTTGTTTTCTTTCTTTTTTTTAAGTCAGAGGAAGGTAAGGAGGAGAAAAAATAATTGCAGGAAATTTCTAAAATATAAAATTTAATTAGGATGGTTGATATGCTTGCTTCCAAAACTTGTATCAACAGACAAAAAGAAAGTGGATTCCACAGAGGCTATAAAAATTATATTACATATTTAGAGACGTAGTACATCAATGCATAGATTTTAACAGATTGCAACACACTTATCTTTAATTCAATTAATTAGATCACATTTTTGAAGCTGGCTATCTGTTTCATATCCTGATTGTAATTAAGCTATTACATGATGCAGCAATCATTATATAGAGGAACCAAAATGTTTTCAAGAATGAAATAATTGTTTATGGGAATGATCGTGGCTGTAAAAAAGGGTGAGTTTTCCTGGAACTTAATTCCTTATTCTTACGATAAAAATAATTTTTTCTATTTAATCTGGTTATAAAAAAGGTTGTTATTTATTCAAATTACCCTTCAAAGATTATTATCTATTCTTTTCTATAGAAAATTCCATACTGTTTTTTATATCCACAAGGTATTACAAAAGGGAAAATAGCCATTAAATATCCATTACTAAAATTATAGGTAGTCTCTGAATTTATTATATATGGCATTCATTGAAAAAATTCTCTATGTCAAAATGAGATGAATTGAAGCTAATTTTCCATTAGAAATTACATTATAAAAGGGGATTGTGATCTTGAGTAAGGGTCTTATGTTCCAATATTTAAAGAATGATCGTTATCACAATATTTGATCAACTCAAAATGATATACACTGTAAGGTATAAAATTTCCTGGTATAATAACAAAGCCCAATGCAATTTTTTATTTTATTTAAAAGATCTCCATGTGAAAAAATATTCAAACCCATCAAATAAGAAGATTTAGATACATGCCCATCCCACCACGAATAGAAAATAGATATTTCAGTACTTCATACCCACAAAACTACAATATTTCTATTAACTGCTTTTAAAATGTCCACTTTCCTTTCAAAATTCATAATGAAAGTCCAATTAATGTTTCCCTCATAATAAGTCAGACTTTTATGCAATATGAAAAAAATTAAATGTTTTCTGAAACTAAACACAAAATTTAAGCTTAAATTAAACTTAAATTGTATGCTACTTGAGGAAGGCAGTATCATTTAGGGCAAAGTGGATAGGAGTAAGGATTAGTGAATCTGAACTTTCTTCTAGATCTCTGTGGTAAGAATAAGCTTTATTCCCTCAATAAGATAAGTGGAATAAGTTTGTCAACTTAAAATGCATAACTCCATTTTGTTTAAAGCCTCCATTTTGTGATTGAGTTGTTTTCCAGTAAGTTATTTTTCAAAAATATGATAAGCACTTGAGTGGTATGATGTAGTAAACAGCATGTGTCTTGAACTGATATGTATAAGTGGATCCTACAATAGGATAGACCACCAAGGGAAAATTTTATAAACAGTTTCATTAGTAGTTAATATAATAAGCTAGCAATTAAATTATGTGGAAAACAAATTAGAAACACCAATATTTAAAAACTATAAAAAAAACCCATCAGCGGCCTCAACTTTCAGCCTGCTCATAGATCACAGCTTGGACATCCTCCTGCTTTCCCCTCCCCTGAAACTCTAGTATTCCCATGTTTATTCGAGGGTAGTGCTGATAGACAGAGACCTGTCAGACAACTGCCTAGGAAGGAAGCAAATGATCTTCAGACAGGCACAGGGAGAATTTTGTTATAAGTACCTGTGTGCTTTCTGTGACCTCTAAGACTCAGGCTGTGGTGGTTTGTTCTTAGAGAGAAATTGTGTTAGTATTATTTGTACAATAGGGCAGCTAAGTGGTGCAAGAGATAGAAGACTAGACTTGGAACCGGGAAGACTCATCTTCATGAATTCAAATCTAGCCTTGGACATTTACTAGCTGTAAGGCAAGGCACTTAATCATGTTTGCCTCAGTTTCCTCACCTGTAAAATGAACTGCAGAAGGAAATGGCAAACCACTCCGGTATCTTTGCCAAGAAAACACCAGATGGGGTCACAAAGAATCAGACATGACTGAAATGACTGAACAACACAAAAATCATTTGCACATATTAATTAATAAAGTTTGATTGCATGCATTGAGAAGTATAAATCTGTTTCAATCACACTAGTTAGTGTTTGTAACAAAGGATTATCTATAAGCAGACGCTTTCAAAGGTGGAGAGGAATCTTGATCCGTGTCAGGAGACTGAAGGGTCAAATACTGTCACATTGAGGAGAAAGGGAAGAAGGACCATTGAACACTCGGACCTTAGTAATGAATATGAGAATATTCCCAAAGAGGAAAAAGGAGAGCTATTTGTCCTCCAAAGAATGATGATCAATGAATCACAAAACAAATGTCAACAAAGCTTTTATTAAGCACCTTCTGTTCCAGGGACTATGCTAGCACTAAAAATCTAAAGACAAAAAAGCAGCAATCCCTACACTTCAGATGCTTATATTCTATCATCATCATTGCTAACATTTACTCTTTGACTTTTTTAAAATTTATTTTTAGCTTTCCACTTCCACAAGATTTTGAGTTCCAAATTTTCTCCCCATCTCATCCCTCCTCCCACTGCAAGATGGCATGCATTCTGAATATCCCTTCCCCTAATCTTCCCTCCCTTCTATCTCTCTCCCCCCTTCACTTATCCCCTTCCCCTTCAATTTAACTGTAGGGCAGGATAGATTTCTGTGCCCCATTTCCTGTATACCTTATTTCCCAGTTGCATGTGAAAACAATTGTTTTTACATTTTTTTAAAAAAACTTTGGGTTCCAAATTTTCTCCCTCCCTCCCTCCCCACTCACCTTCATTGAGAAGGCAAGCAACTAAATACAGGTTATACATGTGTAGTCATGCAAAACACTCCCATAGTAGTCATGTTGTGAAAAAGTAAATTCAATTCCCTTAATCCTACCCCACCCCCCATTTATTTTTTTCTCTCTTTTGACCCTGTCCTTCTTTAGAAGTGTTTGCTTCTGATTACCCCTTCCCCCGATCTGCCCTCTCCTCTATCATTCCCCTGCTCTCTTGTCCCCTTCCCCCCCCTCCATTTTCCTATATGGTAAGATAGCTTTCCATACCCAATTGAGTGTGTACATTATTCCCTCCTTAAGCCAAATCTGATGAGAATAAGATTCACTCATTTCCTCTCACCTTCCCCTGTTTCCCCTCTATTGTAAAAGTCTTTTCTTGTCTGTTTTGTGTGAGATAATTTACCCTATTCTTTCTCTCCCTTTCTTTTTCTCCCAGTATAATCCTCTCTCACCCCTTAATTTTATTTTCCAGATATCACCCCTTCATCTTCAACTCACCCTGTGTGTGTGTGTGTGTGTGTGTGTGTGTATACACACACACACACACACACACATACTTGTAATTGTTTCATTCCAACTACCCTAATACTGACAAAGGTCTCATGAGTTACAAATATCATCTTTCCACAAAGGAATGTAAACAGTTAAACCTCAATAAGTCTCTTAGGATTAGTTTCTCCTGTTTACCTCTTCATGTTTCACTTGAGTCTTGTATTTGAAAGTCAATTTTCTATTCAGCTCTGGTTTTTTCTTTTTTTTTCATTTTTTTAATTAATTTATTTTGAATTATCAACTATCACTTCCATAAGCTTTGGAGTTTTAAATCTTTCTCTCCCTCCCTCCCCACCCCTCCCCTAGATGGCACACAATCTGATATAGGCTATACATATACATTCCTATTAAACATATTTTCACGTTAGTGATGTTGTAAGTAAGAATTAGAACCAATAGGAGGAACCACCAGAAAGAAAAAACAAAACACAAGAGAAGAAAAAAAAATAGTAAATAGTATGCTTTGATCTGCATTCAAACTCCATAATTCTTTCTTCTTTGTAGATAGCATTTTCCAACATGAGGCCTTTGGAGATGTTTTAGGCCTTTTTATTACTGAGAATGGCTAAGTTTATCAATATTAGTCATCGTACAATGTGGTTGTTATTGTGTACAATGTTATCCTGGTTCTACTCACTTCACTCAGCATCAGACCATACAAGTTTTTCCAGGTTTTTCTGAAGTCAGCCTGTTCATCATTTCTTATGGCACGATAGTATTCCATTACATTCTTATGCCACAACTTGTTCAGCCATTCCCCAATTGATGAGCATCCTCTCAATTTACAATTATTTGCCACCACAAAAAGTCAGCTCTGGTCTTTTCATCAAGAATGCTTGAAAGTCCTCTATTTCACTCAATGTTCATTTTTCCCCCAAAGGATTATACTCTGTTTTGCTGGGTAGGTGATTCTTAGTTGTAATCCTATCTCCTTTGCCCTCTGGGAATTATATATTCCAAGTCCTCGGGTCCCTTAATGTAGAAACTGCTAAATCTTGTGTTATCCTGACTTTGTTTCCACAATACTTGAATTGTTTCTTTCTGGCTGCTTGCAATATTTTCTCCTTGACCTGGGAACTCTGGAATTTGGCTACAATATTCCTAGGAGTTTTCCTTTGGAAATCTCTTTCAGGAGGTGATTGGTGCATTCTTTCAATTTATATTTTGCTCTCTGGTTCTAGAATATTAGGGCAGTTTTCCTTGATAATTTCTTGAAAGATGATGTCTAGGCTCTGTTTTTGATCATGGCATTCAGATAGTCCAATAATTTTTAAATTATCTCTCCTGAATCTATTTTCCAGGTCTATTGTTTTTCCAATGAGGGTATTTCATATTGTTTTCTATTTTTTCATTCTCTTGGATTTGTTTTACAGTTTCTTGATTCCTCATAAAGTCTCTACCTTCCAATTGCTCCATTCTAATTTTTAAGGAAGTATTTTCTTCAGTAAGCTTTTTGCTTTATAAGGCATTCTTCTCCTCATTGGCTTTTTGGACTTCTTTTGCCATTTGGGTTAGGCTATTTTTTTAAGGTGTTATTTTCTTCAGTATTTTTTTGGGTCTCCTTTAGCAAGCTGTTGACTTGTTTTTCATTATTTTCTTTCATCACTCTCATTTCTCTTCCCAGTTTTTCCTCTACTTCTCTTACTTGCTTCTCAAAATTCTTTTTGAGCTATTCCATGGCCTGGGACCAATTCATATTTTTCTTGGTAGCTTTGGATATAGAGAAGCTCTGACTTTGTTGTCTTCTTCTGGTTGTATGTTTTGATCTTCTTTATTACCAAAGAAAGATTCTGTGGTCTGACTTTTTTTGGACCTTTGTTTATTCATGATCTCAGCCAATTACTTGAGTTTTAAACTCTTTGTTAAGGTGGGGGTCTGCTTCCAGTATGGATAATGTTCTGTCCCAAACTTTGGGGGTTTTGTGCAGCTGTTTTCAGAGATACTTCTAGGGACCTGTAAGTTTTCAGTTTTTCCAAGGTGGTATGATCAAGAATGAGGTGTTTACTCCCTTCTTGCCCTATGCTGTGGTCTATGAGTGACCAAAAGCACTCTTTTCTGCATTGGAAATGTGAGGGGGATTTTCTCTTTACCACCACTACAAGCTCCACCACGCTGGCACTCCTCCTCATCCCAGAACTGCCATCCGGATCCAAGCATGGGTAAAGCAAGAGAATCCTGCCTCAGCATCAGCAAAGAGATCCCTGCAATCCTCTTCTAATCAGCCACTCGATTCCCCCTCAGTCTGTGGGCCAGAAGCTCTGGAAGCAGCCACTGCCCCAGGGTTTTGCTCAGGGACTGAGGCTGAGACCACCGCACTTCTCTCTCACACAGCAGTCACAGACTTTTCCTACTGACATTCTAAGTTGTCTTTGCTGTTTGTGAGTTGAGAAGTCTGGAAACTGCCACAGCTGCCTGTGATTCAGTCCTGTGAGGCCTGCTCCAGATTCACCAATGCGTGTTTTGCCTGCGCACCCAAGCTGAACCGTGTTCCTTTCCCTGCCTGGCACAATATACCTTTCCATTCAATCATCCAGGTTGTCATGGGCTGGAAATTTGTTTCACTTGGTCTTTTTGTGGGTTCTGCTGCTTCAGAATTTCTTTAAAGCCATTTTTTATAGGTTTTTGGTGTGGTTTGGGGGAGAGCTTAAGCAAGTCACTGCTTTTACTCTGCCATCTTGGCTCCCCCCTCCCCTTATCACTCACATTTAAAAAGTGCCTATCATATGTCAAATGCTTTACAAATATTATCTCATCCGATCTTTACCACAACCTTGGGAAGTAGGTGCTATTATCACCCCCATTTTAGATATGAGAAAGCTGAGGCTGACAGAGGCTAAGTGACTTCCCCAGCATCCCACAGCCAGTCAATGTCCAAGGCTGGATTTGAACTCAGTTCTTCCTGACTCCAATCTTGTACTCTGTCCCACCTGCACTCTGTCCCACCTGGCTGCTTTCTCTGTTAAGGGGAACCATCTATACATATAAGTAGAAACAAAAGGTTAGAGACTAGAGCTTTGATTTTATTAGTAAGACAGATTCTGGAGTGTGGAAATTCCCTCTAATAATACAGGTCCTGATCTTCTTTGAAGCTTACAGTTTTAGAGAAATGCATAAACCACTAAAGAAATGAAGTTGCCCCAGCTCCAGCCCCACCAGGGTTGCACAGCTAATATGTATCAGATGGAGAGCTTGAACTTATATCTTCCTGGCTCTGAGGTCAGCTCTACATCCACTCCACCACATTGCTTCTTCAGACAAATTAAGATTGCGGTATGCTTGTGAGGGAAGTATTGACAGCTGAAGGAATCAGGGAAGGCCTCATGTAGATTATTTTTGAGGATCTCTGAAAGGTACTGAAGATTCGAAGAGGTAGAGATGAGAAGGGAGTTATACTAGGAATGTGGACAAATGCACTGAGATGGGACATCAAATATTCTGTGTGAGGAACAGCAAAAAGATCCATTGGTTGAACTGTTGAGTGAGTTTAAAAAAAAAAAGTTGTGTGTACTAAGCCTGGAAAAGTAGCTTGGGGCCAGATGGTGAAGGGCTTGAATACCAAACAGAAGAATTTATGTTTTGTCCTGGTTGGTTGTTGTCTTCTGTTCTTGAAAAAGGACAAAATGACATGTGAGGATCAAGGTACAGCATGTCCAACTGGCTAAATAGACTAATACAAGCACGGAAGGTGCTACCACAAGTCAGGTACAAATAATCCATATGAACATTTAAAATGGTAATGTATCTATATTTGCACATCTCACATTTATTTTGAGCTACCGTAATTCTGCTTTGCTCATACAGCATAATGCCTTCTTTGAAGCTGGCATGTCATGCTAAGGGGTCCCATGCCAGTGTCTTCCATGTCTCACAATTAATTCCAAAGTTCTTCAGGGAGACCTTGAGAGTGTCCTTGTATCATTTCTTTTGACCACCCATGTGAGCATCTTCCTTGTGTGAGTTCTCCATAAAATAGTATTTTAGGCGAACAAACATTTGGCATTCAAACAATACTGCCATCCCACAGAGTTGTGCTCTCTGAAGTAGAGTTTGAATTCTTGGCAGTTCATCTTGGGAAAGGACCTCAGTGTCTGGTGTCTTATACTGCCAGGTGATCTTCAGAATCTTCCTAAGACAATTCAAATGGAAGTGTTTTGGTTTCTTGTCATGGCATTGGTATACTGTTCGTGTTTCACAGGCATACAACGGTAAGGTCAGCACAAGGCTCTGTAGACCTACCAGCTTGGTAGGCAGCCTAATACCTCTTCTCTACCACACTTTCCTTTGTGAAACTCCCAAACACTGAGCTAGCTGCGGCAATGCATGTATCAATCTTCTTATCTATGTGGACATCCCTGGAAAGTATACTACCAAGATAAGTGAACTTATCCATAGTTTTCAAAATTTCTCCATTTCTTGTAACCTATAGTTTCATGTATGGATGGTGCAGTGCTGGCTGGTGGCAAACCTCTGTTTTCTTGGTGTTAATTGTCTGGCCAAAATTAATACAAGCATCAGAGAATCAATTGATCCTCTGTTGCATTTCAGCCTCAGAGACTTCATTGAATGCACAATCATCTGCAAACTAAGTTATGCACCAACTCTCCTTCCATTTTAAGTCTTGGCTTGTAGCCTTTCCAAATTAAATAATTTGCCCTCAGTAGAGTAACTGACCTTGATGTCCTTTTCATCCTCATTAAAGTGTTCAACAATATCATTGAAAATGTCATGCTGAAAAACATGGGAACAAGCACACAGCCCTGGTTTACTACATTGGTGACTAGGAAAGCATGACAGCATCATGCATTATCCAGAATCCATGTAAGCATGCCATCATGAAACTGGCCTGCCAGGCAACCAAATTTCATCATGGTCTTCCTCAAGCCCTCATGACTGACAGTTTCAAAGACCTTGGTCAGACTGATGAATGTTTTGTACAGACCTCTGTTCTGCTTCTAGCATTTCTTCCAGAGTTATCAGGCAGTGAATATCATATTTATCATTCCTCAGCCCTTTCTGAAGCCACACTGACTCTTGGATAGGTGAGCATCTTCCAGGTGAAGGATCAGCCCATTGAGGAGGACGCTGGCAAGAATCTTGTTCGCAATGACTAAGAGAGAGACATCCTCTCCAACCCTCACAACCATGATTGTCATTTCCCTTTCCTTTATGAAGATAGACAATGAAGGCATCCCTAAACTCCTGGAGGATAATGTCCTCTTGCCATATAACCTGGAATATTTCAGTCAGCTTTTATGCGAGTAGTAGACCCTTTGCTTTGTAAATCTCAGCTGGAATAGAATCAGCACCAGATGCTTTGCCATACCACACAAGAGAAGCCTAATGACATTCAAAACTTCTTCTTCAGTTGAAAGTTCAACTAGAGTGGGATTGATTTCAACCTCAGGTAAACAGTCAATAGCTTCAGCATTAATTGATGACAATTTGTTGAGGACACTATGGAATTGTTCAGCCCATCTCTCCAGGATCATGTCCTTATGACAGATCAATGTGGCTATATCAGTGCTGAATAAGTGAGGTGCACCATAGTCTTTGGCCTATAAATAGCCTTCAGGGCATCATAAAAGCACTCTGGATTGTTACTATCAGCATAAAACTGAATTTCATCTGCCTTCTTACTGAGCTAAGAATCCTGCATCTCTTTAAGCTTTGCTCGCGCTTTACTTTTGGTGGAGTTAAATGCTGCCTTCTTAGAGAATAAACTATCCTGCTGCTAAACCCTGGGCAGTTCTTATTTTCATTTAGCAGCTTCTGAATTTCCTCATCATTTTTGTCAAACCAGTCTTGAGTAAATGTGGAGCTGTTGCATCAAATCTCTGAAAGCTGCTCACTTGTTTTCTGCTCCACTGTTGCCAACTGTGTCTTGTCTCAGGTTTTCCTCCTAGTCAGCAGCAAACTGTCCAGACTTGGAGAAGCACTCTAATCTGTCAACATTGTCTTCTGATAGTCTTCTTGCCTTAGCATTGCCTTTGTCACTCTCACATCCTGTCTGTCTGGTCTCCTTACAATTACGTAATCTGTTAAATGCCTATGTTTGTTGTGAGGGTGCATACACAAAGTTTTATTGAATTTAGGTAAATGGAAGCTAGTGTTGGTGATGAGAAGGTCATGAGAAGCACATGTCTTCAGTAGTAAGTGACCATTGCTGTTGCTATTTCTGACTCCATTCCTCCCAAGGACTTGCTGCCATTTCTGGTAGTCTGTACCTATTCTGGCATTTAAGTCAGGCAGAATTACAAGCTTGATCTCTTTCATCACATTGATGATAAGGGTCTCCAAGTCTTGATAAAATTTTTCTTTTACTTCTTCAGGGTTTGTCATGGGGAGAGCAGAGGGACTAGCTCTTTCCTGCAAGTGGAAATTGCATTGTTATGAGCTTGTCCTTCACTCCTTTAGGTAGGAATACAAGCTTGTTGACTAGATTAGTTTTTATTGTGAAACCTATAGCAGCTTCACAGTGCTCCTCATCACAGTGGACACTCCAGAAAAAAGTTTATCCATCTCCGAATTTGGTAAGCTGGCCTTCATTTGCCATGCTTGTTTCACTCAGGTCTGCTATTTGGATGTGATACCTGCTGAGTTCTCTCACAAAAAAAAAAAGCTGTTCATCTTTCAGGTCTGCTGGATTTTTGTTGTCCATAAGTATGCACCTTTCTATTGATGGTGAGTGGAATCATCTTCACAAAAGTTTTTGTGCATTTTTTGTGCATGTGTTTCAACCACAGGGTGCGGTTCCTGCCTGCTACAGTAAGCAGGGCAGGGCTAGGTGAAACAGATAATTGTTAGGGCACCTTTTCTAGTCTCTTCTTCATGCCAGGAGGCAAGGTGAGCAATCCTTCAAAGACTGCTCAGACACTCAGGGGATTGCCAAATCCAGCTGCTGCATTAGTCCAGTGAGAAGACAACCCTATGGCCTGGGCTACCTGTGTGCTGAGTAGTGACTACAGCTCCCAGTGTAACTGCACCTGCTTCTTCATCACTTGCCTGTCACCACAGGATGTTGAGGTAAGTAAAAATGATAAAATTGTATGGATGATGTCTTTTGACTCATGCATAAATTGGATTTAAGTGAGACAGAGTTGTACAAGTTGTCAGCTTTACTCTCTCTTTCAGAGTCATTGAATTCCATGGGCAAGACAACCAGCCTGGAGAACAGTTTGTAAAAATGCCTAAAGGGTTATATATGTATACCCTTTAACCCATCAATACTACTACTAAGTCTATCCCAAAGAGATCAAAGAAAAGAGAAAGGGGCTTATATGTACAAATATATTTATAGCATCTCCTTTAGTGATGCTAAAAACAAAAACTGGAAACTGAAAGGGTATTCATCAATTGGGGAATGGCAGAACAAGTTGTGGCATATGATTGCTATGGAATACTATTGTGTTATACAAAATGATGAGCAGGATGTTTCAGAAAAACCTGGGAAGTCTTACAGGAACTAATGCAAAGTGAAGTAAGTAGAACCAGAAGAACAATCTGCATAGCAATAGCAATATTGTAATGATCAACTGTGAAAGACTTAGCAACTCTGATCAGTACAATGACTCAAGACAATTTCAGAGGACTTATGATTAAAAAATGCCATCTACCTCCAGAGAGAGAACTGATGAACTCTGAGTGCAATTTGAAGCACACTTTTTCCATTTTCTTGATTTTTCCTGCTTTTTTTTGCAAAGTGACTAATATGAAAACATTTTTAACATGACTTACATTGATGTCATATTGTGTGCCTTTTCAATGGATGTGGGAGGGGCTAGAGTCAGTAAAATGTTTTGGAACCAAAATTTTTTTTTAAATGAATGTTAAAAATATATATTTTTGAAATCAGGTAAGCTCTTTGTGGGCAGAAACTGACTTTCTATCTGTATTTGTATTCTTAGTGCTTAGCACAGTGCCTGTCACATAGTTAAGTACTTAATAAATGTTTGTCAACTTCACTTATTCACTCTGAGGAGATACAAATTAACTTTTGGTGTCTACCAACAGACCAAGAAATTCAACTAAATGTGTTTTAGTGGGCATGGGAGAGGCTCTCTTTAAATAAGAAAATGGCTTTGAAGCCAGAGACACCCCATTTTTATGTCTAATAGATCCACCGTGCAAATATCTAAGGAACACAAGGTGTCATTATAACCTGCAATTAGCAATAGTCCACATGCATAATCCTTAACTCAGACTAGTGTGCTACTCACTGAGAGCCTGAGTTATCCACAGGTTGAATACTGCCATTCAGACCAATAGTTTTATGGATGGTAATAGTCAATTTGGGGACCATCCACAAGCTCAAGAAATCCTCAAGAAATTCTAGATCTTTTAGACTAGTGACTAAGCCTACTCATTACAGTTTAGGAGAAATGGGAGCAATGTTTACCCATATAGTCAAATAATATCCATTGTTGAAGTACATATAATGTGTACTTTGTGTGAAGCTGTAACACATGCTATCATGTTACACATAATTGATGTGATTGCTGTTCATTCTGCTTTGATGAGTGTCACGCTTTTTGATACTGATGATAGAATGTATGTAATATAATTACTTTTGCTATGCATGCATGTAGTATATTTCACTATGTAAATCATGTATTTGGATGCTTTGGTCAACTTTGTTATCACGTAGAATCCTAGATATAGAATTAGAAGGGACTTTTGAAATCATCTAGTATGACTCCATTTCACAAATGGGGAACCAGAGAGCCATTTAAGCGCCTAAGAACACAAATTAATAGACGGCAGAGACTATTTCATTTTCATCTTTGTGTCCTCATGACTTAGCACTGAGGTAGGTATGTAGAAAGTGCTTAAAAACTGTGTGACTGATGGTGCAAGATCACACAGACAGCAAGTGGCAGACCCAGATTGGATACCCACTTACCTGACTCCAAATTTAGTGCTTTATATTGCACAAGATTTGTGATTTCCATAAAACATATGCATGTTCCCATATATAATACTGATTGTGTGCTATGTATTATATTTGTCTCCATATAAGTACTAGCTGCATGTACTTATAACATGAGTGCTTAGATGTGTTCAAGTGCATTGTATTATGTAGTTAGAATGATTATCTGTGACTATGATAGAATAAGTTGTTATACTTACAATATATATCTACATATGTTCAAAGTGTGCCTCATGTAATTAGAAAGATCTACAGATGTTTTATAAATATGTAGTCAATTTAATCAGGGACAACACAGCACAGAATCTGTCATAAATGGGATCTGGTTTCTACCAGCAACTCAAAATGTCTGTCTACACAGCCACACACCCTTTTTGTGGCTTCAGATAATTCATAATCATAGGTTTAGTTTGAGGTACAAAGGTACTCATTTCAAGAAGTTCAGGAAGCTGCAAAACATCAAAGAAATAACTGGAGTGTGTGATCAGGACAGAAAGAAAACTTGGGGCACATTAAAAGTAATATTTTTGTTATTGCTTACAGTACCCCAAATATCCTTTCACAACTTTACCCCCTCTCGCTATTGTAACAACATATCTTCAGAATTCAGTTTTTTAAAAAATCTGCAAAAATAAAGAACACATTACAATCTGCTAACAGCCCTATACCCTTGCTAAAAAAAAAATCCTGGAATGAACTTATTGTTGATCTATAAATTGGATCATATATCACAATGTAGTAGTGTTACTCAGTTCTAACTCTCCTCTGTTTAATTCTACATAGTATTTTGTATTTCATGGATAGGGTGACTCAGTACATGGTAAACCATTTTGAGGACAAGAACATGACATGTAAAAATCATTAAGTTGCAAGAGGCTTCTACCAGTTTTGTTAATTTGGTTCATTCATTTGCTGTCAGCATAATGACTTCTTACCCATGCTTTAAAAAGGAGTGTCTATCCTATTTTAGAATCTCTCTAGGAAAAACTGATTCATTTTCTGCCTCAGTAACTCTGAACTAGAAAAATCTCTGAAACCAAACATGATTTTCTCTGGTATATCTCAGAATAAATTAATTTCTCTTAAACTTAAACTCTTAAAGAGATCTCACTGTATTGAAAAAAAATTAATTTAAAGCTCTTCCATTCATTTATTGTTTTATACATATACAAGAACAGGGCCCACAAATACAATTTTTTTAAAACTTTTTTTTGTTTTTTTTCTGGCAAACCCCAATCCTCTCCTGATACTGATTCCCAGTGTCCTGGTTCAGCAACCCAAAGGTATCGACAATGCTGTTCCATGTTTGCCCCGCTCCTTTATTTGGAAATATTAATAGAAGCTTCCTCGAAACAGTAATTAATTATTTTTAAATGGGAGGGCTACAGATGCAGAAAGGTGAATAAACTTTCAGATGAGGTCACTGGCCTTATTAAATTGTTTTACTCTGTTATAAGAGAACTTCCACGAATGGGGGGAAATAGTAAATGTGTGTGATATGTAAATAAGACCCATCAATAAAACTTTAGCTTTAGAAAATGAAAATAAATGCCTATGGCAGAATGGTGTAGTTTGAAGGAGTGTAGAATAAAATCCAAGTTTCCCATTTATTAGTAATGTGACCATGGGTGAATTACTTAAATGCTCTGTACCTCTCTTTTTCTAAAATAGTGGTAATAATGCCATTTATAGTACTTCCCTCACAGCCACAACTTGACACAGTCCCTTACCACTTCATGTCTGGATTATTCCAATAGACTTCTGGATTGTCTTCCAGCCTTAAGTTGAACTAGTGACATGTTTCTCTTTTTTATTGTATGACGTTCCATCTCTTCACTCCATATATTTTCACTAGTTATGCTCCATGCCTGGAATCCTCCCACTCCTTGTCTTTACCTCCTGTCTTTCCTGATGTCCTTCAAATTTGAACTAAACATCCCATCTTACTTGAGAAACCTTGCCCAGTCTCTTTAATGTTAGTGCCTTTCCTTCTGTTGATTATCTCCAGTTTACATACACACACATCTTGTTTGTACCTAGCTATTTGTATGCTGTCTCCCTCATTTAGATCTTGAACTCCTTAAGGACAGGGATTATTTTTGTCTTTCGTTTTATAATCTCAGTGCTCAGCACTGTGCCTAGCACATAGTAGGTGCTGACTTGACTTGTTTTGACTCAATAGGGATGTTTTGAGAATATACAGATAGGAAAGATGGCTTGATTATCTATTGTTATTTTAATCAATAAACTAGTTAATCATATTTTCATTAGATTATAGATTTACAGCTGAAAAAATTTAGAGGCTCTCATGGAGTGCAATAATTCATTTTACAGTTGAGAACTTTGAAACACAGGAAGGTTAAGTGACTTGCTTAGAGTCATGCAGCTAATAAATATCTGAGATGGGATTTGAATCCAGGTTTTCTTGACTCTAAGTTCAGTGCCCTATCAACTATACCACTTTGACTTTGTCAGGTACCTACTATTTATTTCCCAGTCATTGTGCTAAGTTTTGCAAAAAGGAAGAAAGAATGGAGGAAAGGAGAGGGAGAGAGAGAGACAGCGACAGAGACAGAAAGAGAGAGAAAATCAATCCCTGATAACAATATATAAATTTAAAAGTACATAAATATGTCAATAAACAAAGACATCTCAAACACTATAACAGGTCAGTAGGAGAAATATTCTAGATAAAGAATATCTTTTTCATTATCTCAAATCCCTCAACATAGCTGCCCACCTATTTGATTTTATGCATATCACAAGAGGTCTTAACTATAAGACACTACTATATACTTGCAATTATTATATCACAACTCCCATAGCACTACTTGAAAAACCAAATCTATTTTTTTCCTACATGATACCAAATAAGGGGGATTTTCTTGTCAAAATCAACTAATTTTGTCCCTTTTAAACTCAGATTTAGAATATTTAAAAGGCATAAAATGGGAGAAAAAAAGGGGAGAGCAAACCTCTTCTGAAGAAGGATAACAGCAATATCCTCTACAGGGAAACTAATGTGAGTGTATGGTTTAGTTACACGTTTCTGTGGGTGAATAGTTGATATTTTCCCATGATTCCCAAATCAAAGGCATTCTACTATAGTGGAAAGAATGCTAGATGTGCACTCGAGAGGAATCTGGCTCAGATCCTACCTATGACACACTTAGTAGTCGTAGGACTACAATCCTATCACTTAGCCTTTTTTGACTATCCATTTCCTAATCTCTAAAATGGGAATTGTAATACCTGTACTACTTTACTTGCATGACTTTTTCAGGCTCAGATGTATGCAAAAGGCTTTACAAACCTTAAAATACTATGGATTTTACAAGAACAGTAAAGGAATTATGGGGTTTCACTGTGTAATTACTTTCCTCGTATTGTGTCCATTTTGAAAGCAGTTTCTCTTCATAGAGTTTTTGCTCAAGCCGTACGTTCTCAGCCCTCAAAGCTGAGTAGAAATATTTCTGAGCCTAAGACCTACATTTGGGAAAGGGAAATTATATAAACATTTAAGTTGCAGAAACATGCAAAATGAAGTGGAAAGCAGAAATATTTATCCTCATAATAGATTTCAAAGGACACAATCACTCCAGTGACCTGAGTGATTCAGATGAAATTATTTTTTACCAAGCTACTTGATTTTCTCAGTTCTCCACATATTTCACATGAATACATGCAGACTAAATCTTGACCTTAAAACAAATAGCAGAATGGAAATCTCAAGAATTAATGTAGTTATAGCTTCTATTTATGTTGTTTCCATTAATAACTTCCTTCCAGCAATCCCATAAATGAGATCCTGATAGGCATAAACATGCGTTTCACATCTTTAAAGATGTTTCCTTTGCTTGAGAACACTGAAAAAAAGATATAATCATTTTTCTTGGGATCATAGGATCAGAGGTAAAAGAAACCTTAGAGGATGTCTAGGCTAGCTCCCTCACTTTACATATAAGGTTACTGAGGCTCAGAGATCCAAGATCACACAGCTAGTAAGTAGTAGAGATAGAATGCAAAGTGAGGTGCTCTGACCCCACAGCTGGAGCATTTTCCAATGTACCATGATGCCACCAGAGCAATGAAATCTCTTCTCTGCAGACTCTGCACCACCGTGGTACAGTGGCTTAACGTCAGGTATGGGTCAGGAAGATCTGAGTTCATATCCAGCATCAGACACTTACTAGCTCAGTGATCCTGGCAAGTCACGGAAACTCAGCTTCCTCAACTCAAAAGGAGAATAGTGCTTACTTTTCAGGGTTGTTAGGAGGATAAAGTGAGATAATATTTGTGAAGCACTTAGCACAGTGCCTGGCACAAGTTTGACAAATTCTTGTTTCCTTTCTTCTCTTTGGACCATATGGACTTCAAATAACATTTCCCACTTGTTTTGACCTCAGCATTTTTCCATTTTCTAACACCAAATAGAACTTTTTTTTTAATACCTTCCATTGGTCTGAGTCATCACCCTTTGGATGAAGTCAGTCTATCTTCTGCACACATCTGTTCTCTTTGCCAAGCATATTCAGATTGAATTCATGAGGATTACAGACTGGAATGAATATACAAATTTTATGTGAATATGAAACTTGCAGGGTCGACCTAAGTGAATATGAGTCCCAAATATGAGTGACATTTTTGCTTTAAAGAAATAATTTATTCATGAACTTTATGTTGATTTGAAGCTGTAAGATGTGTGCTAAGTCATTCAGCAATGGTTATCCAAATATTTATGACTATGCTCTTCATGTAATCACCAAAGATTGTGGAAGGATTTCCAGGCTTTCTATTACCTCCATGGTTAAATATAAAATCTGTTTAGTATATAAAGCTTTTCATAACCTGGCCCTTCCTAAATTTCCAGTCTTCTTATCCTTTGTTGTTATTTAGTCATATACAACCTTTTGTGACCCAATTTGGGGTTTTCTCGGCAAAGATCATAGATTGGTTTATCATTTCTTTGTCCACCTCATTTTACAGATGAGGAACTGAGTCAAAGGGGATTAAGTGACTTGCCCAAGTAAGTATCTGAGGCCAGATTTGAACTTGTGAATATGAGGCTTCCTTATTCCAAGCCTAGTGCTTTATCTACTGTGTCACCTACCTGCCCCAAAACTTTATTCCTCCATGAACTCTGATCTAGTACACTAACCTTCTTTCTGTTACACACACACACGCATACACACACCGCTCTATTTCTCTACTCTGTGCTTTTGCATTATCTGACTCTATGCTAATAATGCTCTTCTTTTTTGGTTTCCCTTATTAGTTTCTCTGGCTTCCTTTAAGTCCTTTAAACTTCCTTTAAGCTCAAACCCCATCTTCTTCAGGGGCCCTTTCTCATCTCCGCTCCCCTCAACATGCTAGCACCTTCCACATTACCTCTTGTCTATTCAATTTTATATTGGTATTACCTATTTCTTTACATGTTGTTTCACTAATTTTAATGTGAGCGCCTTGAGAGGAAAGAATATTTTTACCTTTCCTTCTATTCTCAGGGCTTAGTACAGTGCCTAGCACATAAGTATTTAATAAATGTTTTTGATCAATTTACTGCAGTCCTTTGGATTAGCAATCTAAAGAAAAGTTGTACATCATGCAAGATATACTTAAATCTACACAAAGATCATCTTCAGAGATGCAAGCACTTTTTGAACTATGAAACTCTTGTACATAATGTCTAGTCCTCATAGGCACAAGCTCTAGCCAGGATCACATACAGCTAGCAATATCTTCTGAGCCACAATTTTTACTTCTCTGTAGCCAGAGGCTTCCTTAGTTGTGTTAGGAATGGAGGGTATTCAAACATCAAGAAACTCATATAATTTCTATGCTCTGTGAGAGTTAGTGTGGATAATAAGCTAACCTTGAAATTGACAAGGACCTGGGTTCTGACACATACTGCCTTTGTGACCCTAAGTAATCCAGGGAACTTAACAATGCTCCATAACTATCAATTGCAGAAAAGGTGCTGGCCTGCATTGGCAGAGGGAGTTTTCCCCCCTACGATTTTCCTATACCAATGAGATCCCAGGTCCAATTCCTATCTCTTCTTTGATAAAGAAACTGAAAACAAATAAGCAATCTAATAGAGGAATACCTTAAAAATCAGGTTGGTATAGGTTGTCTAATCTACTAAGCCTTCTTGGCTACTCTTTTGTAAAGCTGTAACTGTTATGTATAATGATGACCTTGAAGTACTATAATTAAATGCAATATTTATTAAGTGGTTACTTTGTTTGTTTTTTTTTTACTTTTAGGCAATTGGGATTAAGTGACTTGCCCAGGGTCACACAGCTAGTAAGTGTCAAGTGTTTGGCCTGAGGCCGGATTTGAACTCAGGTCCTCCTGACTTCAGGGCCGGTGCTCAAATCACTGCGCCACCTAGCTGCCCCCTTAAGTGGTCACTTTGAATATGGCACTTTGAAGATAAGATATGACAACAATACCATTCTCAAGGAACTTATTATCTAAATGATGGCATGAGGGAGGAGAAAACTAGACACAAAAAGCTATTATATAAGAGAGAATGAGAAAAGTCCAAAGAAACTTACGCTCTAAAAACATGCTTTGAGAAATTTGAGGAAGGAGATTACTTTCACCTGGGTAACCAGGTGGTAGATTGAGTTCAGGGAAATCTTCATGGAGAAAATTGTACCTGGGCTTAACCCTGAATAAAGGAGAAACTTAGAAAAGTAGTAAGAGAAAGAAATTTCCATTCTGGTCAAGGACCATGAGATGATAAATCTGGCCCTAAAAGGCTCCTCAGTGGTTATCTAGGACAACCCCTTCATTTTACAAAGAAGGAAATTGTACCCAATGTATATTAAGGGACTTGCCTAAGTTCATATGGAGGTAAATATCAAAGTCCAGATTTTCAAGGTCCTCTAACTCCAAAGTCAATGCAGCATATTACTTCTGCCTATGGACAAGAGTTGAATAAGATAGGCGATCATAGATGGACTGAATTCTTAATTACTGGAGGGAACATGCACTTCAATGGGACCATAGAGTTATTTGAGTATTGAGTGCACACTGGGGTAACATGAACAAAGGCATTGGGATGAGGCAGGTCATGATAAACACAAGATGGAGAAAAATAGTCCATTCTGCTTTAACTATAGAGTACTTGAAGAGTAGTACAAGATGAAGTTAGAAAGGTAGGATGAAGTTGCTTCATTGAAGATCTTCAAAGACATGATTATGGGTTTCTAATCTGTAAAATAAGGTGAAATAAAATGAGGTTGAAGGTTTCTCCTCTCATAAAGTGAAGCAACTGGAGGCTCAGTTGATAGAACACTAGGTTGAGAATCAGGAGGACCTGAGTTCAAATCTGGCCTCAGCCATTTCATTAGCTGTAAAGTCATTTAACTTCTATTTGCCTTAGTTTCCTCACTACAATATGGGGATAATAATAGCACCTATCTTAGAGGGTTATTGTGAGGAAAAAATGAGATGATATCTGTAAAACACATTTAGCACCAGGCCGGGCACATAGTGGGTGCTGTTTAAATGCTTATTCCTTCCCTCTCTGCAACAGTTACTCAAAGATCTAGAAAGAGCCATTACTTTAAGGTTTATCAATTTTAGGATTAGAGGCTAAAGTGAATTTGAGGGCCCAGGGCATTTTGAAACTATTTTCAAGGACGACCTAACTAATCTTTTCCATCTCTGACGGAGACTGTGGTTGTGCTGGTTGTGCTCAAGGGGCATGCCAACTCAAGAAAACCTTTGTACTTTCAACAAACTGGAAAGCTATGACCCAAATATAAAAAATTTACTATTTGTTTCCAGTTTCTGTTTCTGACTCATTCTGTTGGGTCATTCATTACACTCTTCCAATTATGAGAAATGAATACTGGCACCTAAGAAATAAGGACAGAGAAAGAATGATTTTATTGAGGAGAATAAGATGTTGAGACTAGCGTGCTTAGATGCCATAATGCATCTTACTACCATTTCTTCTTGAGGGCATAAAGATGCTGTTCTTGAGACTTTACTCCTCAACTAACACTTGTTTCTCCTTCTTCCTTTAAACAAACTAGTTCGTTAGTCAAGAAAAGTCACTATAATTGTCTTTCATCCATGAAAATGGAAAATGTATATAGAATAGAAGCTTTCATCTGTTTCCTAGAAGACTGTCTAGTTTCTTCTAATTTGTTTCTCCTTCTTCAATCCTTTCTTACTTTGAAATTGTTCATTTAGAGTTTCAAGTGGAAGTTTTTTCTAATGTAAAACATTCATTTTCCTCTGCATGTGGGTGGGAGAGAGATAGATTGGGATTGATTGGTTTAGTACTAACATCTCTGTTATGAAATAATAAAATTTTCAAGCTAGACAGGAACTTAGAAATTATTTAATAGAATTTTCATTTAAAAAGAAAAAAGAAATTGGAATCCAGGGAAGTTAAGTGATTTGTCCAAAGTCATATAGCTAGCTAGTAAAGCTAATTATCTGATTCCCAGTTCAGTAGTCATTCTACTGAAATATGTTGTCTCTTCCAGGAGCTACTAAAGTTAGGGTGTAAAGTGGTCAATTTCTCTGAATGTCTCCTAGATTTGGTAAATCCTCTTTTGAGTAGAAAGTCATTACTCTGAAGATTTATCAATTCTAGGGTTATAGATTAAAGTGAATTTGAGGGCCCTCAGCATTTTGAAACTATTTTTAAGGATGACCTAATTTTTTCCATCTCTGACAGAGGCTATGATTATGCTGGTTGTATTCAAAGTAGCATTCCAAATTCAAGAAAACTTCTGTACTTTGTACTGTACACCAGGTTCTTTCACCTAGAAAACAATGTTAACCATAAAAAAATTTATGAATCAACAATCTCTTTGCCAATATTAGTACTAAGAAACCTTGGCTGCGCTTTGGCATACTTAGAAAGTTTGGAGACTGTGTTGATGTCTGGGTCATAAGGGAAATCATTTCAATAAGAAAGAGAAAACCTACTCTACTCAGTAGTCAAAAGTCTTAATAATCAATAAATGTGAGCATAAAACTCTAAAATACTGGAGAAAATGCCTAAATGTTTAAACTGTGGAAAGCAGAGCTTTAACACATCTCATTTTTTTCCAGCCTAGCAGTCACACTTTTAAAGAAAGATTTTTGGAGTACTGAAGAATTAAGTATAATCTCAGGGGAATGATAATTCTTAGAAAAAATAAAAAATAAAAAAAATAATCTCAGGGGGACAAGAATTAAGTGTTAGAGCTTTTGACATCTGGAACTTCAGGCCTTGGCCAATTTTGGAAACAAATAATGACAACAGTTTAGTGTCTAAGTTTGAAGTCAGGTTTCTGATATGGTAAGTGTTAACTTTATACTTCAGTAAAATTACTTGGATGATACATCATGATGCAGTTTAAAATTCAGTGAGAGAATGATATTTTCTCTTTTTACAGGGAATTTTGTCTTCAGTTGCAGCCTTTGGGATTGTTTGTGTTATTGTTGTTGCTTTTTTTTCCTCCTATCTCGACATATTTTTTCCCCCAAGGACAGTTGAATCCAGCTCATTTTCCATAAGAAGAGCTTTGCCTACACCCTTAGGTCTTAGACCAACTCCCCTGATGACAACGAGGGATAAAATTTCCACCATTAACCAAAACCATATGCTGAGGTCGAGATGACATCAGTCTAGTTCTCATAGAATAATGAGAATTTGGGAGCTCTGGAGAGAGAAAGAACTCAATTCAGTGACATATTTAGTACTATATTTTATACCATGGAGCATATACAATACAAAAGCAAATCTCTAAGACATTGAGTTCAAATTTCTTTTCCTGTACACAAGGGACAGAAGATACCAGTCAGCAAAAGTGGGAAGAGCAATTTCTTTTTTATTAAAACACCCACTGGTTTCTCCTTTGCCACATTTTTTTTTAAGCTGGAAGGAATCTCAAGAAATTTCCTACTCTTAGCTCTTTATTTTACAGATATAGAAAATAATGTCCAGGGAGATTAAGTGATTTACCAAAATTAGTGGCAGAGTTTAAACTAGAACCCACATTCCTCTCTCTGACGCCACTGTTTTATTTTGCTTTGTTTTGTTTTGCTTTCACAACAGTACCCATTAGCACTGAGGCAGCAAGGTGTGAAGTGGGTAGAGAAGTAAACTTGAAGTTAGGAAGATATGAGTCAAGATCCTGGCTTAGACAGTTACTTAGGTATGTGACCCTTGGCAAATTACTTAACCTCTCTCTGCCTCAGTTTACTGCTAAAATGTGGAGAATAATAGCACCTTCCTAACACCTTAAAGTGATATATAAATGCTAATTATTATAATCATGATTATTCATGTTTTAGCACAGAGACATGAGAAAAAATATTTCAAATGTTTTGCTCTTAGCTCCTAGCTATGTTCCCTCATCATTATTTTTCATATCCCTTCCTAGGTCCCTAACCAAATAGACATTTTCCTTACCACTTGGCCACTGATATCCCACTAGGCTTAACCCTAGCATGCCTAAGAGCTGCTGTTCCCTTCTATAAGACGAACATTCAGAAAATCATGAATCACAGAATTTTAGAATTTGAAGGGTCATCAGTACCCAGCTAGTCAAACCCATAAGTGAAAAAGAATCCCTACATATAGCTGATAAGTACCCATTCATCCCTTGCTTGAAGACCCCTAGTCCAAGTGAACACATCATCTCCGAAAATAGCCAACATCCACTTTGGGATAGGTCTAATTTGTATTACCTTCTTCCTTATATAGTGTCTATGTTTGCCTCCTTAAAACTTTTATCCATTTCTCCTAGTTCTACCTTTAAAATACTTGAAAACAGCTATCATGTCCTCCCTGATTTTTCTCTTCTCCTGAACATTCTGTTCCTTCAACCAGTCTTCATATTGCATGGACTTAGGGACACTCAAAATTCAACATTTCCTCCTTTAGATGCTTTCCAACCTATCAATGTCCTTTCTAAAATGTGGTACCTAGAACAACTTAGGACTGCTGTCAGTTTTGGGCATTTCGGTTTAGAAAGGGCATCATTAGCAGGAGCGCATCCCGACAAAGGCAGTCAAGATGATGAGGGGCCTTGAGTTCATGCCATATGAGAAGGAGTCAAAGGAACTGGGTGATATTTGGGCTAGAGAAGACTCAGAGAACTATGTTCAAGTAATTAAAGGATTATTGTGTAAAAGAGGGATTTGATTTGACATTTCAATTGGCACCAAAGGCCTGAACTCTGATCAATGGATGGGAATAAAAAACAGGAAACTTTAGGCTTGATATAGGGAAAATCTTTTTAAAAATTGAAATTTTTAGAAGGAAAAATGGGCTGCTTCAGTGACTAGTGAGTGCTCCTTAATTTGAAGTCTTATAACAGAGGCTAGATGACCATTTGGGAAGTATAGCCTAGTAGGAATTCCTTTTTGGGTGTGGGATGAATTAGATGGTACTTGAGATCTCTTCCAACTTGAAATTCTGTGAGACTGCTGAGAGTATCCCTAGGTGTCTTCTACTTCTCAATCTATATACATATAGAATATGGAAACTTATTTTTCTATTTTTATAAGGAACTACTAGCACAGACATTCATATTGAGAAAAATTAACTTGTATTCTTACCTTAAACCATACACTAGAGTACATTCCATTTGAACCAAAAAGCAAGCTCATATATTCAAATGCTGAAATGGATCCATTACCTTGTATATTGAGATGTTCTATCCAGTGTTTTAGATAGTAATACAACTATGTTGGCCTTTCTATTCAATTCTAACTCATGTCTTCTCTCTCCCCTATAAATTTGCCAGTATTGGAGGCTTTCTTCATTTCTTCCTGATATCACATTAATGCAAAAAAAAAAATCAGGCTGCTTATTTGCCATCCTTTGCCATCAACACATGACCAGCCCAGATTCTTTTTCCTATCATTCATTTGCCTTATGGAAATTTAGACTGAGAGCTAGAAATTACCTCCTAGGCATTCTCTTGACCAACCCAATAGTCCAATATTCTCATTTTATAGATTAGTGACTTATCCAAAGTCACACAAGGATGTAAACATCAGAATCAAATTTAAGCCCTAGTCTCATGAGTACAGAGCTCATACTTTTCCATTGTCTTCCCCTGAATTTATAACAGTTTAACTTCAGATATTTTTTAGGTTTTTTTTATGTATGTCACAACTCACCCAAATTCACCATACCATAATCACCCTTTCCTGTATTAATGTTATTGTATTCTTTTCAATTATTGAATATTCTTTTTTTCTCCCTCCTATCCCCACCCACTGAAAAATAAGGAAACAAAGAAATATGTCTACAATGTACCTTCAGGCAATGGGGAGCCACTGTAGTTGGTTAGGTGAGTGGCATTGTTAGTTCTGTGTTTAAAGAGAATCAGTTTGACATAGTATAGAGGACAAACTGAAGGAAAAGGAGCCTTGAGGCAAGGAAGCCAATTGGGAGGCCAATGCAGTACTCAGATGAGTGATGAACTGATGTCTTGAACTAAAGTGGTAGCTCTGAAAGCAGAATCAAGTATGAGAAAAGTTATGAAAGTGGAAATGGCCAGATTTGGCAACTGACTGGATAGATATAGAACTAGGGAGAATAAGGAGTCATGGATAAAATTCATAATAGCAATAATGATGATGATAATAATAATATCTACTGCATATATAATACTTTGAGGTTTGCGAAGTACTTTACAAATATGTCAGTTTGCAGCACTGTAAAAGTGGAAGAATAGGGGTGCCTTCAACAGGAAAAAAGAAGAAAGGTAGGTTTAGGGGAAAAGACAGCGAGTTCAGCTGTGTTTGAGATGTCTCTGTAACACCTAATGCAAAATGTCTATTGGGCTCAGGGAAAAGACTATATAAATCTCTGTGACATTTGCATAAATAAAATAATTCCTTGGGAGATAATAAGATTACCAAGATAGAGAAGAGACAAAGGATTAAGACGAAATCTTGGGAAATATTTATACTTAGTGAGGCATGATCTCGATGAAAGACCTTCAAACTCAACAGGGGAGACATGAAACAGATAAAAGATGAGCCGAGAGAGCAGGGTCATGCAGGCCCAGAAAAGGCAGAGCATTAAGTAAGGGTGCTCAATAATGCCAAATGAGCCAGATAGGTCAAGAAGGATAAAGACTAAGAAAAGACCATCATATTGGTGATTAAAGGCTCATTAGTAGCTTTAGGTATAACAGATTTGGTTGAATGATGCAGTCAGAAGCCAGATCACAAAGGTTTAAGAAATGAATGAAAGGAGAAGAAGTGAAGGTAGTAAGTTTAGAAAGCTTTTTCTAAGAATTTGGATGAGAAATGGAGAAATATTAAATGATTTTTGTTGGTTGTTCAGTTGTTTCAGGCATGTCCAATTCTTTGTGACCCAATTTGGGTTTTCTTGGCAAAAATGCTGGAGTGGTTTGCCTTTTTTTCTTCTACAACTCACTTCGTAGAAAAGAGGATTTTACAGAAAATGAGGAAACTGAGGCAAACAGGGTTAAGTTACTTGCCCAGGGTCGCACAGCTAGTAAGTTTCTGAGGCCAGATTTGAAATCAGGCGTGACTCCAGGTTCAGTACTCCAACCACTATGCCACAATATTAAATTATAGTTTGGGTTTTTTTTGATTTGCTTTATTTTTTGTTTTTGCAATAAAACAAGCATTTATATAACATAGTATAATTTTTAAAAAGATGGCTGCACATGAAACTGCTAATCTATTATGTAAAAGTTGCTATTGTTTTTAAATATATAGTAAAGTTAAATAAATTTCTTTTTTTCCCTTTTTTTCTTCCCTCCCCCCATTACACACAAATAGGTATATAAATGTAAACTTATTCTATACATACTTCTATTTATCACTTCTTTGTCTGGATGCAGATGGCATCTTTCTTCATATATCCTTTATAGTTAATTTGGTTATTTATGATAGTCAAAATTACTTATTTACTTAAAGTCTTTCTTAAAACAATATTGTTGTTACTGTATACAATGTTCTCTTTGTTCTGCTCATTTCACTCTGTTATTTCATTCAAGTCTTTCCATGTTTTTCTAAAATCATTGAACTCATCATTTCTCATAACAGTAGTATTCCTTCACTATTATAGACCACAACTTGTTCTGCCATTCCCCAATTGATGGGCATCCCTGCAATTTCCAGTTTTTTGCCACCTCAAAGAGATCTACTATAAAATTGCAGAATATATAGGTTCTTTTCCTTTGTCCCTAATAATCTTTGGAAATAGACCTAGTAGTGGTATTGCTGGGTCAAAGGGTATAGGCAGTTTAGTAACTCTCTGGACACAATTCCAGATTGCTCTCCAGAATGTTGGAATCAGTTCACAATTCCACCAATAATGAATTAGTATTGTGAAGTTTTCTGAGGTTTTTTTTAAGGATAATAAGAAAAGAATTAATAACTAGAGAAAGGTTGGAGGTTCAAAAGGTATAGGGTATTATTAAAGTTTCTATCTTCTGGAAAAGACAGCAAATCATGGGAATCAAGATCAGAGTTGGAAGTGTTAGCTTTGGGAAGGAAAAGGGCTACTACATCATCAGAGCCTGAGGAAGAGAAGGAGAGAGTGGGAGATAATATCAAGGGTTTTTGAGAGGAAGAGAATAGCAGTCAAATGGTTTCAAAAAGTAAAAAGTGAGGTGCTCTGTTGAGAAGAGAGAGTAGAAAGACAGATTGTAGGAGGCTGAAGGAAGTAAGCAAAGGTTTGAAATAGTTTCTATGGAAAGTGAGATAGAGAATCAATTAGAGAAGAATGAAAGGATCCTTGACCTCAGTGAGGGGCTAGTTAAGGCCGATAACATACATTTGTAATGTACCTTGTTGGCTTGTTTGTGTGACTTCTTCCAGCTTTCTTTAGCAATGTGTGAATAGAAGCAAAGGACACAGACCATCAAAGTAATAGAGGACTGAGAAATGATAGGATAATGAGGCAAGGGTTTTGAGAGTGAGGGCAATGTAGAATTAATATGACTACCACTGAGTTGAGGTTGTAGAGGGAGGAAACTAAATTCAGAGCAGGGCCAACAGCTTGAGAAAGTACTGGGGGGTGGTATAAGGATTAGAAGTCTTGATGAGGGCAAAGAATAAACTTAGAAGAAGCAAAGCAGAGGGGAAGATGGGGTGGTGCAAAATTGTGGTCAGATAGAGGAATATCGGAGGTTTTCATTAAGGAAGTTTAAATTTGAGAGAAATGTTGAGATGTAATGTATGAGCATCCTTATATGTGACTGAGGTGGAGACGAAGAAATTAGGATTAAAGGAATCTAAGGAGACGTTATCTCAAAAGAATTCGACTTAACTTGTAAAGGAAACATACACAGGGAGGGGAAAAGCCTGGAAAATTATAGCCTAAAACAAAAAAAAAAAGTTTAAAAATTGCCAATTTTTCTTGGGTGAAGCCCCTAACTAGGTAATCCAATAACTAAAGTTCCAGGAAGAAAATCTCAACTGATCCCCACAAATGCAAAGGGCCTAAATTTTATCCTATAGGAAGCCCCACGTGTAACCTTTTTGAATTGTGTAGGGCTGTTATTCCAACTCAGGTTAATACTATTGAGTTCCCAGAGCACATTTGGCTACATTGTTCTTCTTTTAGGGGTAACCTAAGAGGTCATGGGGCTTCCCTCAATGTCATTGGCTCAAACTCCCATTGCAGTATGTCTCCCCAGTTTATCAATTGCTAATTATAATTAGCATCTCCCTTTTCTCATTGATTGGGTCAGTGATAAGCACTATAATAGCAATGAACTAATTAGGAGATATAGCAAGAGTAGTAGTACAAATATATTCCCCTGCACTGAGGGCAGTGTCTCCTCTATTCTACCTCATTACATGTGGAGAGTGGTTTCAGACTTAAAGTGCTCGCTGAGATGCATTTACCCCACCAAGTTCATTTATGAAAGCAGCACAGGTACTGAGGGGGTTACTCCCTTGTTTCAGGAGTAAGAAGGTGTCTTCTTGTTGATCCACTTAGGTACTATATCAAGTCAGTCACTGGTGCCTCACCAAGTTTGGCTGCTGGCCAATTCTGGTATAGGTTCTAGTTTCTGAACATATTCAAGAAGGTCACTGGGTCCTCATTAGGCTTGGTTACTGGCAAATTCTAGAGTTAACCTCCAACCTATTGAAGCTCATGAGGTAATAGCAGTATATATTCCTTCACCTAAGAGCAGGGAAGAAGACACACAACAGATTCAGAAACAATAGCAGAACCATGTACTCATAGGACCATGGCCTGAGTGAGAGAGAGCCACTCAGTTAGAGTCCTATTTCAGTTCCTCTTCCTCACCCTATCACATCCAGGGAGGAAAGAGAGATGCTTTGTTTGATTAGTGCCATTTTGAATGCCCGTAAAAGTTCTGGCTCAGCAGCCAAACAAAAGGCTTTTTCTTCATCAGTGGTAAATTCACAGGAAATGGTCATAGAACAATCACACATTCTCACAAGTTGATGTGAAGGGATTTGTCAAACAGAACATGCTGCTCATTCTCATAAGCACTGGAATTTCATTGGTCAGTTTCCCATTATGTATGATTTTGCTGCTTACTGGCATTTGACTTTTCACAATATTCTTTTCTTTTCGATGGAAAGTTTTATTTGGGTTTTAATTCAAACCAAATTCTCTCCTTCCCTCTTCCACCATCCTACCTCCCCATGCTAGTTGCTTTGTCTAGCAGCCAAGGAAAAAAGCAGGAGGTGAAAGGATTAACTGGCAAATGGGACAGGAGGGTGTTTTTTCCCTTGATGGATGTGAGGAGGGGGGAGTGAAAGAATGTGCCTATGTGCCTTACCAACCCCCACAGTTCATTACCATATATACCTCCTAGCTCATTCCTAATCAGTGACTCAGAAGCAGATTTATTGTTTGCTCTTGATCCAATTCTCTTCGCCATTTCTCTGCTACCAGGCATCACTATGATCCCTGACTGATCTTGAGTGAATCCCAAGGGGTATGTCATCTTGATCCTGAATCAGCTTAGTGTGGCAACCCCATTCCATGACTGCTTTATTACTTTTCTTCTTACAGGAAAGATGGAAGCTTCCCTTCACCCATCCATGGCTGCTTTCAGAATCTTCTCTGAAGTCCTTTCATATTCATCTGTTTAGGGATTGCTCAGTGAGGAAACTTTACCTTTCCCTCTCCCTGTGACTCTCTAGATTTTTTTACTATGCCTATGTTGCCTTCTCATCCTGAAAATTCCATCAGTACCTAGGGCCTTCTCACCCTAGAACATTCCTCTTCCCATGGGGACCCCTTTTCTCATTGGTGAATTCCTCCTGGTAGCTCCATATTGAGGAAGGGGAATATCTCTCTGTTCCTAGGATCTCCTCTCATTGATGAGTTCCTCCTGGAACCTTCATTTTGAAAAAAGGGAATTAGGCCATCCATTCTCCATTCCTTTCCTAGTTCTACTGTTTCTCTTTTCTGCTCTTTGCCACATTGCCCCATACCACACACCCACACTCTTCAGCTGCCTTTTATTAGAGCATAAACTCCTTAATTGCAGGGTCTTTGTTTTTGCTTTAATTTGTATCCCCATTGCTTACTTAGCACAGTGCCTCGTATATAGTGTTGATTGCCTGACTGTGAATATGGATCAATAACTGTTCTGCAATTAATAGTCAAGTACTTTCTGGGGCACTGAGAGGGTAATCAACTTTATAAGTGTCACACAGCTAGGACTTGTTGGAGTAACTTAATAGTGGATAAACTAACTTGGCTCCAAAGCTAGCTCTTTATCCACTATCAACAAATCAATTCTCTAAATGGAGTTAAAAGCCCAGAACAATCTCTCTGAATTGTTTGCATAGAATATGGCAGATATGAAGACAGTTTTACCAATGCCTCATGTATTCATGTTCTGTTTCTTTTTTCCACCAAAATGTTATCATATCCTGTTGTGTATATCTTAAGTGAATAATGTATTTTCCACATTGTAAAAATACTAGCTGTTTTGATTAGTTATAAGTCAATTGAAGAAAAGCAGACCTAGTTTTGTAGGAGTTGGCTATAAGGCTAGTTAAATTGTGCAAATTTGTTAATGAATAAAGAGAAGAAATATAGCTTTTACAGAATGAAATTATGGTTATTTTTATTCCAACTTGGCTTACAAAATGTTTAATTTTTTCCATTTACATAAGTCTATAAGGTTCAATGGAAAGAAAACCTTTAAAAAGTAAGTCTCATGTTTTTAAAGCTATTTACAAAAAAGCAAAGGGAAAAATAAACAGTCAAATCTCTGAATTTTAGTAGCTTCTTAAATGAAAGAAAGGATAATGCAATCTTAAACTGAAGTATTCTCCATTCAGAATTTCCTGGCATTCATTCATTATCCTCAGACACTCTGTCTCCAGATACACATCCAATAGTTAGTCCCTGATGTGTTGATTCAACACACTTCTTTGTTTCGCATTTTTAACCACTCAGCTTTTACCTCTATCTTTATGACAATCCTTAGTGGCTCCTCTCCATACCTATCAACCTTCCAGAAGAGCTTCCTGGATGGTATAAGGCTACTTAGAAGGCCTGGGTAAGCTTTTGGCTGCCAATTCATTTTTGCTGAAAGTGGATCCCAAACTCTTTTAATTGTTTCAAAGTGTTGTAGCCTTTCTGTCACTAAATTTCCAGATGTCCATATCTGTTCAGCTCTGGTTAAATTGAGTTTGGACATATCCACTCTGGAATTCTCATTTTCCATGTTCACAAGCTAAAGTATCTACAAGGATTATAATGATTTATATTGAAGAAAAAAATTAGCCATTATTATGAATATCTGGACTCTGTTTTAGCAGTTTACACAAATTTAATTTGATAACTAGCATAAATATCAATAGTGAGCTGAAACGATAGTGTAATCTCAGGATGCCTATATATATAGCACACTTGGTAAATTCACTAAATAATGGCACCCATTCATGGGGCCCACACAGTTGAGCTCCTCTTGGCTCAGTAAGATGAGATAAGATAAACATTGCTTTCAGTCTAGAACTCCACAATTTCACAAACTTATTTGGCCTATTGCCTCCTTTCCAAGAAAAAAAAATTATTCAGTACCCCCGGGAAATTGCCTTTCTTTAACCCTTAAATTTTTTTAAAATCTGCATCATTTCAAAAAAGTAAAATATTTTTAAATGATGCATCTTAAATTTAATAATTTATTATAAATTTGTGGGGTTTTTTCCTGCATTGAAATTTTGATGACACAATATTACATCATATAACCATATAGTATTATATTGTAAACAAGTCATTACACTCACATATTCCTGCCAATGCACGCTGGGCTTCCCAACAAGGCACAACACACTCACCTGCCAACCCATGCTTGCTGATACCTGTAGGGGGACTTGACCACTGATCCATTAAAACTTGCATTTTGTGTGTTTATTTGGAAAATAATGTAACCACTACTAGTATAAATCTGTTATGCAACACATGAACCATGTACAAATGGTTTTTTCAAAATTTTCTTACCTTTTCTTCTTTCCTTATGCTTCCACTGCCCCCTTATTTTTATCCAATGTGCCCCCAGTTGCACCCAAGGCTACTACAGCCCCTACCACTATCACCTCTTGAATGCCTCTGTGTAACTTACAAAGAAAACAATATATTGGTTTTTTTTATCATCTGTTAAATCACTAAACTGTTAACACTTACTTATTTGTTCTAAACTATTTGTCTATAACCTGTCTCTGAGACCTACTTAGTAGACTAAGAACCACTCAGTAGAGTGAACAGCCCCACAAAATGTTTAAAGTCGGTGATCCATCTGATATAAAGTTAATATTTACTCAGAACCAAAGAAGAGATTGGACAATTGCCTGGCTTTATGTGATAATGTAGATGATATAGTTGTACAATTGAGACCTTAAGGAGATTTTTTTAAATTGATTACTATGTTTAGCTTTCTTCATTAAGAAAATTTACATAATCACCAAGATTACACTGTTTTCTAGAGGAAGAAGTTGTTTGGGAGACTTAACATTGTCTGGTAAAATGCCTTAGTCCTCAAAGATCCAAAATATCTCATTAATCTATTTCTTTGTTTATTTCACAGCTTTATCAAAGATCATCACAAAGACTTTCAGAAATCTACAAAATTTAAACTCAGTTCAATTCAGAAATATTTAATTTGGTGTCATTTATTGTCAAAGATATGTTTATCATCACATAACAACAGAATATATATGTATGTATGTATGTATGTATGTATGTATACCTATTCTATAGAATGTATATATGTATGTCTATATGTATATATGTTTAAATATGATGGTGATTCAGAATAAAGATGAGTTATAACTATATCTCCTTGTAACAGAGAATTAACTGTATAATGAGCCTTCCCTCAAATTTTTAATTCTTTATAGTTTTCCAACAGGGATGATGGGGTTAAGCATGCAGCTAGGTCCCTTCAGGTAAACTATACGTCCTACTCTCTTACTTAACGAATCAGGAGTTCCTGATTAGTACAATGTGTCTCTGTGACTGTGTCTTGTATTAGAGATGCCATACTTCTGATCAGAGGAAAACCAACGAAATCTTGCATATCTATTCCAGTAAGACCTGAAATTCATACTGGACCAGCTGATGAATAAGAAATTCAATGAGAAACTACAGTAAGTTACTTCACCTACCCCAGAATTGCACAAAGTCAGTTAGAAATCCATGGGGTATAGAAAAGGGGGCCACCAACAAAGCCAGTATTGGTGTAAGTAGTTGGCAGCCTCCCAGCTCACTCACAGAAGACCAAAAGATATGTGGAGCTCAGCATCCAGAGTCCTCAAGAGTGGAAGATCCCCCCACCAAAAAAAAAAAGTCTCAGTAGTCAGAAATCCCCAGAGTCCCTAGAGAGGTTAGAAGTCCATAGTAGCAATCTTAGAAGCCATTAGGATCAGTAGCAATTAGTGTTGTGCAGCACCATCAAACTGAAATAACCCAGGTGCCCAGGGTCTCTGAGTCTGTACTAAGATGCCATAGAGGACTCTAAAAATTGATCACTCTGAACCTCAAAGATGTAGGAAGGTGGGTAATAAGACTAGGTGGAGGTCATCATGGGAACCTATGCTGAGACAAAGCAGGACCAACCACTCCACCAAAAGTGTAGTGGGGGGCTGAGTCTGGCCCTAGCACAAAGCACCAATTCTGGAACTAAAGTTGGAGAGATCAATAAAGGAAAGAAGATACAGAGCAGTATAAAATTGCTATAATTCAAGAAATGTCCTAAAATCTAGCCTACGAGACAAAAATCATTCCGTATTCCTGTGGTAGAGTCTTGGACTACATGAACACCTAGAAGAAATAAAGCAAGAGGTATTTTTTTTTCAAACTAATTAATAAAAGCACTAGAGGAAAGAATTAGGAGAATAAATAGCTTAGGAGAAAGTGGTAAACTTTACTCAAGTAATGGACTCCCCGAATAAAGAAATCAAGGTCTACACGAGACAGCAAGAATATTAGAATAAAATCAAATGTTTGAAAACATAAAAGAAAATAGAGAATATTTAAGAACAACAATAGTTAATCTGGAAAACAAGGCAAGAGATAATTAAAGAATCGCTAGACTTCCTGAACCCCAATCAAAAATAGCTAGCATTTAAATAATAGTAGCTAGTATTTATATAATACTTTAAGGTTTACAAAATGTTCTACAAATATTGCCTTATTTTATCCTCACAACAACTCTGGGATCTACATACCTTTGTAGAGATGAGGAAACTGAGGCAAACAAAGTTTAAGTGATTTACCCAGGGCCATACGTCTAATAAGTGTCTGAGGCTGATTTTAAACTCAAGAATCCTTTTTTTTTCTTCCCTCTCCCCAGTTTTATTGATATGTTTTGGGGGGTTTTTTACATTACAAATATTTACAGATTACTCCCACTTTGAGAAATCTCTTCTAACAAAGTAAAAAAGTTAAATAAAACTAATAATACAGTGATCTCACCTTAAAGCTCATGCAGCATTTCATATCTGTAACATCTATCTATTTCTTTTTCAAATCAACAGAAATCTATCTTTCTCTCTCATCGCATTAAAAATAAAAAAGAAAATTTCTTGCGACAAATATCAGTTAAGCAAAACAAATACCCCAATTGTTGTACACACATACACACACTTAACATGCATACATACATATGTGTGTGTAGGTCTTATTCCACACTCTAAGTCCATTACCTACCTTCTTTCTTATTTATTTTTGTTAGATTTATCTAGGGATGCCACCTATTATTATATTGTTATTGTTTCTTTTTTCTTATAATGAATTTATTTTTCTTTTTAAATATTTCTAAACTATGCCATTGAGCTCATATATGTTAAGTATTTAAATAAATTCATTATTTATGTTTCTTTTCAGCAAAATGTAATTGCCCTTTTTTTTCCCTATTAAGTCTTTTGTGTTGTTGCCTTTTCTAAAATAATACTTGCTACCTCTTTTTTTTTCTTTACTAGGGGCATAATGAATTTTGCTTTAACACCTTATATTAATTTTGTGTCTAAATCTCTAAATACAATTATATCCACATTTCAAGATAGTACATACTTATCAGTGGTACACAAGGAAATATGTATAAACAACAAAGAAACAATGCAAAACTATTTTTTAAAAAACAACAATATTTACAAAATAATAAACTCTTCTAAGCATTAGAATAATACAAACAGCAAAGCAATGCCTGGCAAATAAGTGTTAGTATAATTGTTATAGCTACACTTTAAAGTTTGCAAAGCATGATCCCCACAACAACGCTGTGAGATAGGTTATATCAACTCCATTTTACAGATGAGAAAATTGAGGCTGAGTCAAGTTAAGTGACTTGCCTAGGGTCACACAGCTAAGCAAATATCAGAGGCAGGATTTGAACTCAGATCTCCCTGATTCCGAGTACAGCAGTCTATCTACTATACTACCTATCTGTTTTGTAAGTAGTAAATAGTAAAATAATAGTAAATAAATAGTATATAATAGTAAAATAAATAGTAAAATAATAAAATAGAAACAGAACACATACATATGTGTACATATGTATGTATATATGTTTGTTAGGTTTTTGTCCTTAATTTTCAAAGAGGACCAATGACATTATGGAGTGACGTCTTGATTCATGCATTAATTGGATTTAAGGGAGGCAGTTACACAAAGTCATCAGCCTCAGTCATCAAAGTGCAGCGACAAGACAAAAGGCAAGATGACCGATGATGGCTTGAGATGCAATGGATGACCTTGGTATCTTTGATATGTGACCAAGCTCTAAATGCTCCACAGCACCTGCTTTAATTGCCCTCATAGCCATTGGAACAAATCGTTCTCATTTGCCCATTCTGCCAAGAGAAGTCTTCACATGCTTGGGGTAGACACCACCCTAACTCACTGATGGGTTTGAGAACCATTGATGACCATCAACTTGGCTTAGCACACCTGCTGAGAGAGTTTACTGGGGTGTGGCCACTGCAGATGCCAGAGTTTCACAGAGGCATAGGTGTGAGTTGAGTGCCAGGTAGAAACCAAAGGTGGATGAGCAGCCCTGAAAAAAGGTTGGGATGTATGGGGTGTTCAAGGAGGACTAGCACATCTGGTGTGAAGTATGTGTGTGTGTGTGTGTTGTGTGTGTGTGTGTGTGTGTGTGTGTACGTATACACACACACATATATATGTATATATGTATATGCATCTACTTGAAAGAAATGGACAAATGTTAGTATTATTGCCTATCTACCTGTGTGACCACTTTTCCAGTTTCATCAGTGGTATCATAGGTTAGCCACACGGCAAGTCACATAGACCTAGATCTTTTTAGACCTACTGATCTTTATTCCTTATACATAAACTAGTGGACTTGTCAGTGCATCATATTATCTAACATATAGATCTGCATTCCTAAATTTGAAGATGTGGAAAGCTGAAAGTGAATATCAGCATTTATATGTTCTGTGAATTACCTTAGTGGAATAGGATTTCTGGAGCTGAAATTCTAAGCCTGAAGGTACTATCTGGGGATTAAATCCTTTTCCCCTACCCCACTTCTTGGCTAAACTGAAGGTTCTCTTGATTTGAGGCAAGACTGTTGGGATACAGGACAAAAAATATTTGCTTCACTAAAACATCATTTTCTGAGCCAGAATCATGTTCAGACAGTCTTTATCCAACTTGTAGGTGGTCTTTTTAATCATAGTCTGCTGAATTGTGTCCACTTTCCTTCCTGCTATCCAATTAACTCTCCTCTGAGAGCAATAGTTGGTTGCCATGAATCGTCTATACAGGGTTCTTACTACTCTCTTGGGCTGTTCTATAAATTAGTCAAGTTACTTTATCTCTCCACAACATGATATAAAATCATTCCTTATTAATCACTAATTTGTGTGTCCCTTAAACACCTCAGTCCCCCTGTCTACTTGATGATAGTCCTGAAAATGGACTAGGGCATCATCTCACCATTTATTTCTATCAGAGGTTTGCTTCTTTAGCATCTTTTTCAGCTGAGAGATATACTAGTTAATGAGCACTTGTGTCCTCTCCATTTCCGAGACCCCAAAGCACAAGTCAATTGGTTAGCAAGGATCTCTCAAAAACCTAAAGAAACGTGGTGTAAAGCCTGTAGCACTTCTCCTTATGGAATTGTGTCATGTGTCATCAGTGTCACATGATGACTCCATTGAGAACAGTGTTCTCACTGTTCCTAACAGGATCAGTAATGTGTGATTGAAAAGATCAGAATAAGGATGTCCTGATGGAGGGTAAGGAGTAATCCTAGACTTCTGGATATCTGCCATTGCTTGTACTTTGTTGTCAAAGTCTCCACCTTGGTCATAATACATACTAGTAGAAAATCTATTATACTCTCAGAAAATCTTCTCTCAAACACTTTAGCAGACATGAAGAAGGCTATCTCTTCTCCAGTTGGGAATTACGTGCATATCCAATGACGTGATGTCACTACTAAGATGTGAAATGTTCTCAAGATCTCCTCCCAGAGATAAAGTCAATGCAGTCAACTTCAAAAGCTTTATTAATGATTATATTCTTCAAATATGAAGGACAAATTGGTAGCATTTTCTTTGTATGCATATTGAGCAAATTTCTCACACTTTTTTAAGTGACGTCTGCTGCTATTTGGGGCTAATAAAATATATTTCTTACTAAACTCTATGGTTCTCTCTATTATCACCTAGGGTTCCCATGGCCATATGAAAAACTTGTATCCTGCTACCCTGTGTGGGATCAGTTGTCATCTAGTGTAATACTCTGTTGCATAGTTCCTACTTCTCAAAAACAAGGTCCTTTCTGCTGAGTGTACCATAAGTCATTTATATCACACCCTTAATTCTTGACTTTTATCATTTCTCATGGTCCCTTCATCAGCCATCTGATCTCACCACCAGTCACCCACAGATAAATGAGAGTTGGTTTAATAAAAAGTGGGTCATATATACTACAGTCATGCAATCTAGTGGAAATCTGATGATCTTAGCTGTTCTTCCATTGATTATGGCCCAGATTCCTAGGTGTCAAACTATAACCTTCACTTTTTCCCCTAAGGCATCACCATAGCTACAATGTCATGTATCTGTATCTATATTTTTCTTCCCTGTCTAGTAATATATAGTAACTTGGTAGGTGATTGTGCTAAACATTTTAGAACATATAGGTTATTTTCCTTTTTTCCCTAACCATCTTTGGAAACAGACCTAGTAGTGGTATTGTTGGGTCAAAGGGTATAGGTATTTTAATAACTTTCATACATGTCCTCTTGCTCTGGACTTTTGCCTCAGTAATTCTTCTAATACTGGAGAGTGACCGAAGTTAAATTTATTTTTCTGTATTTACTTATGAATTTGAAAAGCCAGAGCTCTGGTAATGTTCATTACAAACACTTGCCTCTCTCCTCATATATGCTTCTAAACATCCTGTATGAATGGTCAAAACATTCAAGTATTAGGTCTGATGTTGTGTTTTGAATAGTTTATAATTGGTTCCTTTAAATGCTAACACTTCAGTAAGTGTGGATGGGTCTAGACATGGTGCTCACCATCCATTGACTCCAACAACTTCCTCAGAGAACTTCAAGTTTGCTCTGCTTTTTCTCCGGATATTGTTGTTCTTTATCACTCAATCTAACAAGTCTCAGCCCAGGCTGTAAAAATATTTTTTTTCATGTATTTCCATAGAATTATGGCAACATAATGATCACTTGAAATCACTGTTCAGGACAGCAGTGAGTTTTATATTCTTATCTTTACCTTTACCTCTGCTTGGGGTCCTATGAGTCCATAGGGAATACTGTAGATCTATAAGAGATCAATGATAAGTTCATCTGTTTTTTTAATCCAGGCCTCCTTCCCTAGCTTCATCTCTTTTTTCTGAAGATGAGTCCTTGGAAATCAGTCTATTACACACCCACTCTAGGTTCTTCTTGGCACTGCCATCATTTCTGTGTTTATCCAGGCCATGGTTGTAACAAAATATGTGTCTGCTGCCCTGTGTCTGCTGGATGATATTCTTTTATCAAATTGTCATAGTCACTACTTCAGTGGCCCTTTATTTTTTCCAGTAGAACAGTTTTGTCCAGAATTATATCAAGTTTTGTGCAAGGGTTACGGTCATAATGTACAGATATTCAATTCAACTAACACTAACCTATCATGCCTACCTACCTATGTTGCTATGCCAGGTACTGAAAGATACATTGACTAAAACACTATCCCTGACCTCAAGAGATGTACGATCTAATAGCATAAGCAAGATTGCAAATAATAATAATACTTTTGTTTTATTTTAATGATCTTTGAATTTCTCAGCATTTGTCATTATTTCACTCTACTGACACAGTTCACGATCCTGCTATACCTTTTAAGGGTCTTCATGCACTGTTCTAGTCTAAACAATTCATCACTCAGTGGTGCAATAGCTATTGAAGAACCTCTCTCCACCTAACTAGACTGGTTCACAAATAAGAGACACACAATTCATCATTGGGCCAATACTCATAGAACTAAAGCTAGAAGCATAGGTGTGACAAAAAGGTTGTACCAGATGTGTTGGCATCCTATGTATCCACTTACTTCCCCTAATAGGGAGAGGAACATTAATGGCAATGCTCACGGCATACTGTGCCTATGACAAGAAGGGACCTTTTTGGATCGTGTAGTCTAATTCCTACATTCCATCTAGGTGATGCAGTGTTTGGGGCACTGGGCCCGGAGTCAGGAAGACCTAAGCTCAGAAATTTACTAGATGTGTGATCCTAAGCAAGTCACTTAACACTGTTTGCTTCAGTTTTTTCATCTGTAAAGTGAGCTGAGAAAGAAATGTCAAACCACTCCAGTATCTCTGCCAAGAAAACCCCAAATGGGATCGTGAAGAGTCAGACAGAATTGAAACAACTGAATGACAACAAGAGTCCATTTCCTTAATTTTACAGATGAAGATAATTGGACCAAAAAATGGTAAATGACAACTCCAAGTCCACAGAGAATGTAAATAACAATGCCAATATTTGAATACAAGTCTTCTGATTGTGAATCCAGTATTCTTCCTACTTTGTCACCCTGTAACTAAAAGCCCTTCCAATTTTGACAGACAAGCCAGAGACTGTACATTTCTCTAGCACAACCTTTACGAACTCAGGATCACATTCATGGCACAACAAGGACTTTCATGGAGGATCATAATTTATTCCAACCTGGGACCTGAGAAATCATTTAGTCTACTCTAACCCTTTCATTTCACTGAGGATGACATTGAAGCCCAGTTAAATTGCCCAGGATCATACTGGTTGTCAGTGGAAGAGCTAAGATATGAACTAATGTTTTCTAAATCTAAATCCTGTACTCTTTCCAAAATACCAATAACCATAATCCTAATTATTATGTGCAATATTTATGTTGTTGTTCAGATGTTTTTCAGTCATGTCCAACTCTTCATGACTCATTTGGAGTTTTCTTAGCAAAGATGCTGGAGTGGTTTGCCATTTCCTTCTCCAGCTCATTTTTACAGATGAGGAACAGAAGCAAACAGAGTTAAGTGACTTGCCCAGGGTCATACAACTAGGAAGTGTCTGAGGCCAGATTTGAACTCAGGAAGATGAGTCTTCTTGACTTATGGCCTGTCACTCTATCTACTGTGCCACCTGCTGGCCGTATTTATGTTAGGCACTTATTTCTAAATGATACAAATAGAAAGGAGAGAAAAAGATGAAGCCACTGCATCTTTCTTTCCTGAGGATAGACATGGATATTTAAAGGACGATCATATAGGCGCATGGAGTTTAAAATACTTTCCCTACTTCCATTATCATGAGCTAGACCTTTGCTTTTCTCAGTGGTTGTGCCATTGAGTTTCTGCAAAAGTTATTTCATTCTTGAAGCTTTTGATTGTATTATAAGAAAGCATGGTGTAACCTTGAGGTTTGAGACTTGAACTAAAGCATCCTCCTCCATTCAGAATTTCCTGGCATTGCTTCATTAGCCTCAGACACACTGTCTCCATAGACACACCCAACCTGGTGCATTCAACTACTAGTAGTAACATAGTTCTCTAGTTGGTTGAGGCCAACAGGGAATGAAGCCAGGAGTACACTAAAGTGTAAAGACCATATAAAATTACGTTCCTGGTTTTGCTGTCCCCCTATCTTACATCTTTCTCTAGTTATATTGGGTAAGTCTAGTGTTGTCCATAGTTGGAAAATGCAATGACCATTATAGTATCATGTCAGTGGTAGGCCTCTAGGTATTGTCCTCCCCTTTTAGAGTTAAAGAATAGAGTTTAAAAATCCCTTTAAATTAATTCCTGAGAGGGATAACATTTTATGTCTTCATTACCTATTTATACTTTAGAATGAAGGACCCAAGAACAAATTCTGTTCTTGTTATTTTGTTTGTTTTTTTTTTAAGTAGAGAAAAGGTGAAGAAATCATGAAGCCTTTGGGTGACCAGGGAAAAGGGGAAAAGGGTTGCCAGCTGTATACCTATTTACCTACCCAAAAGGCAGCTAGGTGGCACAGTAAATAAAGCATTGTTAGGAAGGCAGGAAGACTTGATTTCAAATATGTCCTCAGAAACTTAATAGCTGTGTGGCCCTGAACAAGTTATTTAACCTCTGTCTGCCTCAGTTTCCTAAACTGTAAATTGGGGAGAATAACAGTGCCTACTTTTCATGGTTGTTATGAGGAACAAATGAAATAATATTTGTAGAGTGCTTAGCACAGTGCCTGCCATATAGTATGCCCTTAATAAATGCCTGTCTCCCTTCCTACCGACACGCATACATTTCTCTACATGAATATGTGGAGGAGGCTATAAAACACATACAGGAGGGATTTATGCCATTATGGGATGGGATGGGAAAAGAAACCCAATTATAATCATACAACTGAACTGAGTCTTCATCAACTTCCCATCCCATGACAACAGTAACCCTAATGTTGAATCAGCCACTCACTCACCTCTACTCTGGCAAGGCAAGTTGTTGTTAAAGGAAATGTTGGCTCCACAGGTTATCAGGAATCCTCCTCACTCACAATGTTGAGAGCATCCCCTACGGTCTAGTTGTGTGGTAGGTTGTGGCTTAATCTCTCTACCTAGTTGGTTTCTGTGTTTAGGAAGCTATGTTTTGCCTATGTGTTGCCAGTAAAATGGTGAAACTTTGAAAGGGGAACCACTGATCTACGGGGCTTTTTTTGGTTTTGTTTTTTTAGAAAAGCTGCATAACCTAGTGAATAGAGCTCTGGACTTAATGTGGAAGCCCTGGGTTCAAATCCCATTTCTGATATTTACTAGCTGGGCAATCCCGGACTAACCATTTAACCTCTCTGCACCTCAGGTTCCTCATTTGTGAAATGAAGGAGGTTGGATTAGGTGGCTCTGACATCCCTTCAAGCTCTAAATCTATGATCTTAAAATCATTAGGTAATAGCAACGGCCTGGGGAACTGTTCTGAGCTAGGCAGGTTACAATCATTTACAAAACCTGGCCAAAGCTACTATTGCCTGAGGGAATGGTGCTGAGGCACAGTCTCTACTATTTATACTATTTATAGAGGTACTGGACACTGGGATCCTTTCTCTAGCTGAACTGCTAAGCCTTTAAATGCTACTACAGAGAGCACAACTCGGATGGTCTGGACACATTGTTCGAATTCCAAACCTACATTTGCCTAAAAGACTATTTTATGGAAGATTCACACAAAAGTTAGAAGAAATACAAGGATGGTCTCAAGAGCCCTCTGAAGAACTTAGGAACCTATTGTGAGACGTGGGAGACACAAGCACAGGACCACCCAGGATGACATGTCCACAACAAAATCTCTGTCCTCTATGAGCAAAGCAGAATTGCAGTAGCTCAAAAGAAACGTGAGATGGGCAAAATTAGAGATATCTGCATTCTATATGTTCATATGGACTATTTCTATAGAGCCTTTGGAGCTTCCTATTGGTCTGATCAGCCACAGTCAGACACACTATACCTTGACCCCAAAGTAGTGATATCATTTTGGTCCTCTTCAAGTATAAAGGACAACAGCCAGCCACCACTATTTGGAACACCTGGATGAGATATTAAGTACCTTCAGAAAAGGCAAATGCTGAGAGGATAAAAAGGTCTCAGATCAGCTGTACCTTTTCAGGTTTTTTTTTTCCTAGTGTTGCATTAGCCTTTGAAATTAATATCTCAAAAGTGTTAATAAGCCCTCTAAAACTTAACTTCTCAATTCTTCAGCCTCCTTAGTTCCATAGTTAGTTTTCTCTACAGTTTCAAACACATAGTATCTGGAACCTAGTCTGTAGCCTCCTATCCTTCTGCCTGTTCCACATCCTCAATCACACTGAACAATTTTTTTCTTTATTTGGTTTCCTATCCCTTGGTTGATTTCCATTCTCTCAGTCTGTCTCCCTAACTCTGGCTTCACTTTAGTTCATTTGCGATCTTGAGCTTATGGTTAATTATATAGCTAATAAAACACTAGTTTAATTAACTACCCTACAATCCTTTGTTCCACTCTGACCTATGAATTCTGGTGCCAGTGTAGCCATTAACATAGAATTTCTCAACTCCTGCTCTAGGCAAAATGAAATTTGGCTAACTCCCTCTATAAATTTATGATACAGAACTTCAGCTGGACCTTTGCTGCTGCTCAATAATTCTTCTAATTTAGGTTTATTGACTCCCTAACTCATTTCCCATAGCTTCTACTAGAAACATTTTTTTTCCCTTGCTACCAACCTTCCTCTTCATGGCTATCTCATTACCAATTTTCTCCTTCCCTCCATCAACCCCATACAGAGGAGTCTCCCCAAACATTTTACCAAAATTTATTCCCAAGATGACGATGAATTCCTAGTCACTAAACCCAAAGTCCATTTTCTGAGTTCTCATTCTCCTTGATCTCTTTTGACATTGTTAACCACCTACTTTATTCTAAACACATTCTCTCACATTTGTTACAGTTGCATCACACTCTCTTCTCCCTCACTATTCTAATTGCTCTTTCTGTCTTCTTCAATGGATCTTTATCCTCTACCTGAATTGCTTCATCTGTTCTTAGCCCTGGTCTTTTCTCTTCATGCTCCCTCTCTAGCTAATTTCATTTTCCCCCTAGAGCTTCAGCTTCTATGCAAATGACTCTCAAAACTCTGTCACCAGCTGTGACTTCTCTTCTGAGCTCCACCTCCAACCTCCAAATACCTGTAAGTTTCTTCTTCCCAACTGTCTTTCCTGCTCCTCAAACTCAACTTTCCAAAAACCAAACTTATCCCCCTCCTTGTCAATCTCTTCTGTCAGTGGTGCGACTATTTCCCATATTAATGACTTTGGGGTTATTTTTTATTCTTCCTTCTCCCTCACGTTTCATGCCAATCCTGTCATTTTCATGCCTTTCATATTAGTCTTCTTTTCTCTATTTCCACTGACAACACCCCAGTATAGTGTCTCAATATTCACACCTGGACTTTTGTACTATCTTCCTTATAGGTCTAATTTTCCCCAAAATATTCATCCCTCATGAAATCACCAGAATAATTTTTTTTTCATTATTCAGAAATCTGGCCATTATCATACCTCTGTTCAAAATTCTGTAGGAGCTTCCTGTTGCCTGAGGGGTATTCATCCAAACTTCTCTGCCTGGTGTTCAAGTCCTTCTACACTTGACAGCAACCTACTTCTCCAGCATTCTCTTATATTAATTTTCGTTCTGGTTCTCTATAATCCAGGCTTTGAACAACAAACACAGTGTGCTACCCACCTCCATACCTTTGCCTTGCATGCTATTGCCTATGCCTAGCATGCCCTCTCTCTCTTTGCTTTTTGAATTTCTAGCCATTCATTGAGGCTCAACTCAGATGCTATTTCTTTGATGAAACCTACCATGATAACCCACATCAGTAATGATCTTGCTCCTCATACATATCTTAACAATTTGCTTAACAACTTTTATAAAACAATTATACAATATTGTATATTATAGTTATTTCTGCTTGTATCTTATTCCTCTATTAGCCTGCAAACTTTATAATTTCAAGGGTTATGTTTTATTCAAACCGTGTGTCTCCCTAGTGCCAAGCACAGTGCCCTTTACACAGGAGATACTTAATTAATGTACGTTTAATGAATTCATTTTGTTCTTTGAATTCACATTATCCCCTTCCCTTATGACTGAGGGTTCAGATAGAAAGCTTTCACAGGCATTCTAGTTATACTTTACTATTACTATATGAAGAACAAGTATCATGCCTAAGAAACTGTCATCAGTAATCATGAACATTTAAACCTCTTAGGTATATGAGTATGGCTAGGCCCATTAAAGAACATTTATGGAAGAAGCATGATAAGCTAGACCTGGAAAAATAGGTAGTGAATAGGTAATACAGGCAGGGAGAATAGCATAAGCAAAGCTATGAGTATAGTAATATACATGCCACATTTGGATCAGAAGGAGCTGACCATTTCATAAGTACCAAGGGTTTATGTAGGTAATGAGTAATGAATAGAAGGTAAATTGGACAGTTTGAGGGCTGATTGTAAAGGAACTTAAACAGCAATCCAATGGGGAGCCATTGGAAATTATGTGCACTATCCAATTTGCCACAGATTTTAAATGGTTTCTTTTAGATTACGAAAGTAATCAGACCCCATATACCATTTTGCTCTATTTGGGAGGATAAGAATTAGTAAATCTACTATTAATATATAAATCATTTCTTAAATAGGAAAAAGATAAACCAGGAATACGTGTGTGTGTGTGTGTGTGTGTGTGTATGAGATGTGTGTATATATGTATATGTTTATATTTGTTGCGTGTATATATGTATGTATGTATGTATGTATGTATGTATGTATGTATGTATGTGTCACCTATAAACCACTGGTAGAGTTGCCACTGAATGTCTGAGGAAGTATCTGGGATCACTTAAGTCCAGCTGTTCTTTGGCTTTAGTTATCTAGGTGATTTAAGCATAAGAAAGGAATTTTGTCTGAATCATCATGATAATTACAGCTGTGTAGACCACTTTTAGTGTCATTTGACATTTTGAGTTTTCATCCCTAACCCAAACTGTGTAGCTCCTATGTAAACTATACTGGTTTCAGACCTATAAACACATAAAAATAATTGCGGGGCCATTCATCTGTGATGGAAAATTGCCTCTTGACTTAGCAGGCTCAAACAAGTGAAAGAACTTAACTTGCTGCCTCCAAGTTAGCTGGTTTCCAGCCACCTCTTTGGACCTCCCACTGCTTCATTTTATTTGTCTTGAATTTATTTTGTATTTTATGGAAGGAGTCATTGGAATAGAATGCTGGGAGAGAATAAAAATCTAATGTTTTTTCTGTGTAACGAGGCTTCAGTCTCATGCATGGAGAAGATTCTTCTAAGTAAAAAAAAAATAACTAAATGCAATAGTTAGGCTGGGATTTTAATTCACAAAAGATTCAGAACATTCAGAGTGAAAATTCCCAAAACAGTCTTAACCTTGCCTTTTGGATGGACACTCTACAACATATTTTTTCATTACATCATTGAATAACATATATATGCAGTAATATTTGGGGGGAAATATATATATATATATATATATATATATATATATGTATGTCTGTGTATCTCCCTGGTTAAAGAAAAAGGCACAGTGTGTGCCTTAGTCATTACTTGCACAGTCTCACTAGACAAGCAAAATGCCATCTAACAAACCAAGTGCATCTTTCCACCCAAATACCATGTCTTTGCAGCACATTCTGTAAAAAGAAAACCTTTTATGAAGTCCAAAAAGAGAATGAAACTCAAAATACAGTCAAGCGGTGCCTGGGAGGCCTCTGAATCTTAAAAAGTGAGCTCATAATTTCCCTTATACTAAAACAAATGAAAAATAGGTGGGCCTTCTGAACACAGAATATCCTGAAACTTCTGTTCCTTCTAGAATATTCCTTGCTCCTTTGGGATATCATTGGTCCATTTAGCCTTAGCACCATCTTGTTAATTTGTACTCCTTTATGAAAGCTAAGAGAAGAAAGAAATGAATGTACAGGCCAAAGTTCAAAAGAATAAACAAGAGGCAGAGACCCAAGTAGCCTAAAGTGCTATAGTTTGTCCTTCTTTCATCCTTCATTCTTGAAGAGGACCATGACATTAGAGAGGTGATGCCATGACTTGCAAGTGAATTGGATTTAAGTGAGGCAGGGCTGGGCAAAGTCACCAGCCTCACTTTCTCCTTTGGAGTCATCTAGGTCCAGTGGCCAGATATAGAGCAGGACAACTGGAGATGGCCCCTTAAATGTGCTGACTGCAGAGACCAAGGAGCAGAGATATGGAATGCAAGATCTCTGCTCACACCCACATGGAAGGATGTGACTGTGTCCAGAACTATGCCAGCTTTTCTACTTGCTTCAGAACTCATTTCTTTTCTGATACAGGACTCTTCCCAACATCTTATCATCCTTTAACCAGGGCATTCAATCTCTTAATGCAAGGTCTACCTGCCTGAAATAAATTCACTTAGAAAAATGTGTCATGGACACTCTTGAAATTCTGGACTATTTTTTTTCTCTGTGGCTTTTTGTTAACAACAACAACAACAACAAAAATCTACCATTGATCAATATGATGAATGATTCCAATGACTGGTTAAGGTATCAGAAGTTATCCTAATCTTCAGTACTCTAAACAGGTGACACTATGTGAGTATGCTACATACAGTATAATAGAAAATAAGAAGGCAGAAAGACCAAGATAGACCAGCAAGATTTATGTGATAGCTTAATTTTATGCCAGGTCAAACACAGTAGAAGCCAATAATTCCTAAAGGAAATTGAGGAGTGACACTCAGAAATGATTGCTATGTTTGAAGCTGAATTAAGTAGGACAAAATTAATCTTTTTCTTCACTCCCTGATGTGACTAGGCTAAGATCATGTCTCTGATCCAAGACTTAGGCAAAGGATTTATTGATTCAAGTCTAGTACTTCTCTATAAAGTATGATTTTCTTCACCAATTTCAATCTTATAGAAGATTGATTAAGCATCTTGCTATGTGCAAAACAGTCTGGATTGCGTTTTGGAAATTGCACAGCTAACCCCAGTTTTTCCCTGAAACAAAAACCCTCTTTTTAAGAGCAATATTCTTTCAGTGATGCTATATGCCTATGAATCATGGAGTATCAAATTTCCCAGGAATCAAAAACTCAGGTCATCCAAAGGGCAAAGGAGAAATGAATGGTGAGTATGAATAGGCTGCAACATACATCATCATCAATACACTACACATGAATGGTGGTGTGAATGATATAAGAGAGAGAGATGACTAGAAGAGGAGATGGGTTGGCCATGTAATAAGCGCAAAGAGTAACAAATAGTCTGTGTGCTGCATTGGTACCTACGTAATGCCAAGAGATTTAGAAAAATAGCTCCTTTCCCAGAACATCGTGTGAGCCAGCTCTCAGTGGAGAATATATGGGAGGATATGATTTGCAATCTGCAACATTTGAAGAAGCAAGGAAGGAAAGAAAAAAGAAAGGAAGTGAAAGAAAGAAGGGACAAACATTTATTAAGCCCCTACTATGTGCCATCGTGGCAGCAAGGTAATTCAGTGGATAGAGCGCTGGGCCTGCAGTCTGGTAGTCTGGTCTTAGATATTTATTAGCTGTGTGACCCTGGGAGACCTCTGTTTGCCTTAATGCATTGGAGACGGAAGGGGCAAAAAACAAACAAACAACAACAACAAAAAAAATCAAACAACTTCCAGTATCTTTGCCAAGAAAACTCTGTGGACACTATGGTTCATGGGGTCATGAAGAGTCAGACGTAACTGAATGACTGAACAACAACAACGTGCCAAGCACTATAATGTTATCTTTACAAATGTTATCTCAATTAATCCTCAACCCTGGGAAACAAGTTTTACAGTTGAGGAAACTGAGGCAGACAGAGATTGAAAGACTTATCCAGAGCCACATAGCTGCTCTTTGAGTCTGGATTTGAACTCAAATCTTCCTGACTCCAGGTCCAGAGCTCTATCCACTATGCTATCCAGTTATCATTAGAGATAGAATTACATAAAAAAAAAAATCCTGTATCCACAAAGTATATTATACTCAAAGCACTAAACAGTGACACCCAAATGAGTCCCAGGCTAGTTGAAGGGCAGAAAATGAAAACACAAAAAGGAAGTGAAAAAGAGAAAGTATTAAATTGAGGACTGAAGGGGAAAAAAAATTAGAGATTTTGAAGAAGAAAGAAAATAGGGGAGATGGTCAGTACCATGTCTACCCTTACGCATAGATAGATTAGACAGCAATCTATAGCATGAGATTTCAGGGCCTCCAGTTCTTCCAGTATAAAAACATCTTTCCCATTGTCCTTGTGGGTATTTATTGCTCATACCTTTTTGTTTAGATATTTAAAGCTAATGTTAAATAAAGTGGTGATGTTTTCCAGAAAATAAAAAGGAAACAATGCCTTAGGTCAGAATTAATTTATCATCTTAGTCACCTAGTAGGATATGTAAGGAATGAATTAAAGGAGAGAATAATTTGTGTTTAGGAAGAAGAGTCAGGGAAGGTCTAGAGCAGTGACCATAGTTGTTGATGGATTATATGGCAGGGATGGAAGTTAGTTATCAGAAGGCAAGAACAGGATTCAAAAAGGGAAATGAAAGGACCTTGGAAATAAGCTTCCTCCAGTTCATAGTTTTTCCTGAAGCCAGACTTGAATATTGTTCTATGACAAAAACCACCTACTCTTCCATGATGGTGTATTTTTCATTCCTCATCATTCAGAATTGTTACATCTTCAAATACCATCTTTAATTGTGGGTTTTATTCTAGTACTGATATTTTGTTGTTGTTCAGTCATTTCAGGTGTGTGACCCCACTTGAGTCTTTCTTGGAAAAGATAGTGAAGTGATTTGCCATTTCCTTTTTTTTTTACAGATTTTACAGATGAGGAAACTGAGCAGAACCTGGTTAAGTGACTTGCCCAGGGTCACACAGCAAATAAGTATATGAGGCTGAATTTTAACTCAGATCTTTTATTTTTTTTACACCAGGCCTGGCACTCTATCTACTGCACCACCCAGCTGTCCTAATATTGATATTATCTAAAGAATATATTACCTTTTCCAAACATGAAACCTGAATACCAGCCTGAATTCATTCTTGCTTATACATTCTGTAAAGACTTCCAATATTATTAATTTTATTCATATTAATCACAGGTAATATTGCATGGCTCATCCTCTATCCTTAATCAAACGTATCTGTAAATCAGAATTTTCTGGGCAACGTTCAGAATGGGCTTCAGAAAAATTATTTGTGATTTCCATTGATTCTTTACCTTCTCAGTCTAGCACAAATTGTAGAGTAGAGGCAGCCCAGCTCTGTTCTTCAGGGAAAAGGGAAGAATTATTCTTCCCTAATTCCCTAATTCTGCGCCAAAAAGATAAAAAATCATATAAATTGGGGCATGCACCAAGCTGATAATATACCTATAGAAATTTGCTTTCTAAAAATATTATGCTAATTTACCCACTTATTAAAGCTCTAATTGTAGAAAACTTTTGTGGGCTAGAGAAAATTGTAGACCAGAGTCTACAAGCTTTCACTAAGTAAAAATAGTCCACCAATCAATGCCATGAAGCAAACACATCTACAGTAACAAGAACCTTTCATTGAATTGGCATGAGTATCCATTCTACTTCTGTATATTGTAGTCCTTCTATGACTTAATAGGTGGTTTTCAAAAACTTTAGTCACCAAACTAATTCAGTGAAACATGTTGTCGATCTGGTAATAAACCTCAATTTATTGAATCTGTACATGATCAACATATAGATCATCATTGGGCACATACTTGAAGTCTTTTCACCTTGGTACATAAAAACACTATACATACACACACACACATACACACACACACACACACACACACACACACAAAGACACACATGCATATGTGTGTATTTCTGGCCATGACAGAGTATATTCATACTAGTCTATTATTGATTATGCAGAAAGGAAAGCAGACTGATTACTTTAGAATTTAATTCATATTACAATTTCACAATTTTGGTTTTTGCATTTCAGTCTTAAATATGTAACCAAAGTAGATAAACAAACTGCACAAATATTTGTGATCTTAAACTACAGAAAGCCCTGCACCTAGCATTTAGCAGGTACTTAGTAATTGCAGAATGGAATTGAAGATAACATTCAGGAGCTCAGTTATAATGGAAGTTACTAATAATTAGGCTATCCTGAGAAGGAAGAAGCAGGGTACCTCAAGAGACAGTGAACTCTGTCAGAGGAAGACTTTATGTCACAGTGAATAGAATGTTGAATTCAGTGTCAAGAAGTGAGATGTGGTTTCAAATTCTGACTCTGTGATCTTGAGGGTTTGTGACCTTGGGCAAGTCACAACATCTCTTGGCCTCAATTTCCTCATCTGTAAAAAGGGGATAATAGTAATTTATCTCACAAGGTTATTGTGAGGATGAAATGAGTTAAGTACTTTGAAAACTTTAAAGCACCATATAAATTTTATTAGTTATTATTTTATGTTGTTGTCATTCATATTGTAATAATCATTGTCTTCATATTGAGGATTATCAATCAGTTATAGGATTGAACTGGTAAGTTCTGAGGTCCTTTCCAATTCTAATATCCTAAGATCTTATGTTCTTGCAGAGCCAAGAGCTCTTGAGAAAGGATACACAATTATGGAACATTCAACTTAAATGGTCAGGAAGATATTTACTAACAAGGCTCATAAACACACATGATATTTTAGGGGTATAGTATGCTTTAAGGATGTGCCTTGAAATTCCAGTCCCACAACTGGAATTTTCCATGTGCCCCCAATTACCCATGAGGTGCTGGAGGGAGACATTAAGTAAGCAGTCTGGGTGATAGAGTTGTGGTAGACATTCCTGTTGAGTCATAAGTTATTACTTTTAAAAAGTGGTGATAGCAATAACTTGGGAGGTAGTACAGTGGAAATCATGCTCATATTAGACCCAGTAGACCTCAGTTTGAATCTTAGCTGCTATACTTATTAACAATGTGATTCCAGTAAAGCCTGTTAACTTCTCTCAACTAGTTTCTTTATGTGCAAAAGAGGGACAACAGTACCACCAGCAATTCTCAGCACTTTGTAGATCTACAGAAACAGGTCAGTCAATGAAGGTTAATTAAGTGCCTACTATGTGCCAGGCATTATGTTAAATGCTATTCCAAAGGCAGTTCCTTCTTTTAAGGAGCCATAGTCTAATGGTGGGGACAGCATGAAAACATCTACGTACAGATAAGCTATAGAGAGAATAAATTGGAGATCACCAGCAAAGGGAAGGCCCTAACATTAAATGGGGGGATCAGGCTTCTCAGAGAAAGGAAGATTTTTAGCTGGGATTTGAAGGAAGCAAGGAGACATAAAAGAGAACTGAGGAACAGCTAAATACTCTGGCCCCAAAAAGTTTGTTTCCAAACACACACACACACACACACACACACACACACACACACACACACACATACACACACACCACACACACACAAAACAAACAAACCTCCAAAAACAATATCAGTCATGACGTCTAACTCTCCATCGAACCCCATTTGGGATTTTCTTGGCAGAGATACTGGAGTTGTTTTGCCATTTCCTTCTCCAGATCATTTTACAGATAAAGAAACTGAGACAAACAGGGTGAAGTGACTTGCTCAGGGTCACACAGCTAGTAAGTGTCTGAGGCCAGATGACTCTTTCTGACTCCACGCCCAGCACTCTTTCCACAGTGCCACCTAGTGGCCGCCTAAAACAGTATCATTTACTTTAAATATCTGGGAATCTTCCTACTCGATGATCAGAAACATAATCTTATCACATACCACCAGTTCTTCTAGAACATTTTGTATCTATCCTTTGCCCCTATTAAATTTTCCCTTGTGTAAATGCTTTATCTCTCCTAGTCGATTATAAATTCTCCAAGGGCAGAAACAGAATGTCATTGTTGTATCCCCAGTACCTAGCATAGTGCCTTGCACAAAAGTGGGCCTTAATATGTTTATTGAACTGTTTTACTTGAATCACATCAGAGATTTTAGGAGCACTGTCAACTCTGAGGAAACCATCACCAAAATTTCTCCCTGCCTTCAGTCACCTTTAAGAGAGACACAATGCAGAAGTCCAGAGGACAGAGAAGTCTGTCCTCACTTCAGCAATTGCCAAAGCAGCACATATTTCATCCCTAGATGATATCACTGTCTTCCTGTGAAAAACATGGTATTAATGTCTAAATCTTGGTGAAAAGTAAAATTCATGGCCAGTGAGACTGGTTAGTGATAGCTGGACAGAGCTACCTTGAGCTCTTGTACATGTAAGAGTGATTCCTGGGTTGCACTAAAGAAGGCTTTTGTACCAATATCTGCAGAATGTTGTCTATGCTTTTGTGGGTGATTTATTGACTACCTTTGTATTAATCTTATTTTTAAGTGTTGTTTGTAGACCCGCAGCCTGTGGGAGGGGGGGAAATCTATCTATCTATCTATCTATCTATCTATCTATCTATCTATCTATCTATCTATATAAAATGATTCTAAAGGGTGGTGCCATGGCTGCTGCTGGAAAGTGATGGATGGATAGTTGGATTCAATTCCTCTCCTCCTTTGTCAGGATTAAAAGATGACATGAATTCTTTTGGTATTGCCACATGGCATAAGGACAGTGTATCAACCTAAATGCGCCTTTCAATGAGACACACACATTTGTTCCCTTCAAATTACTTCAAGATAATTTCTATACCTTTTGGAGAAATACTGCCTACCACACAAGTAATAGAGGAACAGGCTTAACTCTTACAAGGTACTCACTCTCTTCAATGTTGAGGCAAAGGATGACAGGTCCAAGTATCTTATAACGTGCTCACTACACTATTTCTATAGCATCACCTCCTACATCTCCCCATGGTGGGAAGAAGAGGAGGGAATAAGCACTTATAAAGCACCTACTATGTGCCAGGCACCGTGATTTTACAGATATTATTTCATTTGATCCTTACAACGACGCCTGTAAGGTAGGTGCTATTAATATCCACATTTTATAGTTGAAGTAACTGAGGCAAACAGAGCTTAAGTGATTTTCCCAAGGTCACACATAACTGTCTCAGCCTAGATTTGAACTCAATTTACTCCAGACCCAGTGATCCCAAGATCTCTATCATAACTAACAATCTAGAGAAGTGTGTATATGGAATTGTTCCAGGGAAGGTTACACTAGTGAGAGTTCTTTGCCTATTTGAGATTCTAGTCAGCTGAGTGTCAAAGATCCTGTAAGACCTTCCTTGGCTGGTCATCCACTTTAGATTTAGGAACATCCACATTGAAGAGAAAGAGGAGCAAGCCCTTTCTCAAGACCCCAGTGGCTTTTTTTTTAAACTAGGCTCCTTTTACTCCCTGATGTTCTCCTTACTTGCCCTGCCTCATCTAGCCTATAATCGTGTTTTCAAACCCATATCATCTTCCATGGATAGAATGAGCTCCATGGTGGTCTTTTGTCTATAAATGAAAACAACACCCACTTCCAGTCAAGAAAGGTAAGAAGAGGGGTAGCTAGGGGATACAGTGGATAGAGCACTGGCCCAGGAGTGAGGAGGACCTGAGCGCGAATCTGGCCTCAGACACTGTGACCCTGGGAGAGTCACTTTTGCCCAATTGCCTCCAAAAAAAGAATTAGAAAGACTAGTTTCCATATTCTTATCTGCATCCTTTAGGAAACTGTAGTAGAATTACAGATTGAGACCTAGAAAGGACTACAAAGATCACCTAGTTCAACTCCCTCATTTTACAAAGGAAGAAACTGAGACGCACACAGATGAAGTGCTGTGTAGGAAAAAGCAAAGCCAAAATTTAAAGCCAGACCTCCACATCCAGACCTCTTTCCATGCTACAATGAGCTGCATGATTGGTAAGGAAAAGGTTCAAATGTATGGTTTCAGAAGCAAAACTTTATAGGCCTCTCTTCTAAGTTTTAGCCATCTCTTCTACCATATCATTCCCCCAAGCACTTCAGTCTTACATGTTCTCCCTTCCTTTTCTTCCATTATTTTACAAATCCACTCCAGAAGACCTAAGTGCCTACCAATAGATCCTTTAATTAAAGCAATCAATGCCATAGCCTAAAGTAAATAATTCCTGAGTGTTAAAGTTACTGATATTTCTCCCTGGCCATATAATCAAAAAGGCCATTGTTTTAGAGTTTGACAGGGTTTCTTCCAACTTCAGTGAGTTCTTGCAGCTGGCCTTGAACATAATTTCGTTCTTCTCAAGTCTGACCTATAGCCTCATCAGTCAATTGGAAACTTGATCTGAAACCACCGGCCGAGACTTGGACCAGGGCTTAAGGAAATCGTTACACCCTTGTGAAGAAGAGGTATTATCTTCCCAAATATTGCCATGACAGGTTTCCAGGACCCAGTCTAGACCAATCAATGCCTAAACTCTCAGCATGGAAACTTAAGAGGATGGCATGCTTCATTGTTATCTTAAGTTATCAAATTTCATTGCTAGTCCCAGAAATCTCTCTGCTGAGCTGCCATCAATGTCCTTTGGAGAAGGGTACTGCTAGCTTTGTGGACTTTCTTCTGTTTCCTAAACTTTTCTAATCCCTGCTTAGCCAAGTTCATCTGTGCATCATATTTAGTAGGAGTTTAATAAATGTTTATTCATTGACTGCTTAGTGCCTTTCAGCTGCTAGTAAAACAAACCATTTTCACCCTCTGTCAATGTAACTTGTGTTCTACTGTGAGCCATTGATTCAACCACGATCTCTGTTAGCTCTTTCCTTGCCAATTAGACAATCTTTTTTATATTACCTGATATTAGAGACAGCTTTAATATCTTTTTTTACATTAGCAACCTAGAATTAGTCAATTAATTAATAAGCATCTATTAAGCACAAAAACAATAGTGAAACAGCCCCTAATCTCAAGGAGCTTATATTCTATCAAGGGACCTGAGACTTTCCAACCTGTAATCAACACCGTTAACTCAATATACCCCTGACATATCCACATTTTAAGTAACAATAGAGTCTGCCCCCACAAGATCTTGTTAGTGATGCCAGGTTCTGTTGGTCCATTTCAGGTTTTCAACAAGCATAGACAGAATTGATGCTTAGATAGTCTATCTACTGTCATTTTTTTTTAATTTAAAACAACAACAACAACTCTGCCCTGTGGTGAAAAAAAAAACACACTATAAGAAAACATATTGCCTTTATTTTTTGTCATCACCTAAGATTTCAATTTTGCTGTGATATAGCTCATATTCCAAGACAGACCAGCACTAGCCAGAAATCTGCAGGCTGATTGACAGTGACTGTCAGTCAGAGCTAACACTGCTTTATAATTAAGAAAGAGGGAAAGAAAAGCAGGTATTCTTCCAAAAGTACCATGTTGAGGGAGAGACATTCCTATACATGTACAAACATATCAATTACATATAATTTGAATTAAAATGCCCATCTGGGTTGATGCAATATCTGCGGCTCCCTATGGTTCAGACTGCTGCTGCTGAGCTAACCTCCTTCCTGCCTCCTAGTGTAGAAGGGGCCGAATTCAACCAGCTGAACCACTTCACCCCAACTCAGCCACAAGTAGGAAAGTATTTTGATAAATCATGAAAGATTTACTGGGAGTTCAAGTGTTCACCTTTCTCAGAATTATTTACCATTTAAAAGTAATCTACAAGGAAAGGAACAAAAGGGATAAGTCTCTACTGATGGTATTTCAGACAGATCCAGTGCAGAGAAAATACATTTGGAATCTTATCTCAGATATTTGCAAGCTATGTACATAAACAAATCACAAAGAATAATCAATTTAGAGATGAAAACAATTTTAGAGATTCCCTGATTTACTGGCATAAACCATGGAAAACACAAAAAGAATATACAAAGACTACACTGCCCAATCCATTCCATCAGCCACCCAGTTTCTCATTGTCTATTCTGGTCTCTTGAGATATAAAGGCCTCTCATTTTATAGATGAAGAAATCAAGACCCAGAAATGTGGATATTTGAAGTAATGGATGAAATTCTTTTCTAAAATTTAATTCAGGAAAACTAGAAAGTACAAATTTGTTATTGCCTATGGAAAAAATAAGTCTATATGATACAAATGACTGTTTTCTACTCTTTCCTAGACTGTGTTGCTACCACGTAGATGCAACCTACTGGCATAAACATAAACTATTAAATGCAAAACAGAAAAAATAAGCAAACAAGAAATGTGCTCTCAAAACTTTAAGGCTTCTAAATAACATAACACAGTGAACAAATTTCTCTTCATAGTACTTCCTGTTTCAGCCAGACTGCTGCTATCTGATTATTTCCAGCTGCTCTTTTCTGTCGGCATGTTTTCACTGGTTGTTCTGTTGGAAAGCACTGAACATGTCAGCCTGCCTATCTGAAGGCAATTAAATGTAATGCCATTCCAAAGAAGTACTCATAATGCATGCACACACAAGCACTACAGTGTCCGTGGACTAAGTGAAAGTTTGGAAAAGATAAAAAGTAAAGTCAGCCTTATCAAAGAAAAAAAATGTTTGAAAGAAGTGAACCATGAACAGTGAATCTATCAAATAATTACTTCTCTCCATGTTATAAAGTTTCCCTTAATACAAGGTGTCAAAGCTACATAAAGTACTCTACAATTATCCTTTCCACATTGTACGGGTAAGAGTGTGGCACCCTTGAGATATGGAAAATTCATGTCAAAATGTTTGGCCCTCCCTTAATACCAGAGAAGTCTGATTTCTTTTTTCTTTAATGGGGTCTTTACAGTACCGTATTGTAAAATTTGGGTTAGGTGTTTGGTCACAGGTTCTGTTGTTTGCCAGCCTTCACATGTTGTCTGCAGCTTCCACAAAACTCCCCAAAAATTCCCATTTAATTTCTTATTCCTACCAGTGATATATTGAAACCACAATGGGGAAGTCCTGATGTGAAGGGATAACCGTATTTGGTCTTGTGCTAGTATTCCTTCCTCCCGCCTTCCTCTCCCTCTGTCCACATGGGGTATCATACTTCTAGATAGGTTCTTTGCCCAAAGGAATACAGAACTGAGATGGGAAAAACAATGGCATCTGTATTTTCACCAACTTCTGAATGAAATTTAGTATATCCCTCAATTATTTTAAACATTATTTTGAGGAAACATTCATAGGATTCCCCTGATGGTTAAAGCAGTCAATGACATATACATACAAAAGTTGAGAACTCCTGTTAGAAAGGATGGCTCTCTGGGAGGAGAAGAGAGAATTAATAGGAAGAAATCTAGGCAATATAAAAACAAATTGTATCAATTAAAATCTAGTTTGTGAAAAACCTGCACCCACAGTCAAACTGCCTTCTTTGTCATCACTTCTTCTCCCCACCCTATTCCTCCCCCATGCTCAAATCTTTTTTTTAGTCCAGGTGAAAAAATTTCTAATTATGCCTCCAACAGGAACATTTTCCACATAGAAAACCTGGAGGGCCAAGTTTTAAACAGTATGTTCATAAAACTAAAAACCATATATAGTTCATTTTAGATACATATGTATATATGTATGTATATTGTATGTATATACAAATCACCATGAATGTATTTTTTAAAATATCCCGCTTAAAAGGTATTTATTCTACTATGTGTCAAGCACTATGCTAGGTACTGGAAATAGAAGTTTTACAAAAGTTGAAACAATTCCTACATGAAAGAACCTTACACAAAGGCAAGATTAGTATAACAGACCAATTGTTTTGTAGATTCTAATAGTCAACCTGGGCCATCAGGAACTCATAGAATGGAAATAGAAATACTGGGACTATCTGGCCACCTATTAAGCTTATTTACAAAATTCCTAGAAAAACAAGAAAGGCTATTACTCATAAATCCAGAAGATGCCCATTTCAGGATCACAAAAATATGCTCTGCTTTATGTAATGGAAATATGTTACTAAAAGTTGTGTATGATCTAAATCATGTAATAGGCTTTTCTTGTGCTAGTTCTCTTTGCTATATGTGCTGGAATGGCATGTTAAACATGTTACTGTCACCACCTTTGGACATAGCATGCATCTGCATAGGATCTATGCTTTTGATTATGTTATGTAGTTTAGTTAGATGATGCTATATATTTTGTATGCATTGAGAATAGTGTTCTTAGCTAGGTGGCATAGTGGTTAAAGTGCTGGGCCTAGAGTCAGGAAGACCTGAATTCAAAATCAGTGCCAAACACTTCCCAGCTGTGTGTTCCTGGGCAAGTCAATTTGTCTCAGATACCTCAATTGCAAAATGAGATAATAACAACATCTACCTATAAAAATCACAGGATTTTTGTGAGGATCAAATGAGATAATAGTTGTAAGACGTTCAACATGGTGCCTGGCACATAATAGGTGATGTATAAATGCTGATTCCCTTCCCTTTTCCTATTGTTTATATCCTATGTATTATGGTTTTCACTTACACTAATGCTAGATGAATGCGATACTAATATGAATGCTATAGATTACATAGATGAATGTACGCTATACTATGTAGTTGAGATGATTTCCTGGGGCTATGGTATAGGTCAGTTTTTGTTGTTTGTGATTTCTGTTCACAGATATTCAAATGTATTCCTATCTAATTTTTTAATTTGGAGGAGATTTAGGGAACTATGAGGATTTTAGCTGGCCAATATACTACCAGTTTGCTACTTGGGATTGCCACTGAGAGAGAGACAGAGAAGGTAGGCCAGGAGAATGCAAGAAAATTACCTTTCTTCTTGGTCAGAATATGACTAAAGAGGTACTATCCTATCTTTATTAGGACTATCTAGTTACTGCTCCCTAAGAGACCTAAGATAACCTTAGGCCTCAACAGGTGACCCTACAGAGATGAAGCCCAGAAGTAGATAGAAAACGGCAATGCCCAACAGCACTTGCTCCGGGCGTATTCTGTAACATTTACTCCAATTGCAAACATTTCTAGTGATAGTTTTGACTATGAGCAAGTTACATGAGGATGTGCACAGAGGTTGGTAGAGTTCCTTTGGGGTCAGGGAGAGCCTCCATTAATGAATATAGCAGTCATTCTAGCTATTTCAGTCCTACTGTTTTTTCCTTCCTATACTCAGGAGTAGGGGAGAAGGAGAGGAGGGAAGCAATCTGAGCAGGTTATTATATCAAATGGAGATAAAAAGCATGATCTATCTACTTCACTCTGTTATGGGGGGGTTGTAATCTTAAAATACTTTTAAAATTGACTTTTTGCTTTTCTTTTTTCTGCAGTTTTCTGAAGTGTTTTCTGGCTATTATCCACAATGTGGCAAAAATAATCAGAAAAGTAATTAATTGTGTATTTCTTTTGCTTTCTATTACTAAGACTTCTTCCTTAAAGAGACCTGTGGACATGTGTGAGTGTATTTGTTGACCTTCACTTCCAGATTGAATATATAAATGAGTTTTAATTAACTAAGGGCTATGAAAGAACTGATAAATAGAAGTATGTCTACTATGTATATATATATATATATATATATATATATATATATGCATATATATGTGCATATATATATATGCATATTTATATCTGTGTTAAATGATGTTGTTCCCTCATGCAGGGTGGGGAGAGAGAGAGGAGACAACTTAGAATTTAAAATGTAACCAAAGAATAAATTAAATTAAATTTGTAATAATTTACTAAGGGTTCCCATAAGGCAGAAACTTTTATTTGAACAAATAAGAAAATAAACTTGGGAACAAAAGGCTAAACAAGAACACAATTCATGAATTTGCTTAAGGATTTTGCCACTTTACTCTAGACATGGGAACTTTTTTTCCAAAACATTTTGTGTATAACTGAGTCCGTCTTGGAAAGTACATCATCCAAAGGCAAAAGTATCTTTATTTCTTATCAAACTTCAGATGGAAATATTTATTACTGACATGCTTTTTATTGATACCAATGCTGATACAGATTAAATTCTTGATGAAAAATATTAGAATCAAGACTGATGCTCATCTAAGTATATTCAATTTTCAAAGATTACTGTTTTCTTGTTTTAACAATGAAACATTTCAGAATGTAGTCTGGATGTTTCTCCCTTTCTTTCTCATATCTAACAAGAATGGACAAGTTTACTCCATTTATTCAAGCTCAATAAGTATCTATTTGAACATAAAAAGAGATAAATGGTTCTTTTACTGATGAAAGCTTTGTGTAGTAACATGTTAACATATACATTCTTCAGCCAATGTAAGCAAATCTCAGGTTTGGGGGAGGAACTAGGTTCTGCCAAATGTCTTTACCTTCCAACATATGTGTATATTGGCTCATTAGAAATGTAGACGCGCCAGAGTATTATAGGCTCATAAAATGTCATTTAAAATAAGACTACTTTCAGTTTTAAAAATTGCAGACCGTGTCAGCCTAGATACAATGAAATAGAAAGTTGTGATTGTCATCAGGAACTGAAGAACAAAGTCAATTTTTATAATGCAAAGCAAAACAAAAGCAAAAAGTGAAGAAATAAAACTTACACTCTTCTGTCCTTAACAGCAAAGAGTTTCCAGAGAGCCTGAATGGCCTGAACTGTTACCATCATTGTTCACAACCCTTTACCAGACAAGTAACAGACAAAGATATAAAAAGCAGTGAACATTATTTCAAAACAAAAAGGACCATTGTAGTATCTATTGAATTAAGGCAGAATGGAAAAAGATCACCATGCATTTCCAAGTCTGCTTCTTGTACTTGGCTAGGTCAAATGAGGGGAGGTTGTGGATGAAATTGGTATTTCCAAGTTCTGCTTTGGTCCTTCATCAGAGAGGGGATGAAATGACCTACAACTGAGATTTGCTCGTTGATCTGGTCCTTATTCCGCAACATCACCCAACTCTCAGAGTTGCTGTTTTCAATAAGTAGAGTACACAGCTGGCAATGTGATGTGACTATAGGGACACTGGCAGAATCTTACATTACCTCTTCCCATCTTACACCTTCCCAATCTGGGCTTGATGCCTGAAACCCCTTTAACAGGGATCAAAAGCGTTAATTTTACAATTAGTGAAATAATGTTTACAATGTAAATATATTCAAGGGAGGTAACACATTGTCTTAAATTCACACTAAGTATGTGAGTCCACTGGGGAGTCTGGTTAACGGATATAGGATTAGAAAATGAAGTCTCAGATTTGGAAATAACTACCTTATTCATTTAGGCAAGCAGACAAGGAACAAACATTTATTAAGCGCTTAACTATGTGTGGGGAGGGGGAGGTTACCAAGTTAAATGCTGGTAATAGAAATACAAGGGAAAAAAGGAAAGAACTCCCTGCCCTGAAAAACAGAGGGTGTTGGTTGTGGGGGGCCAGCAGGGTAGGGAAGGGAAGAAGGTACCCGCATGGGAGAATGGGGGCAAAGTACAGAGAGTCAGAAACACATCCAGGTGAAGAATGAAGCATGGCCAGCCTGCCCCAGAAGTAACTCATCAATGAGAAAAGAGAGCCAAAATCAATGAGGGATATTCCAGGGTGAGAAGCCAGCTGAAACATGGTAGCAAAGTCTGGAAAGTCAGAAGCACAGCTGGGAGGGGAATGAATTTATACCAGTATTCTCAGTCTTGCAATTGGAAAGGAGAGTTTGGAGTCACACATCCTCACACCTCTGCCCCTCCCCAAAACAACTCCTAAAATTCAATGTTAAGTAATAATTGAAGAGCATTGGTTTTATAGGAAGAGGATGCTGATTTGAATTCCAGTCCTTTTACTTCCTGTATTTATTTCTTTAAGCCTTAGAGAACTCATCATGGCCCCTTCTACCATTAGGCCTATGAAATTGATGGTTATTGTCAAAATGTTTCTTGAAACATATAAAATATTTCTTGATAATAATATGTTGTGATGGCATCATATTTTGATAAGAGACAGTGTGATACTATGGATGGAGAGCTGACCTCAGAGTCAGAAAGACCTAAATACAAATGCTGCCTCTGACTGGGTGACCTTGGGCATAATCTCACAGTTCTCCAGAGTTCTCTCAAAGACTAGAAGTTGTAGAGAAGTTACCAGTGTGTATCAGTAGTAGAACAAGAATTTCATTTCTAAAATTTCTGTCGGGGGGCCTAATATTTCAAATAAAAAACCTCACACTATTATTTTTCAAATTGATGAAAGAAGAAAAAATAAGAAGGACTATCATGGAAGGTTGCTTTAATTCTTCACATCACTTTGGCAGAATAACAACCTTAAAATTTAATAGTAGTGAATCTTATTCCAGCACAATCAGTAGATGCATTACAGTGTTTGTTAAGTACTAGAAGGGTGGAAAGAGCTGTATCAAGCCATTCTCCTCAAATGTCCTTGTTAGGGCACACTCTGAATTCAACTAGTTGAAAAGAAGGGAGGCAATGAATAAAACTAAGACATCCAAGTAGGTCCTTGTTCTGGCATTCTGAGAAAGTACAAGAAGGGCTTTCGGCTTGTGTTAGAGGAAAGCAGTAAATAAAAGAAGGGCTTGGACCACTGCTCGGTATGGAAAATGGACAAGGAAGAGAGGGCAGAATTGTGTCCTTATTTTTTCTACTTTTTTGTCCATTAATGTTGAACAAGCAGCTGAAACCAAAAATAAGTAATAGGGGGTATGGGAGTATCTACTTGCCTTTAATGAGGCCACTTTAAGACACCTGAACAAACTACATCACAGGTTACCAAACACACCAGCAGATGTAATTGCTAAGCCACTGTCAGTGAGCTTTGAAAATGAATGGACAAGAGGAGTAAAAGGAGATGAGAAATGCCCCAATTTTGAAAAAAACAGAGAAGAAAGTGAATTTTTCAAACTCTGGGCCAAGAAGCTTGACTGTGATTCCCAACAAAACTCTAGAGCTTATTATAAAAATAAGGAAGCACTAATACATTGTGGGTAGAGATGTGAATTGTTCCAATCACCTTGTGATTATGTTCAAGGTCTTTGAGTTTTCCTCTTCCTGATATTTCTGGTAATTTCTATCTCTTTCTTTATCTTCTATTGCTCACTTTCTGACTCCTTCTCTACTGACAGTATTTATACACACTGGGCAATTCATGGTTTACCAACCTAGATTTCTAACCCCAAGTGACTTTTGGTAGGTCATGACTGGCCCAGCTGAATGATCTACTCTTTCCCTCTTTCCCTCAGGCTTAGTGGGTTGCCACACAGCCCCACATATGGTGACCTGTTCCATTTTCTCTGTTTTTCTGTTCTCTGGCCCAGCAGTACAAAGTGCTTCAACCCTAGTGTAATTGTAGCCCAGACTGATTGCTGTCCTTTGGAGTTTGGATCTCTGAGGCTCTGGGACGAAAGAGTTGGTGTGTGGAGTTAAACTTTATTTCAAGCCTATACATATGTTCTCCCTCTTTCCCTTTGTTCCTCTGTTATCCTGCAGAGATCTTTTGGAACACAAAATGCTCCTGTGGTGTTGGCTATTGAGGCCTGAGCAAATTTCTACAGTTTAGAACTTGGATCAGGACCAGGTCACGGGGTTACATTTTGTTGCAATCCCATGGGCCAGGTGGCTATTCAGCCTTGCTGTGGGGGAAAAAGGTGGGTTATGGAGGAAAGGGTATGAGTGAGCTCAAGTTAGACATTAGCTCATGGAGTTTTTAATCTTCTTTTGGGTTCCTGGTGTCTTAGACCATGGAGACAGCTGAAATTACTTTATCTTTGGCACGTATTTATGTTTTGAGAATCAGAGAAAGGTTTAATTCTCCATCTTGTTGGTTATGTGACCCTGAAGTCTTGGTCCAATTACTTTGCAAAGCAGTTCAGAATTATAAAAGTCACCAAACTACATTTCCTTTGGCACAAGTGGTACCACTACTACGAGTAAGCACCAGAGATGCAAAAGAAATAGGAAAGGGAACCATGTGTATGAAAGTATTCATAGTAAGACTTTTTGTTGTAGAAAAGGGCAAGAAACTAAAGAGGTATCCATCAGTTGGGGAATGGCTAAACAAATTATGTTATATGAATATAATAGAATATTATTGTGCTATAAGAAATGTTAAAAAAAAAAGAATAGATTCAGAAAAAATGTAAAAGATTTATATGAATTTACAGAGTACCATATTTTACCACATAATCGTCACCACCATATAATCATTGTACCCTGTTTTTTTAATCCAAAAATTGGTTTATAACTTTTCATTGCATAATTGTCACATAATATAATTCTGTTCATCACACCACTTAAAAGATAAACAGAGCAGCAATGTATTCACCAGTGGCATATGATACATTTATCTCTTGTGCATTGCAAACAGAGCCTAGAATTCTCAGTGCACTGTGCATTGTCAGTATATATTGTCAGTATATTTCCAAAGCCAATTTGCATGGTTTGTTTAGAGTGCTGCAGTACTAAGGATATTGTCACTCAACCCAATGAATTGCTGTAGGCCAAGGGGATCAGGCAAGCAGGTGAAGCTGCCATGAGTAAGTAACATGATATGGTAAAACTTACTTCTTCCCAGGCTAACTAAACAGTACAGCTCATCTGCCAGCAATACAGTTCAGTAATGAATAATTTTTAAGTGATACCAGCACAATTTTTAAAAGATTTGCATAATAGTTGTGTACCACTTTTTTGCAACAAGTCTGGCATGAAATCTGCTATAATTATGCAGTGACATATAGTAATGTGAAAACCAAGAGATATACAATAACTCTAATAATATAAAGGAAAAAAAAATTTTTGAAGACTCAAGATCTCTGGCCAAATGCATTAACTAACCTTGATTACAGAGGTCTAATGATGCAGTATGCTACTCACTTTTTAACAGAGAACTGATGTTCTAGAGGTTCTAAATTAGACATACATTTTTGGACATTCCCATTGTGTAAGTTTTTTTTTTTTGATGATGTTTACTTGTTAAAAGTAAAACTTTTAAGTGGGGTGAAGGAGATGGGGGGAAGAGGAGAATTAAAAGAAAGCTGTATTGTTAAATGCAGAAAGGAGAAATTATCCAAGAGGAGAGAGTAGTCAGTAGCATCAAAAGATGCTGAAAAGTGTATGTAGATGTAGCCTGGGAAAAGTGTGTCTAATTTCTCAATTAAGAGATCAGTAGCAACATAGGAAAGAGAAGTTTTAATTGTGCAATGAAGTCAGAAGCCAGAATGCCCCTAGGGGTCTTAGGAGGAGGGAAGAGAAAATAGAGGCAATGAGTATAAGCAGTTCCCCCACCACTGCCACCCAGGAATTTTACTGATAAAGAGAGGAGATATACACAATGATAGCTTATGGAATGATAGGGTATGGTAAAGGCTTGGGTTTTTGCATTGGGTTTTTTGCGTTGAATTTTTTGAGGGTGGGGAAGACTTGGCAGCAAAACCTTTGTGTTACTGCTAAGTGAAAATCTAGGCAGGGGTGGAGAACCTGTGGCATCAAGGCCACTTGTGGCCTTCCAGGTCCTAAAGTGTGGCTTTGACCGAATCCAAACTTCACAGAACAAATCCCCTTTAATAAAAGGATTTGTTCTATAAAACTTGGATTCAGTCAAAAGGCCACACCCAAGGATCTAGAAGGCCACATGTGGCCTTGAGGCCACAGGTTCCCCACCCTTGATCTAGGCCAATCAAGGGCAGCACAAAGTTTAAAATATAAAATACATTTTAAATCTTAAATCAGAGAATGGAAGAAGACAAAGAATAATATTGCCTATTAAAACAGAGCAACATATTGGAAGGACAAACAAAAATATGTATGTATTTGTGTGCATATTTACATACATTATATGTATGTGTATATATGCATATATATGCGACCCAATTACCTAAGATTATCTCCAAGATATTTAAAGATAAAACTGGGAGGATAATAAGAGTCTAAAAATGGGGGGCTGAAATCTATCAAAATTATTTTTAGAAACTATTTTCTTCAACAATGACAATGGAGCCATCACATTTGGGTTTTAGTCTTACAGTCCCAGTTATATGACAAAGAAGAAACGAGAGTAAAGAAAATAGAGATGAAAAGACAGATGGACCAAGTTAAGTATAATATATATATAGAGAGAGAGAGAGAGGAAGTCTGTGTTGTGAACGATACAATTTGGGGGGCATTAAGGGATAGATACTCAAATTTCCTGACATAAGGAAGCATACTAAACCCTTGAGAAAGTTATGGATGTTGTGACTGCCAAGTACTCAAGAAAATGGACATAACTTCCAATCCTGAGGCCTGTTTCCCTAGATAAAAATAAACTACATACATACATACACACACACATTCATACATATATATGGCGTCATTGGTGACAATATCAAAGAGGAACGGGCAGGTCTTCACAAAGATCACCAAACCACACTTTCAGTCACACAATTGATTCAAAGGTGCACAGGATATAAGATTCCACTATGCATAGTGCTTGGTGACTTTTTTTAATAACTATTCAGTAGAACAAAGAACCTTATTCGAGGACCTCTCATACTTAGACAAAAATAATGCTAGATCCACTGAAAGATACTACAGCAAAGACAATAACAAAGGAGAAATTTCATTGATGTCTCTCTGATTATTCACATCATGCAAGGCATAAAACTAGGTATGTTGCTTTCATGTAGGTGTAGGATCTAAGAATCTCTAGAAGATGAGGTCCTCCAGAAACTCCTCTTGCTTTTTTTTTTATCAAATCCTGCAATATCCATAGTCACTCAAAAGAGTTCAGCTTAACCACCCACAAAAGAAAATAGAGGATGAAGAATTTCTATTGTACAGAATATAACATACAGTTGAATGAACTTATATACAGATAATACAAATAAACTATTCTGTAAGTTGTCTACTCAATGTTCATGAAGATTATATATACATATACACATATGTGTATATATAAATATATGCCATAGTCTGATACATATATATGCATGTGTGTATATGTGTATGCATATACATTCAATGACTCTGAGCAATGAAATTGCTGATGATATAAACTGGCAGCAAGAGTTTGTTCCTGGAGAAGGAGAAAGAGAGAGGTAGAATGGGGTAAATTATCTCACAAAAAAAAAAAAGAACAGAAAAGAAAAGGCTCTTACAGTGGAGGGGAAACAGGGGAAGGTGAGAGGGAATGAGTGAATCTTATTCTCATAGGATTCGGCTTAAGGAGGGAATAACATACACATTCAATTGGGTAAGGAAATCTGTCTTACCCTACAGGAAAAGAGGGGGGAAGGAGACAAGAGAGCAGGGGGATGATAGAGAGGAGGGCAGACTGGGAAAGGGGGTAATCAGAAGTAAATACTTCTGAGGAGGGACAGGGTCAAAAGAAAGAATTAGAATAAATGGGGGGATGGGATAGGATTAAGGGAAATAGAGTTAGTTTTTCACAACATGACTACTATGGAAGTGTTTTGCATAACTGCACATGTATAACCTATATTGAGTTGCTTGCCTTTTTTCAATAACAGTAGGTGGGAAGGGAGGGAGGGAGAAAATTTGGAACCCAAAGTTTTAAAAACACACGTTTAAAAAAAAAATTCCACATGTAACTGGGAAATAAGAATACAGGAAATGGGGTACAGAAATCTGCCCTACAGGAAAGTAGAAGGGGAAGGGGATTAGAGAAGGGGGGGAGAAATAGAAGGAAGGGCAGACTAGGGGAAAAGATATTCAGAATGCATGCCATCTTGGGGTGGGGGGAGGGGCAAGATGAAAATTTGAAACTCAAAATGATGTGGAAATGAATGCTGAAAACTAAAAGTAAATTTAAGGAAAAAAAAGAGTTTGTTCCCAGAGCAGCTAGGTGGGGCAGTGGAAAGAGCACCAGCCCTGAAGTAATGAGGACCTGAGTTCAAATCTGGCCTCAGACCAAACATTTGACACTTAATAGCTGTGTGATCCTGGGCACGTCACTTAACCCCAATTGCCAAAAAAAATTAAAAAATAAAAAGAGTTTGCTCCCTGGGGAGCTCCTTATACTGATGAAATCACAGGTCTAGATGTCAAGATTTATTGGTATAGGGAGCTCACAGTAAGTAAATTTCCTCTCCTAATTCAAAAGCCATAATTGTTGCTATAGTACATTGCCATTTAAGAAATGCATAAGAAAAAAATATAAAAGTTAATATGAATGACATGTAAAACTGGAAAAAGAGATAGGGAGATTCCATATTGAGAGCAAAGGATAGGCAATCAATAGGCCATTTACTCCAATTGTACCTATACAATATGGAAAGATCTTATAGGAAGTCTCTTAGTACTGTAGCTCAAGTCCTCATGAAGTATTTATGGGAGGTAAGAGTTTCACAGAATGAGAAAAGAATGAATGGATTGCAATTTGCATCATGAAAGAAATGTCAAGGAGTGATTGATGAGATCACACAATCATTAATGTAACAAAGTATTAACTTACTGAGTCTATACAATACAAAAAGGAGTTAACAATTATTTGACTAATTTCAGCAGTATACAAAACATAGGTGAATGATCAGGGCCAAAATACATATTTATAGTTGAATTACCTAGACTGTTTGCCTGCTCACATAAATGACATAAATGTAAATGACATTGAAAATCTACATTTTGTTTTGTACCATAAGATCATTACCTCAATGAAGAAATAATACTTTTGCAGTAAATACTGTTAGCAAACAATCTAAGATTTAATGTAAAATGGAAAAATTTGGAAGATAGACCTGACGGTTCAGTCATGACAAGATAAAACCAGTCTGAATCTCCACCGAGATTGAATCTGAAAACAGTTAAGCAACCCAAAGTCAATATGATTCACGCTGGTGATGGTTTCTTTTTCTTGGTATTTATACCACTGTATTTTCTTTGCCTTGGCTTTTGTTTTCTAATTCAAGTTTAGACTAGTTTTAACTTAACCATCTTGGGCCCCTTCCTTGGATTTTTTTTTCTTAGGTAAATGAAGTGAAAATTCGAAATAATTATCTTTACATAGATGGGTTAAAAATTTTGTCTCAATTGTTTACACTTTGAGCAAAAATAAATATAAGGTAACTAATTCAATTGTCTTCCTACCTTTGTTTGAGACTTTGAGTCATTCAAGAAATATTCCTTCAGTTATATCTGTCATCCTGGAATTTTCAGGTGTATATACTCTTTTGTTAGTGTCTGTTTAGGTCATAAGCAAATTTGGAAGTAGTTCTTATTTTTACCAAAAGACAGAAGAGAGAAATGAGGCTCAGGGCTCTGAGAAGAATGTTAGAGTAAGATTCTAAGGGCCCAGTATTTCTTGGTAGATTTATTTTACTTTTACTGATATTTTTTATCTTAACATCACATTAATTTTCAAATGTATCCTTTTCCTTTTTTTAGGACCAGGACTGGTCCTTCTAATTGCAGGGCATTTGGTTTTGTTTTCTCTTTTGTTCTTCCTGTTACCAGTGTTAGTCATTGTGTACATTGGCTCCTTGGTTGCTGATTTGCTCTATATCATTTCATATATCTTCCCATGCTTTTCACCATTTCTTATGCTGTAGTAATATTCAGTTCCACTCATTGCCCCATTTAAACCAATCTCAAATTGATAAGTATCAGTTTTGTGTACAATTCTTTGCAATTATAAAAGGTGCTGCTATACATATTTTGTTATATGATCTTCTTCTGTCTTTGACCAGCCTGGTAATATATCCCTAGCTGGGGTGAGGCAATGGAACCTTTGGTCACCATTTGAGTATCAACATTTGAGTCATTTTCTTATCGTGATTTCAGATTTATGACTATAATGTCAATTCACAGTTCTCTGCTCAGTAAAGGGGTGTGTGTGTATGTGTGTGTGTGTGTGTGTGTGTGTGTGTGTGTGTGTGTTAATGAAATTCATTCACTCACCTGAAACAATAGCAGGATTTTCTTTTTTCAAGATCACTTACTGCCCCAGAAAGGCTAACTGTTTATTGTGGAATGGTTACAAGATAGGTTGTCCTCTTCATTAGAAAATTCCCATGGCTAGATCCCAGATGTTTTCCAGATTCCTATTCTTTCTAGTTCCATTTTTTATGAGGAAGTTCATTTTTTAATTCTGTAGCTTTGGAAATAAAATTACTTTTGGCCTAATGCTTGATTTCAAGGGCAGTACATAGCTTCTTAAACATGTCTGTGTATGTTCTGTTCTTTCTAAAGGCAAAGAACAATTGGGCATAATGCAAAAAAACTCCCAAATGCATGTCTTCTAAAAGGATTGGGAGTTTCCTATTTGTGGCCAGTAACCCAGAAAAAAGAAAGAAACAGAATTTGGCATTTGGAAAAGAATTATTGTCCTACAGAGGGCCCTTGAACACTTAGCAAATTTTGTTTAGTTGCATTTTGGGTTTTTAAAAATTAAATAGTTAAGCCAGATGCTGACCTTTTGTAGTTTCGTGAGATCGTAGATTATAGTGCTGGATGAAGAATAATCCAGTTTAATTCCTTAACTTCATAAATGAGAAAACTGTTCACAGATTTAAAAAAAAACAAAAACACCTAAGGCCTAGAGAAGTGAAATAATTTGCTCAAGATCACATAGCTATTAAGTAGCAGGCAATTTTGAACCAAGATCTTCAGACTCTAAATCCACTGCTCCTTTAGAATCTTCTCAGTTCTCATTGATGATTAAAACTTTTCTCTTAAGGTTGATACCTTCGTAAATAGGGAAGATCCCCTTCTCCTTTTTTAATTTGTTTTAATATATTTTCCTTTAATATCTCCTTTAATTCATCTAATTATATCTTTCTTCCTTCCCCTCTCCAACAAAGCCATTCTTGGCAACAATAAAGTGAAAGAGAAAAGGGAAAAATAATTTAGCAAAACTAACCAACATGTCAACTAATCTCACTAGAAATGCAACATTCATAATCATAGTCCCCCACTACTGCCTAGAGTGGAAGGAGATGCATTTTTTCCTCTTTTCTTTGGAGCCAAGCTCCAATATTATAATTACATGGTGCTTAAAATTATTTTTTTTGTTTTTCTTTGTGTGCTTTTTAAATTTATGCTATAGTCATTTTATAAGACAGTAATATTGCATTTCATTCATGTGTCATAATTTTTTAATATATAAATTTATTTTCAGCTTTCAATATTTCCTTCCACAAGATTTTGAGTTCCAAATTTTCACCCCATCTCACCCCTCCCCCACCCAAGATGGTGTGCATTCTGAATATTCCTTCAGCTAGTCTGTCCTCTCTTCTGTCTCTTCTCCCCTTCTCTTATCCCCTTCCCCTTCTGTTTTCCTGTAGGGCAGGACAGACTTCTGTACCCCATTTCCTGTATTGCTTATTTCCCAGTAGCATGTGAAAACTTTTTTTTAAACATATGTTTTTAAAACTTTGGATTTCAAATCTTCTCCCTTCTTCCCTCCCCACCCACCCTTATTGAAAAGGAAAGCAACTCAATATAGGTTATACATGTGCAGTTATGCAAAACACTTTCATGGTAGACATGTTGTGAAAAACTAACTCTATTTCCCTTAATCCTAATCTGCCCTCCCATTTATTCTGTTCTTTCTTTTGACCCTGTCCCTCCTCAAAAGTATTTGCTCTGATTACCCCCCTTCTCAATCTGCCCTCCTCTCTATCATCCCCCTGCTCTCTTGTCCCCTTCTCCCCCTATTTTCCTGTAGGGTAAGACAGATTTCCTTACCCAATTGAATGTGTATGTTATTCCCTCCTTCAGCCAAATCCTATGAGAATAAGATTCACTCATTCCCTCTCACCTTCCCCCATTACCCCTCCATTGAAAGAATTTTCTTTTCTGTTTTTTTTTGTGAGATAATTTACCTCATTCTACCTCTCCCTTTCTTCATCTCTGAATATAATCCTCTCTCATCCCTTAATTTTGTTCTCCAGATTTGACCCCTTAATCTTCAACTCACCCTGTGCCCTCTATCTATCCATCTATCTATCTATCTATCTATCTATCTATCTATCTATCTATCTATCTATACATACATATAATTTTTTTCCTCCAACTACCCTAATACTGACAAAGGTCTCATGAGTTATAAATATCATCGTTCCATGCAGGAATGTAAACAGTTCAACCTTAATAAGTCTCTTATGATTTTTCTTTCCTGTTTACGTCTTCATGTTCCACTTGAGTCTTGTATTTGAAAGTCAAATTTTCAATTCAGCTCTGGTCTTTTCATCAAGAATGTTTGAGGGGGCAGCTAGGTGGCACAGTGGATAGAGCACCGGCCCTGAAGTCAGGAGGACCTGAGTTCAATTCTGGCCTCAGACCAAACACTTGACACTTACTAGCTGTGTGACCCTGGGCAAGTCACTTAATCCCAATTGCCTAAAAGCAAAAAACAAAAAAAAAAGAATGCTTGAAAGTCCTCTATTTCACTGAATGACCATTTTTTCCCCTGAAGGATTATGCTCAGTTTTGCTGGGTAGGTGATTCTTAGTTGTAATCCTATCTCCTTTGCCCTCCAGAATATTATATTCCATGCCCTGTGGTCCTTTAATGTAGAAGCTGCTAAATCTTGTGTTATCCTGATTGTGTTTCCACAATACTTGAATTGTTTCTTTCTGGCAGCTTGTAATATTTTCTCCTTGACCTGGGAACTCTGGAATTTGGCTACAATATTCCTAGGAGTTTTCCTTTGGGGATCTCTTTCAGGAGGAGATCGGTGGATTCTTTCAATTTCTATTTTGACCTCTGGTTCTAAAATATCAGGGCAGTTTTCCTTGATAATTTCTTGAAAGATGATGTCTAGGCTCTTTTTTTGATCATGGCTTTCAGATAGTCCAATAATTTTTAAATTCTCTCTCCTGGATCTATTTTCCAGGTCAGTTGTTTTTCCAATGAGATATTTTACATTGTTTTCTAATTTTTCATTCTTTTGGATTTGTTCTACTGTGTCTTGATTTCTCATGAAGTCACTAGCCTCCAATTTCTCTATTCTAATTTTTAAGGAAGTCTTCAGCAATCTTTTGGACCTCCTTTTCCATTTGGCCAATTTTTCTTTTTAGGGCATTCTTCTCCTCATTGGCTTTTTGGACCTCTTTTGCCGTTTGGGTGAGGCTATTTTTCAAGGTGTTATTTTTCAGTATTTTTTTGGGTCTCCTTTAGCAAGCTGTTGACTTGTTTTTCATGATTTTCTTGCATCACTCTCATTTCTCTTCCCAGTTTTTCCTCTACTTCTCTTACTTGCTTCTCAAAATTCCTTTTGAGGTCTTCCAAGGCCTGGGACTGATTCATATTTTTCTTGGGGGCTTTGGGTATAGGAGCTCTGACTTTGTTGTCTTCTTCTGGTTGTATATTTTGATTTTCTTTGTCACCAAAGTAACATAATAGTCTGACTCTTTTTGTGCTGCTTGCTCATGATCTTGGCCAATTACTTGGGTTTTAAACTCTTTGTTAAGGTAAGAGTCTGCTTCCAATGTGGAGAATGTACTGTCCCAAGCTTCAGGGGTTTATATAGCTGTTTTCAGAGATACTTGTAGGGACCCATAAATTTTCAGTTCTTGCAAGGTGGTATGATAAAGGGCGAGGTGTTTACTCCTTTCCTGGCCTGAGCTGTGGTCTATTAGTGACCACAAGCACTCCTTTCTGTCCTGGAACTGTGAGGAAGGTTTCCTGTCCACAGCCATTACAAGCTCCACCATGCCAGCGCTCCTCCTCCCCCCAGGACCCATGTCCAGAACCGTGACCCAGATCCAAGCACGGGCAAAGCAAGAGATTCCTGCCTCAGCACCAGCAGAAAGATCCCTGCAAACCCCCTCTGATCAGCCAGTTGATTGCCCCTGAGTCTGTGGGCCAGAAGCTCAGGAAGCAGCTGCCCACCCCAGTGCCACGTTCTTGGGGAACTGGAGCTGTGACCCCACCTTCCTCTCTCAGCACTGCAGAACAGACTTTTCCCACTGACCTTCTAAATTGTCTTTGGCATTGGTGGATTGAGGAGTCTGGAAACCACCACAGCTGCCCCCAATTCAGTCCTCTGAGACCTGCTCCAGGTTCACTGCGGCCTGAGGGCCCACACTGCCCTGTGTTCGGCGCGATATACCTTTCTGATCTGTCATCCAGGTTGTCTTGGGCTGGAAATTTGTTTCACTCTGTCTTTTTGTGGGTTCTGCTGCCTTAGAATTTGTTTAGAGTCATTTTTATAGGTATTTGGAGGGGTTTGGGGGAGATCTCAAGCAAGTTGCTGCTTTCACTCTGCCATCTTGGCTCCACCCCCATGTGTCATAATTTTTTAATGGTCATTCCACAGTATTTGAGCATCTACTTTGTTTTCAATTCTTGGCTACATTAAAAAGTGGTGACACTGGCACTTTCTGTGGCAGCAAAGAACCCGAATCAAATTAGGTGTCCTTCTACTGAAGAATGACTGAACACATTGTGATAGGTGAATATAATGGAATTATTACTATCCTTTAATAAATTATAAATATAATGAAGACTGGGAGATAAGGAAGACCTACAAAGTGAAGAAAAAGAGCCTAGAAAATAATTTACACAATAATTACAACAATGTAAAAGAAAAGGAAAGAATAAAACAATTAAAATTAATGCTTTGAAATTATAATGGCCAAGTTTAACCCCAAATATAAATTATGAAAAAGTATCTTAACCTGACTGTTTAAAGAAATGTGTCTGGAACACTGAAATAAATGCAAAGCTTTTTTGATATGTTGGTTTTGCTGAGCTTTTCTTTTCCTTTTTTAAAAATCTTTGATTGCAAGTGTCCCTTCACTGGAAGAAGAAGGGATAAATTGGGAAATGTAAGTAATGTTTTAAAATACATAAAATGAATTAAAAAATTAAAAATTGCTATTATAAATATTTTAGTGTATATGAGACCTTTCTTTCTATCTGTTAGCTTCTTGAATATGCCTAGTAGTATGATCTCTGGGCCAAAGGGTATGGACATATATTTTTGCTTTCTTAGGATAGTTTCAAATTACTTTCTGCAATGATCAACTGTCAAATCCACCAACAGTGTCCTCACCCAATCCAATATTTTTGCTAATTTTGTGAGTATAACAAAAAACCTTAGAATTGTTTTGATTTGTATTTGTTTTCTTATTAGTAGGAATATGGAACAACCTTTAATATAGTTGCCTATAACTTGTCATTCTTCTTTGTTTATTACTATCATTTGACCATCCATCCCTTGGGGCATATATTTGTGCTATTGCCCTATGTATCTTAGATCAGTGGTGTCAAACCCAAATAGAATAGAACAGAATCTTTACCCATACAAAGTGACTTAGAAAATCACAAATTAATATTATACATGTTGAATTGTATTTTTTATTTATTTTGTTAAACATTTCGCAACTATATCTTAATCTGGTTTAGTAGCTATAGCACTCTGGAGTTTTGTAGGCCCACCTGTTTGCCACCTCTGTTAGAGTATCCCTGATTTTTGAATCTTAGGAGTTATCAAGGATTTCTTGAGGTGGAACAATAGGTCTAAGGCTGCACTCAGCAAACCCTGACCAAATAGTTCGGACAAGTTTGCCAATGGTAAGAACCCAAAAGAACTGATCCCATTCTTTAAGCCCCATAGAAATAGCCCTCAGCCAAGCAAGTGGACTGGATATTTCTGGTATCATAATCTCCCACAGCTGACCTAACATGTAGTCCACAGAGTCAGTTTGCAGTGGAGAGATGAACAATTAAATTGGTAATGCTGCTGATGACGCACACAAACACCTATTCACACATGCATGTAAATCTAACTTTGTTGGGTAAGGTAGGATTCTTTATAATTATCTATGTATTTTATTTTACAAAATTAAAGCTCATAAGCTGTTGTAATTAATGAGCTCCCTATGAACAGCATTTTTGTTAACATAATTATCCTTTTGAGATATAAATATCTCAAATAATATAAATATTCTTTATATTATTGCAATAAATCAGGTAACTGAAATTGGGTGAGTTCTAGATTTAAGGACAAAGAAGTAGCCTAGCGGCAGACCTAAAAATATTCAAAAGACAGCAATCAAGATGTCAAAGGGTCTCAGATACTTGCTATATAAGGATGAGTTAAAGAAACTAGGAATGTTTGCCTAGAGAAGTAGCCATAGCAGTTTTCAAGTTCTTGGAGGGTTATTTATTATATGAAGAGTGTTTTGCTTGGTTTCAAAGGGAAGAACTGGGAGCGATGGCTAGACGACTTTAGACTTTACAAAGGAAAAACATCCTATCAATAAGAGCTATCCAAAAACGGAATAAGCTGCCTCAAGAGGTAATGGTTTCCCCCCTCACTGGAAATCCTCAAGCTAAAGGCTTTATGGTTCTCATACGGTCATAGATCAGAGGAATGGCAGAGACCTTGGAGATTATCTGCTCAAATCCCAACATTTCATTAGGAAACATCCCCAGAGAGATAAGTTACTTGTATAAGATCACAGTGAGAGTAAGTGGCAGAGCTACGATTTGAACCAAACAATTTCTTATCTCTTAAGAACTTACTAGGTCTTTCACTGAATTAGTCCAATATCATGTAATAATGGTAATAATTATAACCAATATTTATATAGCACTTATTAAATACAAGGCACTATGCTAAGTACTTTACAATTATTATTTAATTTTGTCCTCACAACAATCCTGAGAAGCAGGTGCTATTATTATCTCCTTTTTGCAGATGAGGAAACTGAGGCGAAGCAAGGTTTTATGACTTGCCCTGGGTCACACAGCTAATACATGCCTGTGGCGAGATTTAAACTAACTCTAACAGCTACTCTATCTTCCTTTAGCCACCTCGCTGGCTATACTTTTTCTACAAAGACTGCTGCCAAATCACTAAGAATCAGCTTCATAGACTCATAAGCCAATAGAATTTAAAGATGGAAAGATGATTGAAGACTCTTTTTCTAAGTAGGTGAGAAATTGAGGCCTAGTTGTCCAGATAGAGCTTTGAGTTTTGCAAAGTTCTTTACATATGTTATCTCATTTGATCTTTATGACAACCCTGTGAAGTACGGGCAATTATTATCTTTATTTTAACAATGAGGAAACTAAGGCTTAGAAAGGATAAATGACTTGCCTAGGTCCATGTAACAAGAGTCTGAGGAAGGATTTGAACTCAGAACTTCATGACTCCAAATACCACTCTACTGTCCCACTTAGTTGCCCATGTTCAATTGCAAAGGACCTCAGTGGCTGATTATTCATTCAACAAACATTTAAATAAATTATTATTATGCACCTACATGTGTGTGGCACAATATAGATCTTTGGTTACTTAGATCTGATTCTTTTTCCTATGAGTTTTCTACCTTCTCCATTACTCTTGAGTAACCCAAAATAAAAATGTTAGTGCAAGGATAGATAGTTAAATTCTAATTAAATCCAAGCAAAGGAAAAAATCTGACAAGGCCAATTTTGCTTTCATTTAGTTACAAAATGAAACTATTTTTTTTAACTGCTCTGTAATACAGAAGCAACTTAGTGAAAAGTTCTCTAAGATGGAAGAAAATATATGTAGTTGACAGTGAACCATCTCTGTTTCCTGGTACTTGCTTGATATCCTGGGGGAGAAGCTGAGTTAACTGATCTCCAACAAAAATGAGTTCAACAGTTTAAAGAGTTCTTGGGAAATTGGGTTTATGTGACTATTGACTGTGCTTAGCAAATTAAAACTTAAACTTTATTTGAAATTATCTGTGACCTCTAAGGGGCCAGAAACCCCACAGTTATGTCTACTTACCCAAGTGAGTGAAAATGCCCAAGTACAATGTAAGAAAGGCTGTTCAGACCCTTCTCTAAAGTTTTTGTTATGGGCTCAAAAGTCCAGAGTTTGAATTGATAGTAGTCAGTAGTCAGTAACACACCACACAGAGGCACATGCACACACACTCACACTCATCTTTCTTTTTCTTAATAGTAATAACTAACTTAAATCCTCACTTCCTTAGCCCCAAGCCTAGACAGCCAAAATGAAAATTCAAGACCAAGAAAAATTATACTTTGAGACATAAATTATCTTAGTTGATCATTAACATTAATCATCCCAGCTGCTAGTGCTTTAGGTCCCTATACCCCAAATAGTTTGAATCTATTTTGTATAGATCTTAAATATAAATATATATGGGCATATTGTTTCCACTTACAAGAATGTAAGCTCCTTCAAGGCAACAAGTAGTTCACTTCTGTCTTTGTAACCCTGATGCTTAACATAATGCCTTGTATAACTTGTACTTAATACATTTTCATTGATTGACTTAATCAGAGTTTAAGTAATTGATTATGTTGATGCAAGACATAAAATAAGATATTTTATACTAACTGCTGTACTAATATATATTTCTTATCACAGATTGAGAAATAAAAAAAGGATGTTATAAGCCATCTAATCTAATACTCTCATTTCACAGATGTGAAAACTGAGGCTTAGTGAAGTTAGGCACGTGGTAGGACCTTAGTGTCAAACTCAAAGCTCTTTCTACTGCATTCTGCTGTCTGGGTGAGACACAAATGAGCTGAGGTATGGAATGGTGAGAGAGTTGTTCTCAGTATATAACCTATGATATATTTCTAAATCTATTTGTGTTGTTCAATTGATTTTTCAATCATGTCCAACTTCATAACCCCAACTGAGGCTTTCTTAACAAAGATATTAGAGTGGTTTGCCATTTCCTTTTCCAGTTCATTTTGCAGATGAGGAAACTGAGGCAAACAGACTTAAGTGATTTGCCAAAGGAACACAGCTAGTAAGTGTCTGATGCCAGATTTGAATTCGGGAAGATGAGTCTACCTAATTCCAGGCTCAGGGCACCATGTAGCTGCCCCAAAAATACACATACACACACACACACACACACACACACACACACACACACACACACACACACATTACACATTGCAAAAGGTTGAATGAAAATTAAATTAAATCTTAATCTATACTAAGCACTTTTTTTCTTAATTCATTTATAAGGATCTGCGGTTTTATTAGTGTGGTTATTCCCTCTGCCCATGCAAATGGTTTAGAACTTAGTAGTTTGATAGATAATCCCGACAAACCTGGTGATGAGTCTTTTTAAATTTAGCTAAATTGATCATTTTACAAAAGAAATAAGCTCATCAACAGGACCCATTCTTGTTGCCTACCTGGACTGGTTTGGCCTGTCAGAGTTTGTGATTCACTGTATATCTTTTGAGGACTTAGGGTCATGCCCATAACAAAATGAAGCATCAAAGGAGGACTTAAGGAAAGGTGTTGGAAGTATTGTTGTTTGTTGTTTTGTCATTTGTTTTCAAAGAGGACCAATGACATCACGGGGCGATGTCTTGAATTGCACATGAATTCGGTTTAAGTGTGACAGAGTGAACAAAGTCATCAGCCTCCCTCTCTCTTCAAGAGTCGTGGAAGTCCAGTGGCAAGACAAAAGTCAAGATGACTGGCAATGGCCTGGATGCGGTGGATAGTTTTGGCATCTTCAGTGTCTAACTTTAGAGCTTGCTTTAAATCAGGTCTGCACAACACATGGCCCACCAAAGGATTTTGGACAACCCATGAAAAATGTAGAGGATACAAAAGAAAGTAAAGATGTAACAAGTGCTTTGTCCATGCCCCGCTTTACCCACCTTTCACTAGTCACTATTGTGCCTGTCAGGTAACTTAGTGGGTGGGTTGCCGCTGTACATTGTCTCCTGTTTGTCACATGGCCCATGGCAACCAACCATCATCAGCTGTCTCTATCCTGAGAGAAGAGATTACATAATAAATATCTTAAGTAATAAGTATAATTAATTGATATTAACTGAAATTTCCCTTTTTAATTTGGTTTATTTGCAAAATAGTTTAATCATTAATTATTCAAAAACTATCTGTGGCCTGAAGAAGTTTAGCCTAGTTTAATTTTGGCCCCTACCCACTGCCAAGTTGTACAGATCTGCTCTAATTGCTCCATAGCACCTGCTTCAGCTACCTTCATGGCTGTCGGAACAATTGTTCTTATTCGTCCATTCTACCAGCAGAAATCTTCACATGCTCTGATTTGAGGCCTATCAATTACCCTCAACCTGGTTTAGCTTATCTTCTGAGACAGTTTTACTAAGATGTGGCCACTGCATATGCTACATCTTCTTGGAGCCTCAGGTGAAAGTTGGGCAAAGGTGCAAAGGCAGCCCTAAAAAAAAGGCTTGGCAAGCCCTCATACTGAGGTGCTAATCCTCCCTGAAAGCACCATATACTCCATACACAGGAATTTCAAGGAACATTTCAGATATATTCATTTTTCTCAAAACTCTTATATGCTAAGGGATAGGCCATGTAGAAACATCTTGATTTCCCTTGATAATTGTTTGAACTTGAAAATTCTTGCTGAGTCTTGACATTGCTTGACTTATTAGGTCATCCTAATTCTTGGGAAAACATACTTTCTCTAATGGAGGTCTTTATTTCATGTCTAATTTTATCAAGGAAAAACTTGAACAGAAAAAGCTTGCTTTCTCTGAAAATTCTATTTTTTGCTTGTGAAAGTTCAAGAAGAGGCTAAATGTAGAAGCAAGAAGCAAATCAAAATGTTGAATGTTGAATGCTCTGGCTTTTTTTTTTTGAGGAAAATATTGCATAAAGTATGTGAGCTACTCTGATGCTCAAACCTGCATTTACAATCATTCTCTTTCATGGACTATATCCTTGTGCAACTCAGTTGCCAAACAATCCACTTTTATTCAACTGAATGGAAAATCATAAATGGCAAAGCTACTCTAAGGGACAGAGATATGAATTGAGTCTTTAAATTAATAAACAAGTTAAATTTGTTCTTTGAAAAATTCATATAAAATATGACAACCCTCTGTAAAGTTGTAAAGGAAAATAGAGTCTTTTTTTTTTTTGCAAATCAGCAGTATTTTTTGTTACCTATGATTACAATTCAGAAATACATGGAAAATGGAATTGCTGAAATAATTTATATTTTGACGCTTCCCCTTGGGCACAAATGCTTTGTTACACAGTGTGTGGTGTCCTCTAGTGGTGAGTATTCAAGCAAAACAAAAAGCATTCCAACTTCCCAACACCATATAATTTTTTTCCTCCTTTTTAAGTATCATATTCCAGTTTAACAGCAGAGAATAAGATGCCAAAAACAATGATCTAATATGAGTTTCTTTTTATTTGTTATCATTTATAATAAGCCTGTATGAACATAAGCTTTTGGTGAGCTCAGAATTGTCAACAATTACGTTCTACAAATTCAACTTACAGTAAAGCAAGTGGTTTATGTATTGCGAAGATTAAGTAAAAATAAAATAGAAACCTACGTCACTTGTACCTAACTTATAATACTGAGAAAAACTCTCTCACCATTCCATACATCTTCTGGCTTGTGTTATAGCCACCAACAGGGATGCTGCCAGATCATGCAATGCAGTGGAAAGAGCTTTGGGTTTGACCCTGGGAGTTCCAACAAGTGCTTCACTTCACTAGGCCTCAGTTTGCACATCTTTGAAATGAGGGGATTGGCCTAGATGGCTCTAGTATCCCTTTTATTTCTAAATCTATGATCTTGTACCTTATATTTTTATACTATTTTAATAATTTTCAAAATCATTTATAAGTCAGCCCTTTGAACATGAATTTCCACACAGCCTATAGAATCAAAACATCATACTAGAACTCTATGGAGGTTATGTAAGTAAAACTCTTGAATGGCAACAGAAGGCAAGTTTAAACAATAGGGTTTATCCTTGCAACTTCTGATTGTTCACAGAATTATTTATGATGCTTCCCAGCATTTTTTTCCCTGAAGAATTATGTTGCAATGCTTCATGTTGTACTATTACCAGGAAATTCTGAGATTCCAGCTATGGGAGCCAGGGGCTTTCCAGTGCTCTGGGAAAGAGCCAGTGAATGAAAAAAATAGGGAAAAACTCACGCTCACCTACTCATAGACTGTTAGAACTGACAGAGATGCTAGAGGTTAGTAGCTCCATCTACTCTACCTTACAGTCTGTTTCTGGTAGTTGCTATGGGTGGAAGCTGCTTAAATAAATTCTGATTATTCTCAGTTATATGCATTTAAATGTTTTATGTAGTCAACCAGGGCATTTTCAAGAAATAGCTTTCACCAGGCAGTCATTTAGTTAGAAAATTTTAAAAGAAGGATGACAAATGCAGAGACAGCTTTCAGTTTATACCATGTGGCAACACACACCTTGCTGAGAGGGGTTTTTTTCCTCTTTTTTAAGTTAAGCTAAAGGATATTAAAATTAATTAATTTTCCTATGTATTTGATTTAACTGGGGACAATTCAGTGTTCTGAATTTTTTCTCTAGTATAGCCACCCATCATATCCTGTTGTGATTCTTTACCAATGTGACCATCTTAGGTTGAGCCAAAGTGAAATCACTGGCATATAGAAACAGTACTCCAAATTCATGCCCATTCTGCCTCAGGCCAGCTTGTCCTCTCATGTCCAGATCCTTTGGCTCCAAATGGAAGGGCCAGATTCCATCCCAAGTCTTTTAATATTTTCCCTTGCTTAAAACAGAGAGGAAGTGAATATTCTACCTCTTGTCACCAATACAGTGCCTGGCACATAGTAAGAGCTTAATAAATGCTTGTTCCCTCCTTGTCTGACTGAGAGGATCATTGCCATATAATATCCATTCCATCCCATTTCTTTTTGAGTAAGGCTAATGGGAGCAGACAACACTACCCCTTTTCATGTTCTATTCAGAACATATTAAGTAATTAAGAGAAAGATAGGGCTTACTTTTCCAGGTGGAAGGGGAAAAGGCAGGACCTATTCTACCTAATCACATTCTCCTAAGACATACACATACTCACTCAACATCCACAGAGTACCTAACTTTTGCATTCTGAATATTCAACAAATAACCAGAAATGTTGCAAAATAATAATGCCATAATAAGATGAGCAAGGTTCTAATCTTTACTCTGCCAAGTCACCTAACCTCTCTTGTTTTCTGTTTCTTTATGTATTAAGACAAAGGGGTTAGACTATTTCTAAAGTCCCTCGTACCTCTAACATTTGATGATGATGCTAAAAAGCACTACCTCTTCATTATGTGATCATTTGATTTACTAAAAGAGGCAGAGAAAAGATATTTGTGTTATCAACACAGAGAAACTAACCTAAGGAGAAACACAAACAGTCCTGAGAGAAACTGAGAAAAATGAAGCCCTCTTCTTAAAGAGCTTGAGGAAAGACATAGATTCTGAGAACACTGGGGTAAAAAACCATGCTCTTTGGGAGAAAAGGTACCAACTGATGTTAGAAATGGCTATAGTTCTTTGTTTACAAATTAATTTAAAATATTGCTATTTTCAAGGCTTTGAAGTTTGTTGCTGGAAACCCATGAATCAAAGAATTACTTGGGAACTGTATATTATCTTACAATAATCATGTGATATCCAGCAAAAATGTAGATTTGTTTTTTTCTAAACCTAATAAAGAGTTGGGTCATTATATACAAAGAGTTTCTGTTTTCAAGCAGGAGAGTTGTTGAGAAGCCACTTGAGAAACTAAATGAGAGGACTCAGAGAAGACAATGAGAAAGCTGGTTACAGAAGACAAAATGCAGAAGCCAGTGGAGTTAAGGCCTGAAAAGAAAAGCAGAGAGAAGGCAACAGAAACTGAAAAGATGAAAGGATCTGAACACAACAGATACCAGCTGAATAGAGACAAGCAGACTCAACAATTAATGTTTGGAGTTGATCTGATTGGAGGAAAGTTTTGATGCTGACAGCTTACTGATGGAAGCACCATCTTGTGCTGTGTGAAGATCTGGTTAGTACAGTTGTCCTTGATCTCTATGTTGCTCTCTACGACTTGAAAGAGAGATATCCTTCCTCCATCCCCCTTCATTCCACCTTCATTCTTGGATACATATTCACGACTTCAAACTCAAATCATTAGCCTAAGGCTCTGGGGCTTCTCTGGCAAGGAATTTGGCACTTGAAGTTAGCTCAAAAGTATTCTCTTTTTTATAGGACCTGAATGATCAGACTAAGGGCAATGATTTTTTCCTCTTTCTCTGGCTTAGGAATGCCCCAGAACTCAACCTCAAGAACCAAAGTCTATCCTCAAGTCTCTGTTCTATACTCAGTTTCATTCTCTCTGTCTCTTTGTCTCTCTGTCTCTGTCTCTCTCTCTGTCTGTCTGTCTGTCTCTCTCTCTCTCTCTCTCTCTCTCTCTCTCTCTCTCTCTCTCTCTTCTTTTTTCCCTCCACCTCTGTCCTGACACTGACAATACCCTGACCAATTTATATCTTTCATTTGAAGAGTGAGAGACTATGAGTGTATCGTGTTGCATACTCTATCAACCATGGTGGCCCTATAGATTTGCTTAACTAATAATTTGTTATAAGGGGAGGCTCACTGAGTATTGCTGGGGAAACATATATTTGGAAATAACTATCATTTTAAAATGTCAATAAAACTTTTTTAAGAAAGAAAGAAAAATAGTTTCTGCCTTCGGGGAGCTTATAATCTACTATATTTCTAAAATGGCAAAGGAAAGTACAAAACTAAGCAAGTATATTATGAATCTATCATCACTTTTTAGAGGCTTGTATACATTCTTAAGATTTTTTTAAATGTGGCTAAGAATTTTGCCATACTTCATTGTTTCTACCAATTTAGGGATTTGGGCAGCTGATACCATGTTTTTAGGATCAATGGATTTAAATCTAGAAAAAACCTTAGAGATGACCCTCCTTTTGCTGAGGTTCCAATGATGACCTACCTATCCAAGGTCACGTCCATTCTAAATAGCTGAGCCTGGATTTGAACACAAATGTGATATAAGTACTAGAGAGATAGAAGGAACTCTCTAGCTTCTTCTGATACATTACAGTCTGTAAGCTCAAAAGAAATACATTCTAGAGAACTGAAGATGTGATTGCTGAGTTACTGTTAGGACCTGAATGGTCATGGATAATGGGAGAGGTGTCACATGACTGAACAAGGAGAAATGTCTCACATTTCAAAAAAAAATAGAAGAGAGTAGAGTCTGCAAATTGTAGAACAATGAGCTTTTTACGGGTTCTTTTCAGAGGCAGAGGAACTAAAATCACAATTGAGTATCATCAGTTATCATGGTAGCATTCACACTAAATAGGGACCTAACTTTCTTTTTTCTCCTCTTTTTTCCCAATATGACTTTTAAAATATAATCTTTTGTTGGCCTTAGTCTTCCTTGTCAGCTTTTGCCTAGGCTGAGCTTTAGCACTCCTGACATTATTTATACAGGCCCATGCCATGTTTTTGCCAAACTGTCTCTTCAACATCTGGAGGAATGTGTTTAGTTCTTGGCAACACATTTTCAAAAGGAAAGGGAAGAAATTGATCAACCGTTTTTAACTGTGAGAAGAGAAATATAAGGAGATACATAATCATTCTCTTAAAATAGTATTTAAGAGAGTGAGTAAAAATACTCATTCTATATTATTTCAGAATGAGATTCCCAATCTTGTAGACATAACCAAAGATTGTTAAATGGTGGATAATCTTCTGATTATTAAGTGAGAGCTCAACAGAGAGATGTGCCACTGTCATGGAGAATATGTAGTACAGAGTCTAAATGGCAGAGAAATACCCTACAGATAATTGAAGCCTCCAGATGTTCTTATTTGGGAATGATGTGTAGATAACATCAAGCCCTGGAATATTTTAGAGTATCTTGAATGGCATCCATAATTAGAAGAAATATCATGTTGTAGATAGAGTTTTAGCTCTGAAGTCAGGAAAACCTGGGATTAAAACCTGCTGAAAAAGGAATCTTTAAGACTACATGCTGAAGAACAGTTGCTTCATCCAGAGTTCCCTACACAGAGGAAATCACACCACATTTCAACAACAACAACAACAAAAAATCACTAGAAAGGGTTCAGCCTACATTTTCAGGAAAACAGAGAAGTATGGCATTCTTAGTGTTTTAATTCTTCTTTTGGCGATAGAATGGCTTAAGTAATGTGGGGAGGGGATATACTGATATATATTTGAAATGTAAAAATGAATATGTCCAAATTCATATGGTCTTGGTCTATGGGGTGGGGAGGGAACCACATTTTTCATATGTGGCTTCTTTACAATGGCATATGAGCTATGCTTTCATCCACACACACATGCTTTGGGATTTTCTTTTTAAACTTATGCTAAAAGCAAAGTCATCCAAGCATCTCAGTCAAATCACTTAACATTGTACATCTTCTGATTATTTTGTGCTAAGGATTCTAAAGCATTTCTATGATTTTGTAACAATTAAGGTATTATAATTTGTCATAAGTTTTATGTATGAAATATATATTTATACACACATGCACAATGAAGTTTTATATAGGAAAATATAGACAATAAAGCTCAATAATATTTAGTACATGAACTATGTGGAGAGATGTAATTAGAAAGGAAAACCAGGTGCATGAAGAATGCCTGTTATTCAGACAATGATATGCAGTAAGATGGATACTTTTCCAATATTACGTATATGTCTGTACATAGATATATGTGAACACATATCTACAAATGCATATACACATGCATGCATATATACATCTGGAAAGTAAGAGGGATTTTATGATTAAAATTATAATTTTAGCTCTGAGATTTAAAGACTATAAAATTTCTGGTCATTTAAGAAGCCTTTACCATAAACACTGCAGAAAATTGTGTTTGGTTTTAAATGACATGTGTGTGTGTGTATATATATATATATATGTAGGCATATATATATACATATTTACACATAATATGTGTATGTTACACACACATACAACGTACATACCTACATAAAATAATGCCTATATTGATTATATGTAAGGAATACCAAGGTGGTGCAGTGGGCCTGGAGTCAGGAAGACTCATCTTCCTGAATTCAAATCTGGCCTCAGACATTACTACTTACCCTAGACCTTAGACAAGTCACTTAACCCTGTTTGCCTCAGTTTTATCATCTGTAAAATGATCTGGAGAAGGAAATGGAAAACCACTCCAGTATCTTTTCCAAGAAAACCCCAAATGGGGTCACAAAGAGTTGGACATGAGTGAAATAATTTAATAACAACAACAAATTATATGTGTGTATCTGTGTGTATGTGTGTATAATAGATACTATGCTAGGAAGAACTGGGTTCAAGTCCTACTTCTGACACACATTGACTCATAACCCTGAACAAGCCACTTAACCTCTCAGAGTTTGAGACAACTCTTTAAGACTTTAAGTTACCAGATAGGTGATAACCTGTGTTTCTTCATTGGAAGTTCCCTATACCAATGAAATCTCAGGCCCAGTTCTAAACACATTGAGAGTACATAACGTCACATAACAAGAACAAGAGATAGCAAACGGACATTTCACACTGATTCAGTATCCATACGTCATCAAGGTCAAGAGTCTTAGAGGAAGCCCACTCAGAAAACTAAGTGAATTAACTAGTCCCCCTCTGGTAGGACTTACAGGAGAATATGGAGAAAGGTTGTACAAGATGACTTCCACCAGAAGAAGTACCAACATTAGTGAGCTCATAAATCACAGAAAAATCAAAGTAAGAAGTTAGATAATAAAGGTATCATCACTGCAGTCTAAAGACAGTTGTGATTACAAATCAATTTTTTGCCCTCAAAAAGAAGTAGTTTCTTTTTTGTGTGATTATCGTGTCACCATTTTACTTTGCTTATATAGACACATAGTCTTAGATACCTTTTCTAGATATTTTCTATACATATTGAGGCCTATATTAGCAATTTACAATAGAAGATATAGGCAACTATCAAGAAAATTGATGACCCCTTAAAACTCTATACTTCTCTGCACCCCCATCTGAGACCTACATAGCACAGGCAAGTACTAAGAGGCCTGGCCAATAGTATTATATGATTGTCCCCATAGTTTGCAATTGTCTCTTAATATTGTACTCCAGTTACTTCTGAGAGGACAAAAGGATTAGATGTGTCTTTTAATATGGGTACATATTTAAAAAGGAGGACACATAACAGATGTTCTTCATTGGCATAAAGAACTATCAGTCTAGACCTGACTACGAAATATCCAGGAAAGAGGAATTGGACTTTTTCTGCATCAAGAAGAATAAGATCTTGACTACAGGGGTAACTAGACATAAGGATGGCCTACCAAGAGAATCATTGTAGTATCTGTCCCTGAACATTCCAGTGATTATGATTTGATGGTTTATTGCAAACCTGCAACAGAAAGGAATATAAAATACATGCCATCTTGACATCTCTTTCAGCTCTACAACTTTATGGTCTTAGGGAAGTATGGCTTTGAGTGACTGGCACCTGGGCCACCCACCCTGTAGAGAAGTTATTGGCAACCACAATGTGCACTGAGGTTATTTCCCTTGCAAGAAGTGCAGGAGGCATGGAAAACTAACAGCCAGAAGTTTAACACAAATAGCAACTATTGACATCTAGTTGCAAGACTGGTGGTCAGACTGGCTGGTTCCCATTACAAATCGTCAATACAACGTCTGATGGTAACAAAGAATGGAAAAGGATTTAACCAATACAGTGAGTAGTGCATAAAGCTATTTAAAAATATTAAATTGCTGGATGACATTGGCAGAACTTAATTCCTGCCAATGGTATTATTCACTTTGCAGAGTGATGTAACAGAAAGAGTGCTTTCTATTCTGGTAAGTATGAGGCTTTTTATTATCTCTGCCATTGACAAGTTATGTGACCTTCTTACCTTCTCTGGATCTCAGTTTTTGTACCTGCAAAATAAGGGGGATTTGATGAAATAACCTAGAAAATAAATTTCATGGGTGTTAGATTTCTGGTCATTCATGCTTCACCAAATACTTTGAGGATAAATGCATATTTGGTTAGTTTTCCCTAACTCTACACCAAATATTGCACGTCTGACAAAAACTGTCTGTGTTTGGTCATAAGGAGAAAAAAAGGAGAGTATTTGAATGGATCTGTACAAATTCACCACTACTACTAGAGAAGCACTCCAAAATGCAAGTACTACTATTGATCATTTTCTTCATATGTAAAAGACAGTATATTTTGAATGACTAAAAATATTGAAATTTGTTTTCAGGAGTCATTTTCTGTAGGAGTCATATCCTACATCCAAGGCCAAAATAAATGTGACAGATATCCTTACTTCCCATCATCCTGAACTCTTGAGAGGCAGCCTAGCCTAGTAGATAGAGAACTAGCCTTGATGCCAGAAAAGTCAGGTTCTAATCCTGCTTCTCATATGTATTGTCTTCACGTAATCACTTGCCCAGAAGGATGGATGTGGAGCCAAGAAAATCTAGGTTTCAAATCCTGCCTCTGACACTTACTGCTATGCAACTGGGTTGTCACCTTACTTTCTGAGCCTCACTTTCTTCATCTGTAAAACTGAGAGAGGTTGGACTTAGTTGGCATTTATCAGTTCCTTTCTAGGTCTCAATCTTATAATCCTTAGAAAATTCTCTAAAATCACAATATAGAGGTAAACTGATAATCAGGATTGATGAAGGGATTTTCTACATCTATGAAATCATGGGTTCAAACAAAAAAAATAGTATTATCAGATAACATTCTACCAAGTGAGAATAGACAAGCTCATCAGAGGGAAGGAGTAAGTGGTGTAACCCAGTGAGATGATGATGATGATGATGATGATGATGATGACGATAACTAGTATTTACATTGTGCCTTAAAGCTTGCAAAGCACTTGGCTCATATTACCTCACTTAATTTTCACCATAACTCTAGGAGGTAAATGTCATTATTTTTCCTGCATTTTATACATAAAGAAACTGAGATAAATAGATGTTAAGTGACTTACCAAGAGTCACACAGCTAGTGTCCTGAGTAAAATCCAAACTCAGGTCTTCCTGACTCCAAGTCCAATACTCTATTCACTGCACAACCTGAAATGACATGTACTAGAATATCCTAATTCATAATTTCACCAGGGCTTGGCCCTATTATGATTAATTCAGCTAGGGGAGAAAATGCAAGGGATGCAGGGTTGATGTTGGGTTTTGTGTGTGTGTGTGTGTTTGTGTGTATGTGTATATGAGAAGACCATATGTGAAGAACGAGAAAAATTTCATATTTCTAAATCGTACTTTTTTAAGATTCCTATTGCCATAGTGATTTTTCCCACTTTAAATAGCTATGACTATTTTCTTTTCAAAAGGGCTAGGGAAAAAGTTGAATGGGGAAAAACCCTTTCTAAATTGAAAAATATGATTTAAAACTTCTCTGCAGTGTTTTTGGAAACATGGCAAGAGTTTCTGGCATCCTTACATGGAAATTCTTTTTGATTTTAGTGAGTCTTCTCAGAAAAAAAAAAAAGAATCATTTGCTCAGATTGGTATGGCAGAGATTTCTGTACATGGCTTGTGCCTTGTTTCCATCTAGATTTCTTCATGTGGATTATTATCATCCAACTATTAGAGGTCAGAATTCATTGCACAATCAAAAACTGCAAGGAGGGTACTCAAAATTTAGTTTCTTAAAAATTCTGCTTGATTCTGCTTTTTCAGATAAAGATACAGAATATATGCATGAGGCAAAGCATGTAGGGGAATAGATGTACAATAATGTAGCTTGCATAATTCTCTCTTTCAGAGGAGACCTAGTTCTGTGCACCCTAGAAAATTAGGGTGGGACTGACTATAGAGCTAACTGATCTACTTGATGTGCCACAACCCTGAGAGTATTCCTCAGAATCTCAGGATACATTCTTGACTGACCCCCGAACTAATAAAAGCAAGCATGAATATAGGCACTTTATGAATGTGTTGTTCATCCAGAGAATCAATTAAGCACCATCTCTCATGTCCTGTGCCCCACTCTACCTTGACTCTGATGAGTAAATAATCTGGGTGTCCAATGATACCATCTGGTGGGTGGCAGGTAGAACTATTTGACCCAATATATCTTTCCTAGTGCTTCCTTTCTTCACATTCAGGAGGATGGTACAGATATCAAAACTTTTCTTTTATCTATCTTTTCTTCTCACCATTCAGGTAATTCTGCTTTAGTGTTGTTATTCAGTTGTTCAGCCATGACCCTATGGACCATACTGTCCATTTCTTGACAAAGATACTGGAGCAGTTTGCCATTACTTCTCAAGTTCATTTTACAGGTGAGGAAACTGGGGCAAACAGGTTAAGTGACATGCCCAGGGTCACACAGCTAGTAAGTGTTTGAGGTCAGGTTTGAACTCAGGTCTTCCTGACTCCAGGCCCAATACTCTGTGCAATGAGCCACCGAGCTGCCTCCAATTTTACCTTAGGCAGATGCTAATTGATCTGAAGATAGATAAATCACAGATTTATATACAGAATCAAATAAGAGGTGGTTCTTACTAACTGTGTAACCTTGAGCAAATCTCAGCATCTCTAGGCTCACTTCCAGCCTCAAATCTATGATGTATGATACTATGGGAATATAGTAAGAGCCCATGCCCTGAATAGAAGAATTCTGATCCCACAGGTAGGATACTGAGTAGCCGTGATCATCCTATTGATAGCTACACTCCTTTGACACCCATTTTTCTTGAGCACTTCCTGTTGTAAACCACCCCACTCTTATTTACTTAGACTGAAAAACTTTCTATTTCCCTCTTCTATTTCCTTAATCCCTCTTCCTTCTCTTATTTTCTGATGAACTCTAGTATTCCCTTACTTATCTCCACTTGAGCTGTCGTCTTTTGCATTAGTTTAGGGACATTGACCAGAGTAAATTATTTCTCAATTTAAAAGCTATAACTTTTTTAATCTTCTTCTAAATTTTGCTGTTATATTGGGAAATTCTTTCTGCTTATCTTTATTCTATTTATGAGAAAAAAGAAAAAAGAAAATTAAGAACCTATCTTAAATAATGGTTAGCAACTATAATAGTTGTAGCGGTAATATCCTTTCCTTTATTAAGGAAAAGGGGAGCCTTTTAGAAGTCAATGGTAGTAATAACTATTTTTATGGGCATTTTTTCATATAGTGCTTTATGATATAAAAAGTGGTTGGCATTATACACAATGTTCAAAAAAATACATCTCATTTGGCTGTCATGATAAAAAACATCCTAATACAAAATAAATATTATCAGTATTTAAAGACATTAAGTAGTTCTTTTCCAGAATTTGCCAAAAAATCTCCATGTACTATATCTTCTCCTGATGAAACCTGCTTTTCTTCAGTATCAATGTTTTTAAGTTCTTATCCAATTTTATTTTATGTTTTGTTCAGTTTCTAGAATTACAACAGAATTGTTTTTTAAAATAAATTGTTTCAGATGTACAATTTTCTGCTACAAAATGTTTAATGTACATTTTCTACCACATATAGCTAATGCAACTGTCTAATCTTGAGCAAGTCATTCAGCTTCTCTGGCCCTTAGTTTCCTCCACTGGAAAATGGAGAGTTTAAACTAAATAATCATCTGCAGGGTTTTTTCTAGCTCTGAAATTCTATGATTCTATAGGCTGTTGTGAACTAACATAGGAATCTTTCCTTCATTTTTTCCATTATTACTTAAGAAAATGTGCACAGATCTCAAAACAACTGATTTTCAAACTTTTGAAATACAACTTGTTTGTAAATTGAGTGCTCTGCTACATCTGCAGCAAGCTTGGTTGGGGAGAAGGTGAAGGAGAATCAAAGTTAAGAAATTCATTCTATCATGTGCTTCTATTTCCCACATTGGAGAGCCTATCCAATCTGTTTTTATTAAAGTAACATTCACAACCTTTTCAAAGATAATACTTGGTATTTCAGAGAGAAGAACACCTCTTACCTAGGATAAAAATTATTTTTAAATGTAATTAGGTTTAGGAAGAAAAATATATTTTTACTCCTTTGATTTTTAAAAGAAATTTGTATTTTTCACACTAGAATCATTACACCAGATATTATCCACTCCCCAAACTACTCCAATCACAAATTTCATGACCTAATCAAAAGCCTTTACATCTTCAAATTGCATAAAATACATTCTCTTAACTGATAGAATCTGAATGAAGATTGAAGCATACTTTTTTTAACTTTTCATCTATTTTCTTTTACAACGTGACTAATATGTTTTCATGACTGTACATGTATAACCTTTATTACATTGCTTGCCTTCTTAATGATGAGGGAGGGGAGGGAGAATGGGACAGAATTTGGAACTCAAAATTGTAAAAAATGAAGCTTAAGAATTGTTTTTACAATTGTAATTGGGAAAAATAAAACATTAACATTTAAAAAATACATTATCTTAGAGGAATGAGAATCTACATCTGCTCAGCATGTATCTAATACAATTGGCTTCTCTAGGTTGCTTTTTATTTTTTACTGACAGACATAAACTAAAGTTTATAAAGTAGAAGTAATATGAAAAGTTTATCCTTTACTTTTCAATCAAATATTTTTCCACATGAAAAAGATATTGGCATTACTGTACTCTCCTTCCCTAAATAATAGTAGCTACATTCAATTAAACACATTTTCATAACTCTAGACTTGTCTGGGGACTTAAATCCACAATTTGTTAAAGTTGCCCTTCATTTAATAATGAATGAGATTTGGGAGTACTTATTTTTTCACCATTGTTTAGGGGGGAAATGATTTTTTAAAATATGGAAGAAAAGGTCTGGTATTATATATCATTTAGGCCAGAGTTTTCCATGTCCTGAGGACCACATGAAATTTTATCTTGGTCACATTACAGCAGGTGGAGTGAACTCCTATCATGATTAGAATGTGGTGCTGACTGTTTATTCCAGATTTATGTAATCTCCTCCCACCCCTTCTTAAAGAGAGGTGTCAGTTCCACCAAGAGAACATATTTTAGTGATGTAGTGGATAACACTATATTATATTACCTGGTTACCATGAGGCTATCTTTCAAAACACTAGTTCAAAGGTGCTGTCCAAATGCTATCTCTTCCATAATAGAATGAGCCTATCTTGCTCTTGAAATTCAGTAAGAATCTTTTAATAGCTCTTTTAAATTAGAGTAAAAAATCATTTAGAGTTGTCAGGTAACTTAAAGAATTTCAGTTCAATCTCTTTATTTTAAAGATGAGAAACAAAAGTCCAAAGAGGCCCACTTAACCTGAAAAAAGAGTTTGCTGGAGGTGATCCAAAATGTCCCCTTCTAGACCTAAAATTCCATTCTAAAAATTCCATAGTGCAATGATTCTTTGGAGAAATATGAATATGTAGTAGTGATACAGTACTAAAAATTCAGGTCTTTTGAGTCCTAATTAAGAACTTTCTAATCATGGAATAACAAAATCTAAGGGGACATTAAATCCAAACCAATCTGGCCAAGAATCTCCTCTATCACATTGTCAAAAAAAAAAAGTGGTAATGTAGTCCTTAAATGAAGACTTCTAAGAGGGGAAACACAGTCTCTCTTATGAAAGCAAATTCCACTTTTGGACAGTTTTTAATTGTTAAGATTTTTTCCCCCAAAAGAATAAATCTGCCTTGTTATAACTTCTAGCAATTGCTCCTAGTTTTGCTTTTTAAGGTCTAGCAGAATAATCTAAAACTCTTTTTTCCACTTGTCAAGTTTTCAAATACATGCAGACAGATGTAATATTTGCCCAAATCTTTGCTCATCCAGTCTAATAATTCTCATTTTCTTTAATTGATTCTCATATAGCATGGCATTTAGGCCTCCAACTATCTTCATTGCCTTTTTCTGGATTATTGTCATCTTGATAATGTCCTTTCTGAAATGTGGCACCTGGACTTTAATAGATTACCACAGACATTGTTTAATCATGGGAGGGCATCTCAGTAACTTCCTCTCCCTGAATATTATGCCTCTCTTCCTGAAGCCTAGTATGGTATTTGTATTTATGGAAGCTATATCAGTCTTATAATTCGTATTGAGTTTGCAGTCTACTGAAACCACTAGATTGTTTTTATATGAATGTGCATTTGGCCATATTTCCCATGTGGCATACTTATAAAGTTGATTTTTTTAATCCAAATGTAAAACTTTATATTTACCTGCATTAAATTTCATTTATTTCAATTAATCATTGTTCTCGCCAGTTGAAATAATTTTACATTCTATATTTTTCATTCAGTGCTGTAGCTATCCATCTTAGATTCATGTTATACTAAACAAATAAACCTTCTGTGCCTTTATATGAGTCATTGTAAATATCACAGGGCCAAGAATAGATCTTGTGGGATATTCTACTATATACACGCTTCAGATTGATACAAAAAACATCGGTCTCTACTCTTTGGGTCTGGTCATTCAACCAGTCCCAAAACCACTCAATTATTTTATAATGTGATGCATATCTTTTCATCATGTCCACAAAATTATCATGAGAGATGGCATCAAATGCTTTGCCAAAATCTACTTTTCCTCTGAATACATCAATCCCCTAAGTTCTAGCCTATTCTTTACTAAAAGAAAATGAGGTTAGTCTTGGTATGACCTATTCTTAATGAAACCTTTTTATTTCTATTTTTTTCTGTGATTTCATTAGTTTATTGAACTCCTAACCAGAAAAAAAAAATCCATCTATACAACTTAAGTTAAGTAACTAAGTTAAGTAATTAATTTATGTTAAGTAATATGCCCAGTATTACATAACCAGTATGTATCAGAATTGGGACTTGAATCCAAGTTTTCCTGACTCCAAGGCTGGCTTTTTATTCCCTATGACATAAAGCCATAATGATTTTTTAATGTCTATTGATTACTTTTCTCTATGTTCACTAACCATCTGTTTTATCATTTGTTCTAAAATTTTTCAAGGAATGGGAGTCAATATGACTGGTCTGTAGTTCTTTCTCTTTTTCCCTTGCAAAACGTTAGGACATTTCCCTTTTTGTAGTCTCACGATCCTTCCTATTCTCCATGGTCTGTGAAAGGACATGAATAGAGGCTCAACAATAATGGCTGCTAATTCTTTCATTACTTTGATGCAGTTCAACTCTTGTTATCATTTTTATTTTACCCTACCCAATTCAAAGATCCTTCTCCTTGGCAGAGAAAAGAACCAAAACAATAAGAATGTAGTAATTCAACATATTGTATGTGTTATCACTATCTTACCTACACTTTATTGCCTCTTTTATCTACTTGGTTTCCTTTGAATAAGGTGTACAATCTCAAGACCTATATTCCAAGCATGAGCTGCATCCCACCAATCTCAAGGACACCACTGAGGTCAAATTTTATTTTTTGAATTGTAGTCTTTTTTTAAAAAAAGATAGTTTGGATTTCTTCCCTAGAGAACTTCTTATCCAAATTTTTTTTCATTAAGATCTCTGTTTCACCTTGGTTTTTTAGCTTTATTTTGTGCATTTGTATACACACAATTGAGGTGATAGGTTTTATGGCTATCTTCTTAAATATTTTCTCCCATGAATTGTTTTCTCTATTCTACTTCTTCTTAAGTTGTGCCTTTTATTTTCTATGACATCAGGCTTTATACATATTTTGGTCAATTTGATCCTTTTCTTTTTAATTACATAGAATTCAAGGTATTGGCCAAATAAATTAATACATCTAAGATTGGAAGAAAAATAGCTAACTGGGAAAAATTTTTTACAGCAAGTTTCTTTGATAAAGGTCTCATTTCCAAGATAAAGAACTGATTCAAATTTATGAGAATAAGAGCCATTACCCAATTGATAAATGGTCTAAGAATATAGGCAGGCAGTTTTCAAGAAAAGAAATCTAGTCAATTTAAATCCATGTGAAAAAATGCTCCAAAGTACTTCTAACTAGAGAAATATAAATTAAAGCAATTCTAAGATCCTATCTCATACCCATTTCAGTTGCAAAGATGACTCCTTTGGATAAATAAAAAGATAAATGTTGGAGAGGCTCTGGGAAAACAGAGGAAATTGATGAGCTGGGTCTTTGAATGGGGTACAACAGTTCTGGAAAGCAATTTGGAATTATACACAAAAAGTTACTAAGCACTAAATGCCCTTTGACACAGTATGCCACTGCTAGGCCTATAACAAAGGAGAGCAAAGAAAGAGAGAAAGAGAATTTATGTGGGAAAATATTTATAGTAGTCTTTTTTCTGGTAGCAAAAAGCTAGAAGCTAAAGGATTGTTCATCAATTGAGAATGGCTGAATAAGTTGTAGCATATGTATATAATGGAATAATATTGTGCTATACAAAATGAGGGTCTAGAACTTTTTAATCCCTTTTTCAGAGGACAGTCCTTGATGATAACTACCATGTTCCCCATATTCTCTTCTACAGGCTAAACATTCTCAATTCTTCTGTGATTATTACGAGGTAGTATATGGCATCATTTATTATCTGGACATCAGGTTTATCACTTTGGACATTAGACTACTCTATTGTTTATGTTGGTTAGACAAATCTCTATCTTGGTAGCCCTCAGCAGAAAGTCATCAATCAACATTAAAAATTTCCAGAATGGATGAAACAATCTGTAGCTCCCACAACAGCGCATTAATCTACTTATTTTCCTACAATCCAGCTAATATTTGCCATTTTCCTTTTTGTATCCCAAATCTAAAGGCTATGAGGTGGAGCCTCAGAGCTGCTTTGAATTGCTATTTTCTAATTATTAATGATTTTTTAAAAAATCTGTCTGTTGAAAGCTTGTTCCTTCCTGTCTATATCCTTTGATCAGTTGGAGAATGACTGTTATTCTTATAAATTTGAATCTGTTCATATATATATATAATATACATATGAAATGAGATTTTCCTCACAGAAACTTTTGGCAAAGATTTTCCCCATTTAACTGTTTTCCTTCCATTCTTAGCTGCATGATTTGTTGGGTTTGTGTGTGTGTGTGTGTGTGTGTGTGTGTGTGTGCAAAACCTTCTTAATTTTATGTAATCAAAATTGTCCTCTTTTTCTTCTTTTTTATTTTTAAATTTTTTTCCCCTCTCACCATTGCTGAATGACTTCCCTTCTAATGAGCCTTGTGCTTTGTAGCACAAAATGGTGTTTTGTTCCAAGATGGCCCCAGCTCTCCTCTCTAAAGGAACACCCTCCTTGTTATTACTTATATCCAAATGTTCAGTTCACCTTCTTCCCACCCTTCTGTGTGACATTCCTCCAACAACTAATACAAGAGAAGCCAAGACCTTTCCACACCCTCTTCCTGTTGTACTATATCACCCACTACATTTTATTTACTCTGTTCTTTTAAATAAGGTATATCCTTCCAGACCCATAAGTTACCTAAAATTTCATTGGATTGATTCTTTACAAGAATTCTAAAGTCTAAATCCAGTTTGTTCAGCTAGGTCCTGATTAGTGTGAACAATGAATCTCCCTAAAATGGCTGCATTATTTGATTTTGCATTGTATTTTTCCATTGGGCTAGAACCAATTATATTTTACACAATTATAACTTCAAATAGTGCAAATTTTAATACTTGCAACCACTTCAGGGGATTCATTATTCACATTAATCAAAACCTAGTTATATAGGGCTGTCCTCAATAGTAGCTTATTCTGAATTTAACTTGAAATGTGGGGTATGCCTGAAAGATAATTCAATAGCCTCCTTTGTATGGAAGCAAAAAAAAAAATCTGGAGTTAAATAGGCACTGTACTAAACTCTGTACAAATATTTTCTCATTCAATACTCACAACAACCTTGGGAGATAGTTGCTAGTATTAAACCCGTTTTACAGTTGAGGAAACTGAGGCAGACAAAAGTTAAATGACTTGCTCAAGGTCACACATCTAGGAAGTAACTAAGGTTGTATTTGAATTCAGATCTTCCTGACTTCAGGCTCAGGCTCGGGCTCTATCCGATACACCACTTAGCTGCCTCTTCCACAGAGATTATGTATGGGAGAAAATAAGATACTCAGTTTTGAACTCCTTTGTAACCACGATTCTTCATCCCACCCATTTTCTGTTCTCTACATACATTCATTTAAACAGTCAGAAACAGAAAGCCTCCAGTCTCTGCCCTTTACAGCATATCCAAATCTCCGCATCCTCCCTCCATTATTTCTACCTCTTGCTCTGAAATTATCAACAAATAAACAATACCACGGCTTCTGGAACAAACATGTCAATAAACTGGCCTATTTTTCCACTCACCATCCCTGTGACTCCCCAGACCAAAACCCTAGTCTACAGGTGGTCCTTTAAATGTGAGGTCTCTCCTAGGTTAGAATACAAATTGCTTGGGGGCAAAGCCCGACACACTTTTGAATTTGTATTCTCCAAAGCTTAGTTCAGTGTTTGTCATGTGTAAGTACTTAAATGGGTTTTTTGTTTGTTCGTTTGTTTGTTTTACTCATTGATTCATTTAAACAACCAAGGAAAACTACAATCTCAACAAATAATAATAATAACAACACTAACATTTACCTAGCACCTACTATGTGTCAGGCACTATGCTAAGTGTTTTAATGGGCTGGATTTACAGCTTAAAATTCTCTGGTTTGGCTGCTCTTCTTATTCAGTATTCCAAAATGTCTTTGTATTTTCACTGGCTGCTTCCCATGCCTGAAATATTCCCCTTTCTCCTCTCCACCTCCTGGCTACCCTGGCTTCCTTCAAGTCTCAAATAAAAATCCATCTTCCCCAAGAAGCTTTTCCCAAGCCTCCTTAATTTTAGTGCCTTCCCAATAAGATTTCCTCCAATTTACTTGTTTGTACTAAGTTTTGTTTTGGGTTTTTGGGTTGTTTTGGTTTTTTTTTTGCATGTTGTTTCCCATTTCAGACTATGAGCACCCTGAGAACAGGGACTGTTTGCTTTTCTTAGAATCCTCAATATTTAGCGCAGCGACTGGCATAGGGTAAACGATAAATTATTTGTTAACTAATCAACTGCTAATTATGCCCAACTGTATCGGGACTTGAAACAATTATGCCCAACAGTAACAGGACTTGAAACAAATGAATGAATTTCATCTTTCTTATTACAAGGAAAATGCCAATGATGGCATAAGACAACGCTATTCTATATTCATCTGCACAATGAAATCGTGTAGTCACACTTTGAGAATTTTGCTCTTTGTTATCAAACAGCTTCTTAATATGTCACCAAAAGCTACTTAGTGACGCTTGAATTTTCTTTGAGCGTATTCTATTTTTGTTTCAATCAATGAGCCAATGAATAGACTCTTTTGCTTAGGGCGGTAACATAGATTGAGAAGGTCAGGTTAGCCAAATAGTTCTTTCATCCTATAAAAACATCAAAAATGATCTTTAAACCAGACTCTGTTTTAATGTAGTGTCAGAGGTAGCATTTCAGGCTCTTTAGTGTTCTGCTTCCCACCTAATTCAATTCCTAAGAACTCCCTTAGTAAGCTAAAATTATGATGGGCTCAGCATGTTTTTTTTAAGCTTTTCTTCCTTTGTGATCTTTCCAATAAAACATACTTAATATCTTGGCTCTGTTGCCTAACTTTTACAGGATATTTGAGATTATCTGCTATTTATCTAAGCTTACTAAGATACAGACAGACAAGTACATAGTTGCACATAAAAACACATCCACATTAACTGAGGCACTTTATTAAACATATATAATACCAAAATATAATAATCAAAATTTCAGAAAAATTGAGAACAATTCCTTTGGTAACTTACAAGTCTTAAAATTACTTATTTTACAATACTTTAATTGTTCCATGAGCTCATCAAGGTGAGCTTTCTGGTGGTACAAATTACAACCCATCAACCCTTTATTAATTTGTGCCATTGTCCTCCCATAAATCTTTGATAGGGAATTCTGTCATTCTTAAAAGCCCAACATTCTCAAAGGTTTCTCTTGATCTCCAGAAAAGTGAAGTGAAGAAGGCTTACAAAGTGCCAGGCACAGTGATAAGTGCTGAGAATACAAATAATATAAAGGAAGAAAGCCAATCCCTGCACTGGAGGAGTTTATATTCTAATGGGGGAAGATAACATATAAAAGAAAGCTGTGAGAAAGGAATAGGAAGAGAAGGAATAAAGATACCCTGAAGCATTGCAGAAAAGTCCAAGTGAGTTAGGAGTGAAGCATGGATAGGAATGAAGGCCTGGCTGGAATAAGCATCCTCCCTAAAAAGGAAGTTCAAGAAGGAACCAGACAATTAGAGGGAGAGGCTTCAGGAACAGAGGGCACTTTCAATGTTTGAAGTCCTGCAGTTAGGTGAGCTTCCAGAGTGAAGAGCTTTCTGCAGAGAAGTCTTGAAGAGGGAGGAGGGGAGCCTGGAACCAATGAAGCTCATGTAAGCTTCTGGTCTTGGTATAAAGCTGATCCACCTCCTGGTCCAATAACATATGTCTGATGCTGTCTCTCATACCACTTTGTGTACACAATTCAGCATTAGAAATATGATGAAATTTATTTGTACCCACACTTCATCTCTTTATCATCCTTTAGATGACCTACAATTATTTTAGTTCCTCCCAGATTGTGATATTTAATGGTTCACAGCTGGTGAAAGTCAGTAGGATTAGTTCAGAATGTCCTCCTTGAAGTAGGTGAATGGTATCAGGGAAGAAAGTGAGTCCTGAGGATCAGAGGCCTTGATTCTGAAACTTTCATGGCCTTTACAATTCTAGTTAGGAGCCATGGACAAAAAAAGACAAATGTTGTAAGCTATTTGTTGAATATGCATAACTTTTATTTGGGAGAATGATAGTGATCTCCAGGCATACCAATGTGGTAGGCCTGGGCTTTCCCTGTAATCTGTAATTTGAGGATTTTCAAAGAAACTGTGCTTAATGCATTGTTTGAGGCTTTGTATATGGTATTTAGGAGGCTGTTGGGAACTGTGCCAGGTAGACTTTGTTGGGACTTTTAGTACAAGACACTGGGGAAAATACTTGAAAGGACAAAGGCTGATCATCCCAAGGATCCCTAGAGATCTTTCTAGAACTTGGTAATAGGGACAAATGTTCCAAATATACTTCAGCTGATTTACTGAGAGCAGGAGGAGCTGGGTTAATTTAAAAGGTGAGATGAGATGGCATCTACTCTAGCTCCCATAAACTGTAACTGTTCTCAGTGGGACTCCCACTGAGAAGAGGTGAAGGATTCCAGCTAGTTAGGCCCAAGGATAGGCCCCAGGCACCCTCCCAGACTCTGGCATAAATAGCAACTTCTTACACATGTGAGCAAGAGCGTATATACTAGGAGCAGAGCTCAGGTTCCAGCAACAGCAGCACCTATGTTAGTTCTCAAACCTTGGCACAGGGTAGGGCATCACTAGGACCAAGTGTAGAGGGCCAGAACTCAAGCCTCAACACAGAAGACCCCATTCAAATATTGGAAGAGAGCACATCAGTCTAGTGCAGGACCCAAGAAGAGGACCCCAATACAGTGAGCCTGGATACTGGACAGTGGGCAGAGGAGTGAGTGGCCAACATAGTAGGGCCCCAGAAGCATCAAGCAGCAGAACAAGCTCTAAACATAGTGGAGTGGGCAATGATGTGTATCTTAGCAGAGCAGACACTGGCATGGGCAATAGAAAAGACTGGCCCAGGGCAGCCTTTTGCCTACTGTAAGTTGGAACTGATGGGACCACTCCACATTGATGTTAGCTGAGTACCTGCTTTGTCATTAGACAGCTTCTTCTGAGGAGATTCCAAGGAATAGTGTCATCGGGAGGTAACTTGTGATGAGACAAAAGGTAAAACTAAAGGAGGGGTTAGACCTCAGCTTAGACCTCTAAAAAACCAGAGAGGAGATAGCAGAGCAAGCAGTAAATCACTATAACTCTACCATGTTCACCTGCAAAACAACCAGAGCCCTAAGACAAATCCTGGAACAGTGTAGCCAGTAGAAATATGGAGTGGAGCGGTCTTTTAGTCTGGGAGACTTGGAGGATCAGCAGGAAAGATCTAGCTCACTGAGGTGAAAGGGGAACACAGTGCCAGAAGAGAAGCATCTCAGTAAGCCAGCAGCAAGCCCCATCTCAGCAAACCAACAGGAGATCCTGAACCCGAGTGGTGGAGCAGGCAAACACCAACACCAGAACCCCCCACTTGCATCAGAATAGCCAGGCAAACGGTGACACCAACTCCAAGAACCACCACATACTTCAGTGTAGCTCCAGGATACAGGCATCCTCCAGTGGCCAGACCTCCACATGCTGCAGCATAGCTCCAGGCAGACAGGTAGATGCCAGCCATAAAGGGGCCTAAGCAAACAGGCAGCCTCAGGCTGCCAACTGCTTCAGTGTAGCCACAAGGAAACTCAGAAACACCCTGCTGGGCCTTTGCACATGCCAGACACCACCACTAGTACCCCCACTCAGCACCAGCTAATCTACCAGACCCCTACAGCCTCCAGTAATGCTAGCCAACCCCTACCTCACCCCCTCAGTGCAGCACCAGACAGGAGCGTCCCTGGGGCCTCAGTGGAACATCAGTGTAGCACTAGGTAAGCAACCTGGGCCTGCAGCCTCTAGCACAAGAAGCCTGAGACCATGACCCTTCCACCCTGGGAGGAGAGCTCAAATTTAAAGGAAAGGAAAAAGGCTCCCCAAATGAGCAAAAACAGTTAAAAAAATAATATGACCATAGAAAGTTATTACAGGGACAGGGAAGACCAAGACACAAACTCAGGACAACAGTGTCAACACATCTATGGAAAAAACCCCAAAGAAAAATGAGAAGTCATCTCAAGCCTAGAAGAAATTCATGTAAGAACTCAGAAAGGAGCTTAAAAATCATATAAGAGAAGTAGAAGAAAAATCGGAGAAAGAAATGAGAGCCGTGCAAGGGAATTATGGGGGAAAAAAAGAGTCAACAGCTTGGAAAGCTGCTTAAAAAGTAGAATTGGCCAAATGGAAAAGGAGGTGCAAAAATCCACTGAAGAAAACAGCTCCTTAAAAAGTGCAATTGATCCAATGGAAAAGAAAGAACAAGAGTTAATTGAGGAAAACAATACCTTAAAAGTTAGAATTGGGCAAGTAGAAGCTAATAACTCTATGAGACATGAATCAATCAAAACAAATTCAAAAGGATGAAAAATGGAAGAAAATGTAAAATACCTCATGGGATAAACAACTAACTTGGAAAATAGATTGAGGAGAGACAATATAAGAATCATTAGACTACCTGAAAGCCATAATCAAAAAGACGACCTGGACAGCACGTTTCAAGATATTATCAAGAAAAACTGTCCTGATGTCCTGGAACCAGAAGGCAAAATAGTCATTGAAAGAATCCACCAATCACCTCAGGAAAGAGATCAAAAATAAAAACCCCAGGGAACTTTATAGCCAAATTTCAGAACTATCAGGTCAAGGAAAAAAATACTACAAGTAGCCAGAAAGAAACAATTCAAATATCAGGGAGTCGTAATCAGGATCACACAGGAATTTCAGCTGCAATATTAAAGGAGTAAAGGTCATGGAACATGATATTTCAGAACACAGAGGAGCTAGGACTACACCCAAGAATCACCTACTTGGCAAAATTAAGCATAATACATCAAGGGAAAAAATGGTCATCCATTGAAATAGAAGGATTTCAAGCCTTCATAAGGAGAAGACTAGAACTAAGCCAAAAAATTTGACCTCCAATATCAAGACCCAAGAGAAGCATAAACAGGTAAAAAGGGAAAAGAAAACATAAGGGATTAAATAGAGGTAAACTGTTTGTATCCATACATAGGAAGATGATACTTGTAAGTCTTAAAAATTGTATCACAAACAGTACAGGTAGATGAAATATACATAGAGAGAGGGTATGGATATAAGGTGAATTTGAGGTAATGACATAAAAAAAATTTAAGGGATGAGAAAGAGGAGTACAATGGGTGCAGAAGGAAGGGAGAGGTAGAATGGGGTAAACTATCTCACACAAAGAGGCAAGAAAGACCTATTGCAGTGGAGTGGAAGATAGGAGGCTGGGCAACAGGCATCACTTAAACCTTACTCTCATCAGTATTGCCTCAAAGAGGGAATAATATACACGGTCAATTGAATATATAAATCTATCCTACGTGACAGGGAAGTAGAGGGGAAGAGATTAAGTAAAAGGGGAAGTGGGGCTAACAGAAGGGAGGGCAGATCAGGGGAGGTGGTAGAAGTAAAACATGAGTGAGGTGGGAACAGGTGAAATGAAAGAGAAGACAAACAAGGAAGAATAGGATGGAGGGAAATACACAGGTAGTAATCATAACTGTGGATGTGAATGGGATGAACTCGCCTACAAAACAGAAGCAGAGAGCAGAGTGGATGAAAAACCAGAATCTTATAATGTATTGCTTATAAAAAATACTCTAGAAGCAGAGAGACACACACAGAGTAAGGGGCTGGAGCAAAATCTATTATGCTTCAGCTGAAGTAAAAGAAAAGGGGGGGGGGTGCATCTAGGAGATGCAGTGGAGAGAGCACTGGCCCCGGAGTCAGAAGCACCTGAATTCAAATCCAGTCTCAGGCCAGACTCTTGACACTTACTAGCTGTGTGACCCTGGGCAAGTCAGTTAACCCCAATTGCCTCACCAAAAAAAAAAAAGCAGGGTAGCAATCCTGATCTCAGACAAAGTAAAAGCAAAAATAGACCTAATTAAAAGAGATACGGAAGAAAACTACATCTTACTAAAAAGATGCCACAGACAATGAAACAATCAAATTATAAGAGCAAGGGATAGTCTACCTGTCAGATCAATGGGAAGGGGAAGAATTTATGACCAAGCAAGAGACAGAGAACACACAAAATTTAGAACAGATAATTTTGATCATATTAAATTAAATGACTTTTGAACAAACAAAACCAATGCAACCAAGACTAGAAGAAAAACAGGAAGCTGGGAAACAATCTTTACAGCAACTATCTCTGATAAAGGCCTCATTTCTCAAATATATAGAGAACTGAATCAAATTTATGAGAATTCAAGCCATTCCCCGATTAGTAGTCAAAAGATACAAACAGGTAGTTTTCAGATGAAGAAATCAAAAATATCTAAAGGCATATGAAGAAGTGTTCTAAATCACTTTTGATTAGGGAAATGCAAATAAAAAAACAACTATGAAATACCACTTCATATAATCAGATTGTCTAACATGACAAAAAAGGAAAATGATAAATATTGGAGAGATACGGGAAAATTGGGCCACTAAGGCACTGTTGGTGGAGTTGTGAACTGATCCAACCATTCTGGAGAGCAATTTGGAACTATGCCTAAAGGGCAACCAAACTGTCCATCCCTTTGATCCAGCAATACCACTGCTAGGTCGGTATCCCAAATAGATCATAAAAAAGGGAAACGGACTTACATGTGCAAAAATATTTATAGCAGCCCTATTCATGGTGGCAAAATACTGGAAATCAAGAGATTGCCCATCAGTTGGGAAATGGATGAACAAGCTATGGTATATGAATGTAATGGAATGTTATTGTGCAATAAGAAATGATGAACAGGCATATCTCAGAAAAACCTGGAAAGACTTATACAAACTGATGCAAAGTGAAATGAGCACATGCAGGAAACATTGTACATTGTATCAGCAACATTGTGTGATCCAGCAACACAATGTTTCAAGACAAGTACAAAGGACTCAGGAAGGAAAATGCTATCCATATTCAGATAAAGAACTGATGAACTCTGCATGTAGATCAAAGTATTTTTTACACTTACTTCATTCTTTCTCACAGTTGTTTATTTTTCCTTTTGATTTGTTTCTTCTTCCACAACTGTGATTAATATAGAAATATGTTGAATATGATAATACATGTATAACCTATATCAAATTGCCTACCATTTTCAGTAGAGGGGACTAGAGGGGAGTAAAGGAATTGAATTGACTGAATTGACTTGTAACTTGTAACTGACTTATAAATTTTTTTTTCTGATATGTGATTGGGGGAAAAAATAAAATGCTATAAAAATTAAAATAAATTAAAAAACCCAAAGATTTAATATTTCTCCCCTTCCTTACAGGGCTCCTAGAGACATGGTCATCTTGAGAGCTGGGTATCACTGAGTATACGGTGGTACAGAGTGAATCTCTAGTTTGACTCTGGTTCCAGGAGAGACTGCACGCAAAAGAGCAATGACCTTTTAGCTATCTTATCACAGATGACCCTGAGCCATGATAAGGATTGGTGATTATGCTGGATGTATCATTATCTGCTCTGTGGCCCAGGTGTTTCTGATCTACTCTTGCTCATTGTCACCAGTTTACATTAGGATACCTAGGAGGAACTGCACTTTTGGCAGCAACTGCCACCAGGACCAAATCTTTGTCATTAAGGACTTGCTCTTTCCAAAGGAAGGACTTGAAGCCTGGAATTTCTGATTTTCATTAGTAATCTTCTATTATGCCTTGAAAGGATTATTACATTGTTTTCCTTTGCGTTTATTTTTGAGGATTTTCTTGGTGGAAGGATTAGCATTAACTTTCTGTTTCAGTTTTTCTTTTTTTCCTCTAGTACTGCTTAGTACGAAGCAGCTAGATGGCTCAATGAAAAGAGTTCTGGGCCTACAGTCAGAAGACCTGAATTCAAAACCGGCCTTGGATATTTATTAACTGTGTGACCCTGAGCAAGTCATTTAACCTCTATTTGACTTAATCCACTAGAGAAGGAAATGGCAAACTACTCCAGTGTCTTTGCCAAGAAAACCCCACGGACAGCATTGGCATACTATGGTCCACAAGGTCATGAAAAGTCAGCTGTGACTGAACACAGCACCTACTTAGGCCAAACTTCTCATATCATCAAGATCAGGGTTACCCAGTAAATGGAAGAGCCTTTAGGATATCTTTAGGACCCATTCTTATCTGATTGCATTGAGTGTCTCCAAGACAAGTCTCAATCATGACTTTTTCTATCTGTTAAAATATAATCTTACATATATCAAAATAGAATTATAAATTATATGTTATATTATATAAAACATAAATCTAAAATATAATCTAATCTTAAGTTTTATGGCACTATTTGGTACTTGCCAGGTCTATTACTTAAAAAAAATTTTTAGTGAACAAAGGTGTTCATGATATCAAAGCTGGAGGCTTCTGTGTAATCTGAAAGTTTTGGGCCTCTTCCTTCTTCCTAAACTATGTTTTCCCATATATTTCTCCTCATCTTCACCTTTTCCTACTTTCACATTAAAGTTACCACATATGGGAATATATGTTGATTTAATTTAGAAGAGCTTAAATTCTCAATAGGATTTCTCTGGTGCTTTATCTTCAACAATCATTTCCCAATTGTTGGACACATAGTCTGATTTCATTTTGTGTTTTTACATTACAAATAGAGCAGCTGGTAATAATTTTTAACAGATAGGTCTCTTTTGTCCCACCAAAAGCATCACTTTGATGTGAATTGAAGATAGTAATTGTAGGGTCAAAGATTATGCATATTTTTATGATTATCACATAATTGCATATCATTTTTAGAAATTAGACTTTGTTCCTTATTAAATTAGGAATCACTGCCAATAATTTCTAAAGTCTTTTAAAAGCCTTCTGTGTGTACACACATGAATTATGCACAAATTATAACTATATTCACAAAACAATACTATAGCAATAATCCACATTGAATATTTTGGATGTCTTTTTTATTGTCTGTGTAAAGGTTAACATATGAGCTTTTGTTTCTTTTAGCAGTCATTAAATAGCAGAAAATTACATCATAATTATAATTTTTCTATTGTTTAGTTGTGTTTTTTGCTTCATTTTGTTCATATTTTAGTCAACATTCCTACATTCCAACATTCCTACCTTCTTATTTTGGTCAATAGAATTTAAACCAATGTATTGAAATATTTTCAAAAGTAAAATACATGGAGATAATATTCACAAATATATGACATTTCTTTTTCTTCTACATTGTGTCAATAGCAACACTCATAACCTTATTAGCCATAATGATCTCTAAAGTCTTTGCCAGCTCTCTGCCATGCAGTAATCCCTATAATTTGGATAATTTGGAAGAGTCACCAAATGAATGAAAAGGGACTCATGGAAAGTTGAAGAAAACTTTCCCAGGGACAACTGGGCAAAAGTTGGAAGAGGAAAGATGTTTAAAGAAGGTGGGTATTTGTGCATATGAGAGAACAAATGTCTGAGGTAGAACTAAATGTACTGTGACAGGTGAAGAGGGAAAAGAAAAAGGTACTATCTCCCTCCCTTCACCAGTGCCTGGAACATTGTAGGTGTCATACAAATGCATGCTATATTATTATTATTAATATTATTATTATTATTTTCCAACACTGTAATTATGTTTTTCAATCTTTTATTTCACGTCTCCAACTGCCTTTCAAACATTTCAGACCTATAGATTTAACATTTCAACATTTCATGTCCAGTAGACATCTTAAACTCAATAAGTTTAAATAGAACTCATAATCTTTCCCCCTGAGCCACCCTCCCTCTCCTTCCTCCCTCATTGCTGTAAAGGACAACATCATCCACCCAGTTTCTCAAGTTTACAACCTAGGAATCATCCCAGATTACTTACTATCTCTCACCACCACCGCCCCATATTCAAGCAGTTGACAAGGTCTACCAATTTCACCTTTGCAAAATCTCTCCCCAAACTTCTCTCCTCTGATACTGCCACCACTCTAGTGCAACCTCCCATCACACTATGCCTTGATTACTGCAATAGGCTGCTGATGGGTTTGCCCCACTCCAGTCTATTCTCCATTCAGTCATTAAAATTATTTTCCTAAAACTCAAGTCTGATCATGTCTTTCACACACACACACACACACACACACACACACACACACACACACACACACTCAATTAACTCTAGTGGCTCTCTATTGTCTCCAGGAGAAAACATGAAATGTTTTATTTGGCATTCAAAGCCCTTCATAACCTAGCCCCCTCCTACCTTTCTACTCTGCTTACATGTACTCTTCTTATACATAGGCTCTTCAAACCAGCTTCACTGGTCTTCTGACTGTTGTATGAACAAGACACTTCATCTCTCAACCCTGGACATTCTGGCTACTACTTCCTCCATTCTGACTACTGATTTCAAGTCTCAACTACAGGAAGCCTTCTCCAATCGCTCTTAATTCCAGCCTTCCCTCTGTTAATTATTTCCTATTTATCTTGTATATAGCTTGTTTTTTGTTTGCATATTGTCTCCCCCATTAGATCATAAGCTTCTTGAGGGAGGGACTGTCTTTTGCTTCTTTTTGTATTCCCCAGCACTTAGTACAGTAATGGGTGCTTGACAAATGTTTGCTGAAATGAATTGAATTTTCTCTCCAGTTTCCCTTCATTCTTTTATAAATTACAAGTACAGTCCCCTGAGATTTTCAATGTCATTGTGTCTTAATCAGGTCTCATCAAGTTGTCATTTCTTCTTTTTAAGCCACTTGAACACTTCTCAAATGGCTATTCTTCTTGTCACCATGAAAGTCACTAAAAGCCAACTAAGTTAGAAAATGCCCTGCTTTTTCTTGCCAAAGTCTTGAAAGGGAGGTAGGAGTGGAGAGGAGGGCAGTAAGAACAGAGCTGGAAGAGATTTCCCTCACCATGCAGGGAATACCATTAACCACTGTGCAGAAGTACTGCTCTCCTCAGAATATCCAGCCCAGCCCTTTATTTATTGTGAAACCATAGTGACAGAGAGGAGAATCCTGCCTGTGGGCATATCAAGCCATGCATGAATATCTGAAACACTCCATTTCCCAAACCAGGCAACTCTGGAAACAGATCTAGGAAGTGAGAGGGCTGACTTCACAGATGATTCTGTTGTGGCTCTATCGTTGTGGGAAGGCTTGAATTAGCTGTCAGACATTGCCTCAGGACACAAGGATGCATAATTCTTTCCCTTTAGTATTCACTGAGCTCCCTTTAATTCCATACAGCAGTTCTCAATGCAACCTGAGCAGTCACATGAACACAGTTCATGGTTGCTTCAAATGCAGACAGGCTTAAATATATTGAGTGATAAAGGTTCAAAAGTCTGGCATGTAGACACCACCTTCTTCCTCTTTGGTAAAGAAAGGGGTGTGTGTGTGTGTGTGTGTGTGTGTGTGTGTGTGTGTGTGTCTGTGTGTGTGTGTGTGTGTGTTGTGTATCAAGAAAAGATGTGCAGCTTCTGCTTGCACATTCATCTGTGGGTGAATACTCATATGGCTTAGTTTATTTTAAGAGGTAAAAACAGATATCATTTGTGATTCTCCTGCAAACGGCATGCAAAATGCTCATTTTAACATGCAATTCAAAGAGTATGAATCCACTTCCTCCCCATTTTTCTCTATGAAAGTAATAATAAAGTGAGAACAATAATAATGGAAAAAAGCATTTATATAATGCCTTATAGCTTACAAAGCTTTTTACATGTTATCCCATTTGAAAGTACAAAGCTTGTTGAATTTCAGGGAAATGTTTGATCTTGTTGAGTATCTGTTAATTTATCAGATACTCACTTACCCTCCCAACACAGAGACTAAATAATTTTTCTGTATCTAGTTACCTACTCAATTTTATATCATTTGAAACGCAACAGATTATGACTAATTTGAGAAAACACTCTATGGAATCTAGATTCTTGTTATATAATCCAGGGAAATGGAATATTGAAATTCATATGTGCTTTGACTATTACCACTTTTATATACTTTGGCATCATTGCAAAGTTAGGGAAACTGGACAAATTTAATACACTAATTCCCCTTAATGCTTCCTTTACTGCCAAGAGGTTTATTAAAATAGAAAAAGTAGCAAAAAGATATAAAAGGATGAAATTTTGTCAAACATTCAACAGAAGTGTATAAGAATGAGAAATGTCAAGATCCAACTTAATTTCTTAAAATAAGCAACATATGAGAGCAATAAGTATATGTAAAACTCAAACCTATTTAAAGACTATTCAAAATTTTAGTTGAGCATCTTATTTATAAAAGAATGAAGAAAATAGTCATAAGGTAAAGGAATTGATCAGGGATAGAGAAAACAAATGCAGTTGCTGGCCTATGAATTTAATCATTCAATTCAGTTTTCAGGAGCTATTAAGCTCAATTCAATTCAACAAATATATTAAGTCTCTATTATGACCAAAGCACTGTGCTGGGGTATAAAATTACAAAGACAGAAACAAAAACAAAAACAAACAAAATCCAGTTCTTTGTCCCAAAGAATTTACATTTTAGTATGTATAATTTCAGTTCTACTTTTAGGGATATGCTGGAATGATTTTTACCTACAATTAAAATAATTGTTAAATATAGGATATTTTAGCAAATTTATTGATATTATACATCACATTGATCCATTCAGTTGCCAAGTGCTAGCCTTTTTGGACATTTCTTAGGAAAGTAACTATCTTCATTTCCCCTCTGGGACTACATTTTAACAATAGCAAAGATGAAAGAGAACTAGCAAATTATAGATATGTTTATTATGAGAACATTGATTTAGGTCTGGGAAGAACCTCAGAGGTTATCTAATCTAACTTTTGTCTTTGAGGTGAGGTTAATTTGTCAGTCAATCAATAAACACTTATTAAGTTTGTATTATGTGCCAGGCACTGTGCTAAGTACTGGGGATACAAAGAAAGGTAAGAGGTTTTTGCTCTTGAGGAACTCACAATCTAGGAGGAACAAGAGAGGGAACAAGCAAAAAACAATGTACAAACAAGCCGTATACAGTATAAATTGGAAATAATTAGCAGAGGGAAGGCCCTGGAATTAAGAAGGATCCAGAAAGGATTCCTGTAGAATTTGGGTTTTTAATTAGAATTTGAAGTAAACCAGGGGAGCCAGGAGGTGGGGATGAGTAGTGAGACCATTCTGGACATGAAGTACAGTCAGAAAAAAATGCCCAGCATTTTGTTAAAGGAGCGGCAAGGAGGCCAGTTTCCCTGGAAATACAGGACTAGAGTTTAGGAACAAAGAAGGAGCTAGAGATATGGATTCTGAAATTAGCCCCCCACACACATACCACACACACACTCACACACACATACACACACACAATACCTGAAGCCACTAGAGTCAATAAGATCATCAAGAGAAAGAGAATGTTAGAACTGAGAATAGAGCATTGAATTCCCATGCATAGACACTAGAGAAGGGAAAAAATGGTAAATGAAACCTAGAGGTAATAATCAGACATATTAAAACATACCTTCTCCCTTTTGTGAGAAAGGTTGTCAACTGTAGGTGTGGAATAATACATAAATTGTCAGATATGACCAATGGAATGACCTTAAGTCACTTCTTAAGTGTGCTTAAGTCTTAAGTGTACTTCATTATGAGGAAAAGTTTTAGTGGGGGAGGGTGCAAATTAAGAAGTAATAGCAATGTTAAAAAATATACAGCAAAACATGTGTATTTTTAAAATAAAAAGGATTACATGGGAGAATGAGAACTGTAGAAGGAGAAACACATGTTAATGCATTATTGAAAATATTCAGAAGGATAGGACAGTCATTGGTGTCAAATAAAGCACATAATTCAATATTGAATAACATCCAATAAATTTTCAATGAGGAATTCTATTTTTATCTCTCTTAAGATAATTCCCAAATTTATATATTCCTTCTCAGGATTTCTCCAGAGTACCAAGACTGCATATTACCAACTCTGGACTGGATATATCCACTTGGATGTCCCATAAGAATCTCAAACTTAGCATGTCCAAAATGTAACATTATTTTCCACTTAAATCCATCACTCCTCCAGATTTCCCTATTCCTATTAAGGGCACTAACATGCTTACAGGCATGTCTTAATTCACTTCTAGCTCCATAATTTTCAGATATTCCAATGATTATTGTTGGGGTACTTGAGTGCTTATGCTTGAGTGCTTGTACTTGGGCCCCAATTTCTCCATAGCCTCAGAAACACTGTCCCTTGATAATCATTTAAGATCAATTGAGCCCCAATAAGGGCCAAAAAACCTAAATTAATCTTTTTCTCTCTGAGTGAACTAAAAATACCCCTTCCTGTGTCAGCAAATTCCAGGACCAGATAGAGCTGATCAGTATTCTTCCTGTTTGTTACCACTGGGCCCAGGATGTCTGGGACCAGATACCTTCTTGAATAATGGAACTTTTCTTATCTTGAGTTTCAATTGAGAACTGACCACTCCTTAACCACTCCCTAATCCCACCCTGAATCCCCTAGTTAGCATATTTGACATATGTTTTATTGCATTTTATCCTATATAAACTTTACCTGTACCTCTCTAAGGTTGCAGGATCCTTTAAGAATCCTTGCCCACTGAAAAGCGTAACAATAAATCTTTGCCACCTTGAATTAAAGAATGCTTGAGTCTGTGAATTCCTTCCAGACAGCCCATCCTGCACTCCAGTCTTTGAGGGGTCACAACCTCTCAACCTCTTAGCCCGCAACAATTCTCACAGTGCCAAAAATAGTAAGTGATTAATATGTATGCTAACTGATGTTTTCACAGAGTTTGAGTTAGGATTTGAAGATGTAATAGGGGTTTGGCACATGGCAAAACCACATAAGAGGGATTCACCCACATGGAAGATGCTAGCAAGCATACTTCTGAAAGAAGTGAGAACTGGCACATGCATGAAGGTTGTGTTGGCCTTTATCTCCACACACCCTCACCTCCTAATCCCTACCCGCAGCTACTGTGCAAAGCCTGGCTTAAAATAAACCACACTAAAATTATAGTATTTTATTATATAGGCTTTTCTGGTGTTCATTAGAATTGATTGATAAATGGACAATTACAAAAACATACTTTGGGGGAACTGCTATATTGGAAAGAAATCCAATGAAAAGTTAAAATTTGGTTCCAGAAAAAAGAAGTCATTATAATAGAATGACCAGAATAAGACAAAACACTATTACTAGCAAAGCTCTGGTGTGTATAAAACTAATTTGCAAATATTTTCTTATTGATTACCTCATGATGATACCTCCTACAATGAGAGGTAGTAGTCATCTAAGTACTTTCAGCATCTCAACATATGTTTCCATTTTTCAATAACTATCTAGCTCTCTGTCTTTTTTCCAGATCTCTTAACAGCCCTTCCCCTGCCCTCAATTTATTTCTGAAATTTAAAAAAAAATCAATTAAGACAAAAATCTGAATATTTTATCATACTCCAGCCTCCCTCCTGGCAATCTTAACTGTCCATTTTATTTGCTTTAATAAATCTATAATATGTCATTTGTAGTAAATACTGTGTCACCTTTCCCCTACTGTTCAATCTTACAGACCACCACTAGTTGTCATAGTCAGTGAGACAGGAAACGAGCATTTATTAAGCTCTTATTATGTGTCAGGCAGTGTGTTAAGCACTGGAAATACCCCAAGTGACATACAATAAAAGTTTCTGTTCTCACAAGGTATATATTCTACATATTCAGATAGGAGAGATGATATGCAAAAAATTAGCATCTGTTACCTGAAGAAGAGAAATAGGAGGTAGCAGTTTTTGAGCCCAAGATAGGTGAGGAAACTGGAGAAAGAGAGAGAGAGAGAGAGAGAGAGAGAGAGAGAGAGAGAGAGCGAGAGAGCAAGCTTGGTTGAATTACATCCTAGGGCAAAGGAGTTAGATACATGATTCCTGATCTGCTCTCAGTAATCTTTGAGGAATTATAGAGAATGAGAATTGTACCAGTGTGATTAGGACCAGCATTTCCATGGCAGCTTCTTTCCTCCCACTCACAACATGGAAAGGTTTACATGAAAGACAGAGTTGCCCACAGGACTTGATTGGCCCAGCTTCCCTAATGCTGTTTCCCATTCATCTGGAGGAATAAAATGCCCCAGCTGCATGTAGTCTGCACTTCTCAGACTTAATGCATGCCTAAGACCATGGGAGTTACCATACCCTGATGACTGACAAACTAAATATTTCCCAATGGAGAAGAGAGGGCTGCATCTAGAGATGCTAAGTGTTACTGTGTCCCTCTTATTTATTCTTGCTATATTAGAGCAAACTCTATCTCCTTTGTCAAATATTCAATGACTTACAAATGCCTGAATTTGTCCCAGTATCAAACCTGAACCAAGAGAATGCTAACATTATTGGAGTACCTCCCAAAAGCAGGATGAAGAGGAGGAAAAATATCCTAGTTTTCACAAAGTGGAAGATAGTAGATGTAAATTATAGACCAGTAAGCTTAACATGTATGCCTTGAATGAATAGTACTTCTCCCCTTTGGAGGAGATCATCAACTATTCATACTATTCATTGGGTGGAATGTGTATCAATAGCCACAAAGTCACTATGAGCTAGCATAAGTTTATTTTTTTTTTAATCATTAACATTTCTTCCTTAGTTGACTGGATTACTACATTGGTTATAATCAATGTACAAGCATTTGTTAAGCGGCTGAGAGAAATAATTATTAATAACCAATGATTTGGGAAGGTTCAGAGTTCCCATTTTTTCTATAGTCCTCATTTCAAAGTTCAGTCTCTTGAAGGACATTGCTGATAATGAAATTGGATTAACTTTCTTAACAACCTTCTTCAGACCCCAATCAGGTGGGGAAGGCATTGTACTCTACTTAGGTTTGAATAGGGATAAATTTTTTGGATAGATTGTCCAAGGCTGTGAGTAACTTAGAAGTAAATGAGACTATCAAAGTACATTAGAATAGGTCAAGCTCCTCATTTGTAATATGCACTCTCTCATTAATTGTTATTCAATCAGAGTTGATTGCCACCCTCAGGAATACCCCTCTTCCTAGGGCATGTAACCCTTGAGCCTTCTACCATTATTGTCTTTGGCATTCGAAGTACCACTGACCTCTTATTAAAATGCTGGCATTATTAATAATGACTAATTACCCAGAAATTATGTCTCTCAAACCTTTTAAATGCTACACTACTACATGCCAGGCACTGTGATATGTTCTAGGGAAACAAATTAAAAAATCAGATAGTCAATAAGCATTTATTAGGCACCTACTATATAGTCCTGTCCTAAGTGCTAGGAATACAAAGGAAGGAAAAGACAGTTCTTGCCCTCAAGGAGCTCACAATCTAATGAGGGAGACAACAAGCAAACAAATATGTACAGACAAGTTATATGCAGAATTAATAAGAAATAATTAAAAGAGGAAAGGCACTAGAATTAAGAGTGATTGGAAAAGGCTTCCTGTAAAAGGAGAGTTTTAGTTGGAATTTGAGGGATGCTAGAGAATCGAAGAAGTAGAGATGAGGAAGGAGAAAATTCTAGGCATGGGAGACAAACAGAGAATATTCTTAGAGCTGAAAGGAATGTCTTGTTCATGGATAAGTAAGGAGCCCAGTGTCATTGAATGAAATAGTACAGGGAGAGTGCAGGGTGAAAAAAGCCTAGAAATATGGTGAGGTAATAGAGTAGGTTATGAACACTAAGCAGAGAATTTTTTATTTGATGCTGAAGATGATAGGGACACCCTGGAATTTTTAGTATGGGGGTGGCATAGTCTCAGATTTGTATTTTAGGAAAATAACTTTGATAGCTGAATGGGGGGTAGACTAGAATAGGAAAAAGATTTCTGGCAAGTGGACCAAACAGGCAAGCTAGTGCAATAGTCCAGGCACGAGGTAATGAGGACATGTACACGATGGTATCATTATCAGAAGAGAGAAAAGGGCATATTGGGAAAGGCAGTATAAAGGTGAAATCAACAAGCCTTTGCAAGAGATGGGAGAGAGTGAGGAGTAAAGGATGACATCTAGGAGACTGAGAAAGAGCAGCTGGATAATTAGAAGGAGCACCAGGAGACAGTGGTTCCCAGAACTTAGAGAGAAGTGAATATTAAGGGGAAGAGGGTGACTGACAGTGTCAAAGGCTTGAGAAAGGTCAAGAATAGGGAAAACTGAGGAAAAAAAGCCATCGGTTTCAGTAATTAGGAGAACATTGGTAACTTTGGAGAGAGGACTCTAAATGAAATGATATGGTTGGAAGCCAGATTGTAAGAGGTTATGAAGAGACTGAGAAGAGAGGAAGTGGAGACATCTATTTAGATAGCCTTCTCAAGTAGTTTTGTCACAAAGGGCAAAGGAAATATACAACAAAAATTAGTAGGAATGGAAGCAGGGTTTTTTGAGGATGGAGGAAAAGGACATGTTTATATGCATTAAGGAAATAGCCAGTAGAGAGAAAGAGAGAGAGGTTGAAGATAAGTAAGAGAATGTAAATGACAGAAGGGGTAATTTGTTGGAGGAGATGGGATGAGGTGGGATTGAATTGCTTGTACAGGTAGAGAAGTCTACCTGGTCAAGGAGTAGGGCCACCTCTTCATGCAAGATAGGAGTGAAAAAGATAGTGGCAGAAGGTACCTGAGTGATATGAGATGAGGCAAGGGAGAGAAAAGGGTAGTTTGGTAGTCCCTGCCCTCAAGGAGCTTACATTCCATGCTTGTGTTCTGGGAGATCAAAGAAATACTACAAGCACTAAATATGTGGATTTCAAGAAGTCATTTGGCAAAATTCTTCATAATATCCTAGTGAACAAGATAAAGAAATATGGGCTAAGTAATAGGGCAATGTGATAGATTCAGAACTGGTTAAAGGGTGATACCCAAAAATGGTAATTAAATTCAACATGGAAGGAAGTTTCTAGTGGTGTATTACAGGTTTCTATCCTGAGCCCCATCTCCTCAACATTTTTATAAATGACTTTAATGAAAGGATAGATAGTATTTTTGTGAAACACATGTTACAATAACAGTTTTTTTGTTGCTCAGTCATTTCAGACTCTTCATGACTCCATTTGGGGTTTTCTTGGCAAAAATACTGGAGTTGCTTCCTATTTCCTTCTCCAGCTTATTTTACAGATAAGGAAACTGAAGCAAACAGAATTTAGTGTCTTGACCAGGGTCACACAGCTAATATCTGATGTCAGATTTGAACTCAGAAAGATAAGTCTTCCTGACTCCAGGCCCAGTGAAGAGGTCTAGGGGTTTTGGGGTGCTGGGACCCCAAGATCACAGTACCAGGCCCTGCCTGAAAGAATTCAACTCAAATCTTCTTCAGCCAGAGGAAAAGTTTATTAGTGGTAAAACATAGGCCGGGTGACACCCGTAAGGACAAGCGGGGCATAAGAGGTTCTCAGCCTTGTGGGCCTGAGATTCTCAGCCTCTGAATTAGGGCCAAGGTGGATCTTAAATACTAAAGTAACTTTGGGTGGCCAGAGAAGGGGGTTGGGAAAAGGGTCTAGGTAACAATTCTAATTGGGGAGGTCTGAGAGATTGAATAGACAATGGGAATAGATAATGGAGAGAACAGGAAGGCAGAAGTTTGAAAGGCATCTGCACAAAATCAAGGTGGGGCTAGGACTTTCAAAAGGAGATAAAGGAAGGCCTTTGTGGGGCCTATAGACAAAAGGAAACCAGATTTTTTTAGGGCACATCTGAATAAGATTAAAAGGTAAGGCTAAGGCTTTCAAAGGAGGATGAGGGTCTGGAGCCTGTGAGTCAGATTCCCTTTGGGGCAAAGGGTGAAGATCTTGGCTTGGGCCCCGCCCCCATCACCAGCACTCAATTCATTGGGCCACCTAGCTGCCCCTATTAGCTGATGCTTACTTGTCGTGTATCTCAGTTTGCTCATTTTAACTTGGTGATGTTAGACTAAATTATTTCTGGGGTCCTTTCCAGCCTTAGCTCTATCAACCTATAATCCTAATAGCTTGGATAATAGAAATGAAATCCAAAAAGATCTCAAAGGTTGAAAATATAAAAATCATCTATTAATATGAAATGCAATCAGTATAAGCAAAGAAGTTTGCACTTAAGATTTCTATAGTTTATCAGATAATATGCAAAAAGACTTAGAGGTTTTACTTGATTTTTAGCATAACTATGAGTCCACAGTGTTCTGTGCCTACAAAATAAAAAAGGCAAAATTAATCTTAGGCTACTCTAATAAAATTATGCTGTCCAAAATAATATTGAGAGTCCCTTGGTAACACTAAATCTGGAGTTTTCTGTTTCAGTTCTGAGAATCATTTTTAGAAGGAACAATTAAAAGCTGGACTCTGATTGGAGAAGGGTGACTAGAAGGGACTCAAAACCATGTTCTTTGAGAATCAGCTATCATAAAGAATAGAGAAGACTTAGGGCAGGACATGTTCTCTATCTTCAATTATTTTAATTGATGTCATATGGAAAAGAGATCTGACTTATTTTGCTTGGTCCCAAATAGAAGAGTAGATGGAAGTTACAGAATGGGGAGAGACAGATTTTGGTTTAATATAAGAAAGTATTTCCTAACAATTAGAGTTATACCAAAATGGAATAGGATATCTTATAAATGGTGAATTTCAAATCCATGGAAGTTTTCAAACAGAGGATGAACAATAACTTTGGGACAAAGTTATTATTATTAGAGGACATTCATGCTTTAGATAGAGGTAAGATTAGATAACCTCATAGGTACCTTAAATTTTAGGGTTCTAAGAATTGTATTTTAAAGGTGAGTTATACTGACTGAATAAGTCAATGTTATGACTGAAAACCAAAGACAGATATTCTATTTTAAAATAAAATATCGGTTCCCTTGAAAAGTCCCATTAGGATACAGACAAGCATACTTGAAATTTCTTGCCAAAGTGGGGTTGTCCTATCAGTCTTTTAAGGAAGGCTAAGTACAATATGCCTGGGAAACAATTCTAACAGAGAGGATTCTGAATTTTGTATTCTCATTCAGAAAAAGATTGAAAATTTGAAGTTGTACACTTAATTTCTTCCCCCCCCACTTAACAGTATTTTTTTCCAATTACATATAATGACAGTTTTCAACATTCACTTTTATAAGACAATGCAATAGTGTTCCAATTTTTCTATGTCTTCTCCAACATTTATCATTTCCTTTTTTTGCCATATTAGCCATAGATTTAATTTCTAAGAGTTTTTATAAAATGACTATTTTTTACTGGACCTATGATTTCATCAGTATAGGCTGCCCCCATTGAGGCATTTCACCTACTGATACAATCTGGCATCTTCTCTGCAACTTAATTTCTTTGAGAGTTGCATTGAACATCGAAATGTTAAGTGACTTGCCCAGATAAATACAGCCAGTATATATCAAAGGCAAATCTTAAATACAGCTCTTTCTGATTCTAAGGCCTGTTGTCTATTCATTGACATTGCCACTTTATATACCAAGAGATTAGGGTTAATGTTTGATAATCAGTATGTTATTTTTACTTTCATTTCTACCTCTAGCCAAAAGAGATGACACAAGTCGAGGTAAGGCAAGGCAACAAGCATTTTTAAAAATAATATTATATTTTGTGGCAGTGGATAGAGCACTGGACCTGGAATCAGGAAGATCTGAGTTCAAATCCAGCCTCAGAGACATAATATTTACTAGTTGTGTGACTCTGGACAAGTCACTTAACCTCACCAAAATAATAATAATATGTTATTTTCCCCCATTTACATGTAAAAATAATTGTTAACATTCTTTTTTTAAATTTTGAGCTCTAAATTCTCGCCCTCCCTCTCTCCCCTCCCCCCACTTCAGATAGTAAGCAATCTGATATAGATTATACATGCGCAATCGTGCAAAATGTCAAGGTATTTTGGAGGTACCCTGTTTCCCAGAGCTAAGGCCCAGCAAGTGTTGTACCGAGATATCAGCGAGTGAGATCCAGACGTAATTTAAGATGTGGCTTTATTAGTGCACGGCTGCCAGGGGTATTTACATCCAAATCAAGCAGCCCCCATCAGGGGTCAAGCTAGGGTTTATATAGAAAAGAGCATGGGAAAGAAATGCGAGGAACACTGATGAGGTATGGATGGGAAAGTACAGGGAGTATACAGGACAGAGAGGGGGATGGATCTTTGAAGTCTGGCAAGAGGAAGAGTTCTTGGGCTGGTCAAGGACACCCCTCTCCCTCTGTCTTGATGAGAGAATGCTCTGCAACAAGGGAAAGCTTTCTCACAACACAGGAACTTACTGAGGAATTGGGAGGCTTCCAGAGACATGACGTGAGGGCTGGGGCCTGAGCAGCCCAGCTCTGTGTAGCTGTACCAGGGAGAGAGATAAGGGTCATGCTGAGGCCCATGCATGAATAACTGCTAGGCACAGTGTTCTTGGGCTGGGGAATGGTTGTTAGAGACAGTGTTTCTGAGACTAGGGAGAAATTGGGGCACAAGTACAAGCACAAGCACCCAAGCACCCCATTGTTACGGATCAGAGATCACACAAACCAGACAAGGTGTCCTGGTCTCTGGTATAGACATAATTACCTAAAGCAATTACATTGCAAGCTTTCTTATCCATTTGCTTTGGAGGTATGGGCTATGCTGAGGTAGGCAAGAGTACATTTCACTATTGTTTAGATTTAGGAGGAAAGAGGTCTGGGGCAAGATTAAGCACCAACTTTTGCTTTCCATGGCTTAAAGGGCCCTACTACCTAAATGGCAAAATAATGTTCTGCATTGCACAAGAGAGCTGTGCCCTGAGTTTGTCACAACAGTAATCCTTTACACTCTGGATGACATCATTCTTTGACAAAGTGTATTGCTTGGACTAGCAGGTGGTGTTCACTGAGGGATTTGGCTTCCCCATATTTCCCCAGTTCTGGTCCCTTTGACAAAAACATATTTCCCTATTAGTCATTTTGTGGAAGATGACTTGAATGAAAGAGAGAGAGAGAGAGAGAGAGAGAGAGAGAGAGAGAGGAAATGAAGAAAGGAAGGAAGGAAGGAAGGAAGGAAGGAAGGAAGGAAGGAAGGAAGGAAGGAAGGAAGGAAGGAAGGAAGGAAGTCAAACATAATATACCAGAGTCTGTATTCAGACTCCATCATTCCTTTCTCTGAAGGTAGATAGTGTTTTTCATCATGAGTCCTTTGGGATTGTCTTGGATCATTGCATTGCCGAGAATAGCTAAGTCATTCACAGTTGTTCGTTGTATAATATTGCTGTTACTGTGTACAGTGTTCTCCTGGTTCTGCTCATTTAACTCTACAAGAGTTCATGTAAGTCTTTCAAGGTTTTTCTGAAATCATCCTTGCTTACCATTTCTTATAGCATAATAATATTCCATTGTAATTATATACCACAATTTGTTGTCCAACTGATGGACATCCCCTCGATTTCCAATTCTTAGCCACCACTAAAAGAGCTACTATAAATAACCTTGTTCAAATAGGTCCTTCTACTTTTTAATGATCTCTTTGGGATAACATCTAGTAGTTGTTTTGCTGTATCAAAGGGCATGCACAATATAACCCTTTGGGCATAGTTCCAAATTGCTTTCCAGAAGGGTTAGATCAGTTTACAGCTCTACCAACAATGCATTAATGTCCCAATTTCCCACATCCCCTCCAATATTTATAATTTTTTTCTGTCATATTAGCCAATCTGATAAATGTGAGGTGGTACCTCAGAGTTACAACAAGCATTTATTAAGAGCTTACTATGTGCCAAGCACTGTGCTAAGCACTGGGGAAATAAGTAAAAGCAAAAAGAAAGAAGTCCCTGTCCTCAAGGAGCTTACACTCTACTGGAAGGAGACACGCAAAAGAAACTCAAAAGTGAGGTAGAGATTGTGGGAAAATACCTAGCCAGATCCATGGTGTTGGAATCTAGAAAGTCAGAAGCAAAGCTGGGAGGGGGGTGAAAAATAAATAGCCTAAGCCCTTACTCAAAATGGAGAGGGAATTCACCAATGAAAGAAGGGGAAAGCATGGCAGGGGGATGTCCCACAGTGAGAAGGCCCCAGGCTCTGAGGCAGCTGAGGCATGGTAACAGACTCAGAAAAGTCATAAGCAAAAGTAGGAAGGGAATGACATGGTGAAAAAGAGTGCTGGACTTCAATTCAATACACATGGGATGGAGTCTGAACTCTGATGCTTGCACTATGACCAAGCAGATCATTTCACTCTAAGCTTCAGGTTGCTTAAATGGACATATTAATGTCCACAGTACTTACCTCTGAGGAGTGATGTGAGGAAAGCACCTTGAAATCCTTAAAATGCTATAGCAATGTGGACCATTATGTGTTATTAACATACTGCTGAAGGGAGATGGCTTAAAGCCATTAGCAAAACAAAAAAAAAAAAAACCCTCAAGTATAATATGAATTAAAAGGAGGCAACAGAGAGTTTCATCAGCCAGTCTTTCAAACACTTCTTGCCCAGTGCATCTGGCTTCCATTTAAAGGCAACCAAAAATAAATGCCCTTAGTTACAATACTATATGAGGAACAGTTTAGGTGAGATAGAGTTGGGGGAAGGAGACACTTTACAGGCCCTGACTGATCCCAGGAAGCACTAAAGACTCTTGTAGGCCCTGTTCCAACCTCATTCCTCAGTAAAATATGCAGAAATGCTGCTATGGTTTCCACCTATTTTTCTTGTCTCTCTTTCTCCTGAATCACAAAATTCCTACGTTCTGATTGGAAGCAAAATGATCTAACTGCCCTGAAAATCCCCATGAGTCTTAAATCATATGATGTGGTTTTTTTTTAGTTGTTCTGCCTATGCCAATTTTTTTAACAGAGATAGTCATTTAAGCTATTTATATTTCTTCAAAAGTTATAATGGGACTAAAAAAACCCCAACCATATGAAAATAAAGACTACATGTAAATCATTCTCATGTTTCACATTCACATATCCAGTGCCTTGATAAATAAGGAGGATTTTTTTATACAGACCTGTTGAAACAAATTCTAGTTTTCTCCTAAAAGAAGTAATACGCGGGAAGTTCATTTTTCCAAGTTTAGAAACCATTCAAAATTCATGGCTTTGCTGTTTTGATCATAGCTCAAATCTCTTCCAGATTTTTACCCATGACAAAACATGACTTCATGCTTTTAGGAAAAATAAAAATTATTAAATACTATATTAAAAAATCTTAGAAGATTTTTAGACATTTAGAAAATCAATTAATTAATATATAATATATAATCAGAAGCAGAAATATTTAATCTCCTTTGGATGAAAGTGTTTTTTAACCCTAAGGCAAAAATCCCAGATAACCAATCAACAAATGTTGATTTTTAGAGAATACTTACAAATATTTAATAGATCTCAAAAGGCAATAAGTTGCTTAAAATACTGAGGAAAAATTTTTCATTTTTAACAGCAATTTTACTTTAGTAATAAATATATTTTATGCTTCATGGTAGCAAAAATGAAGATATCACAATTTGGTTTTTAAAAAAGTGTCATTCCTACAAATCAAAATATATCCAAAGGCAATATCGTAGCTAGACCCCAGGCAGATTGTCTAACAACAGTAATAATTTAATGATATCTGGCACTTACATGGTGCTTTGAAATCTTTAAATTTCTATTTTTATATTATCTCAATTGCTTCTTCCAACAACCCTGTGAAATATGCACTATAATCTTGAATATCCCCATTTTTATTGCTGCTGTGTCTCCTTTCGGTTGCATCTGACTCTCCATGACCCCATTTCTTAGAAAAGATACTGGAGTGGTTTTCCACTTCCCTCTCTAGCTCATTTCACAGATGAGGAATTGAGGCAAACAGGTTTAAGTGACTTATTCAGAGACACACAGCTTGTAAGTGTCTATGGCCATATATAAATTCATGAAGATGAGTCTTCTTGATTCCAAGCCCAGTGCTGTATCCACTGTGCCCTATGCATCATCCACCTGACTGCCCTTCAGAGAAGTTACAGTAAATGTCTGAGGTGAGATTGGAAGCCAAATCTTTCTTTATTGCAAGTGCAGTGAACTTTTCACTATACTCTGCTTCCTCTCAAGTGTCTGTACTTTAGGAGAGTCTGCTTTACCATGCCCATCTCTCCCACCCCCCTGGACCAACCTCAGCTGCCTTAACTTATCAGGAGTCACATTTGTGCTCCAATGTCTGCCTTCTACTTGGTCTGGCTCCCTGACTTCTTCATGCTGTTGTGATGACAATAGATAGCCTGCTGACATTGATCAAACAGATTTCTAATAATTCATGAGGGTTAGTCATAGTATTCAAAAAGAGACAGTTGGTAGTGGTAAGAGCAGCACTTGTGGGTTCTAATTTCTCTAATCTATGTTTGTTCTAGCATTCTTGACAGAGAAGATAAAAAAAATAGGTAATTTTAAAAAAATTATTTGTAATGTTTTATAATCCTCCCTCAGAAGCCATTCATCCAATTCTCACTGGCACTGGAAGATTGGGATCCAGAGATGAGAATACTACTGTCACCCTCAAGGTTCTAGGGGTAACCTTAAGATCCTATGTCTTCTAATATGATTGCTCACAAGCACCTATCTGGTGTTTGCCCCCACAATATTAATCAACCAGTTTACATCAATTTGCTTTTACAAAGTCATATTTTCTGAGAACATATATATCAAGAACAGAAGTTGCTTGTGTGTATGTGTGTGTGTATGTGTGTGTATGTGTGTGTGTGTGTGTGTGTGTGTGTGTGTATTTGGTGATACCTTCTTTCTTTGCATGCAGAAGGTCCCTGAGTAGGGTAGGATCAAATTTTAAGTGCAATGACAGTAAGGTACAAATACAGAACACATAGTACCTTGAGAACCTTGGCCTTGGAACTTATTTTCTCCCCTTTATCCACCAACTTAGCTTCTTGTGAATGTCATTGGCAATGGACCAATCTCTCTCTTACTCGGTTCAGCTGCCAGAGCAATGAACTGTCCCATTGGGTCAAGCAGGTCACTTGGTTGCTGTGCTGGTTCCTCATTACATTTCTACTGCTACCAGCTCCAATTGCTGGTATGACCTCTCTGATTGACCTCCAGAACTCACTGGTTGTTACCTCATTCACCCAAGATAAAGAAAAACGGACACAAAAGAAACAGAGGACATGTGCTCATGAGCACATATTGGACAGGTGAGAGGTAGTATAGCTGCCACCAGGGAAGAGAGAGGCCTGAGGGGTGGGCACCACCTCTTTAGAATATCCACAAATTTCTGAGTCATCATCCAAACAACAGAATTTTTCACCAGGCACAATAAGAACCCTAAGTCATTATAGCACTTAGAAGATATCCAAACATGCTCTAAAGTGTGTGTGCAGTGGGAGGAGGGTGAATCTGGGGTGACAGAGTAAGGACCTATCTATCACACATGCCTGGCAGCATGACCACCCTAAGGTTTCATGACCTTGTCTAGAATGCTGGCTGAGGATGCTCTACACTGGGCACTACAGATTATTACCAGTCACCCAAAGCAGCAGGTTATACCTTTGATGTACTTCATGCTTCGAACATAACTTAAAAATCAAATACAGTTCGTCTCTTTCTCTTTTCCCTAGAATTTTTTTTTGGTAGGACCCAGATCCTCCATGACCTGGAATCATTATCTATAGGACACTGTCCTTTTTTTCCCTCTGAACTTCCTTTATGAAATATAAGGTATCTACCTATCAATGGTCAGCTTTTATCTCCTTGAGCATTTTGAACCCTAAAATGGCAAAGAAAAAAATTGACAAAGAAAAAAAATTTCCTGCACTCCTGTATTTTCCACTTTCCCAACTAGTTCATTCTACTTGGTCAGAATTAGGGTCAGAGAATTGGTATCTAATTGAGCATCTGAAAGAACAGTGACCCAATCACACTCCCCTCTATTATCATTTTGTATCTTAATAATAGTATACCAATCCTAGCAGAATACTTCCCACTCAAAAAAGACAGAAGTCTAATGATTCTATGTTGCCTTGGTGGTACAGTAGATAGAGCACTACACTTAGCATCAGGAAGTTTTAATTTTATCTGCTTTTGTTCTCTCCTGATTCTTACATTGTCTCTCTGGCTGCTCCTCAATTTCCTTTGTAGGAGCACCATTCTCCCACCAACTATAAGTGGATGGATTAGAGGTCCAGTCCCATAGCAACAAGATGATGGATTAGACATTTTATCTGATCCCTTCTACCTCTCAAGTCTCTCCAAAACAGAAATTATACACCAAAGATACAGCCACTTGTGGATAATAAATGGAGTAAGAGAAATCCTTTTTGGAAAGGGGCACAAAAATGAAATTTAAAAACTGATGAATAAGACTAGCTAAAGGGGAAGAGAGGAGGGGAATCTATTTGACTAATAGGAAGGAGAAAAGAGGGATAAGAAATATATAACCTGATAAAAGCAAGAGAGATGAACTAATAAGCAAAACCTTAAAGGGAAAGGAATAACAAATGAGAAGGGGGAATTAGGGGTGAGAGGGAAAGAGGAAATGGCAAAAGGGCCACCTTACAAAATAAAAGATTAAAGTGAAGTGACTGAAGCAACATAATACTGTGTCTACAGCAGAAGGGGAAAAAAGCATAACTTGAAGGGAAAAAAAAACACTTAGAGACAGATGGAGGAAAATATAAACCCAAGTCTCATAACTTTAAAAGTGAATGGATTAAACATTCCAGTAAAATGAAAAAGAGTGACAGACTGGATAAGAAAACAAAACTCTATAATCAGTTGTTTACAAGAAACACACACACAAAAAAGATGTGCGCATTGAAACTAAAGGTATGAGGGGAAAATTACTATGCATCAAGCAAATCCAAAAAATCAGGAGTTGCCTTCAGGCTATGAGACAAAACAAAACAAACATTCAAAAAAAAATAAAGAGAGATAAAGAAAACATATTATTCTAAAAGAAAGTTTAGACAAGCTAATAGAAATGGTAAAGTTGTATGCTCCAAATGCCTTGGCATCCAAATTTGTAAAGGAAACATCTGCATTTCAAAAAGGCATAGACAGAAACACAACAGTGACAGGAAACTTCAATATCACTCTTTCAGTTTTGGATAATTCTAACAGAAAGATAAACAAAAGGGGAATATGGAACTGAACAAATTTCTGGAGAAACTAGAATGAAAAGACTAATGGTGTCTTCTAAGTTGGGCAGAAAAAGAATGTTTGTATTTCTCTGCACCACATGAAACTTTTACCAAAAGAGATCATGTACTAGGGCACAGAGATATCACAAACAAATATAAAAAGGCAGAAATAGTCCACACATCCTTTAGAGACCATAATGCATTAAGAATAAAAAGTGGTTCAGACACCACAAACAAAAGATGAGAACTAAGTGAAGATGTAACAATGAGATTTTAAGTGACAAGTGAGTCAAGTAAATTAAAGAAATAATGAATAACTATGTAAAAGAAAATGATAATGGTGAAACAACAAACCAAAATTTCTGAGATGCAGATAAATCAGCCCTCGGGGCAAAAGCATATTCTTACAATTTATAAATTAACAAAATAGGAAAAGAAAAGATTAATGAACTAAATATTCATTTTTAAATTAGAAAATAAACAAATATAAAATAAGCACAAAAGAGATGTTGAAAATTTTAGGGGACATAGATATACTAGAAATAAAAGCAACAGAGCAATTAAAAATAAAACCCTGGTCTTTGAAAAGACTAATAAAATTGATAAATCAACAAGCTATATTCAGGATAAATAGGAAATAATTAACAGAGGGACAGCACTAGAATAAAGAGGGATTAAAAAAGGCTTCCTGAAGAAGGTGGGATTTTAGTAGGGACTTGAAGGATGCAAGGGAATCCAGAAGGTAAAGATGAGGAGAAAGAATATTCCAGGCATGGAGGACAGCCAATGAAAATGCCCAGAGTAGATAGATGGAAAGTCTTATTTATAGAAGAATAAGGAGGCCAGTGTCAATATATGGAGCGAGAGTGTGGGAAAGGGGGTGTAACTATAAGAGACTGAAAAAGGAAGGAGAGTAGATTATGAAGGTCTCTGAATGCCAAACAGAGTATTTTGTATTTGATCCTGAGGATCAAAACAAACAAATCAAATCCTGATTTGTAGCTGCCAATTTCTCCATTCAAGGAGAAAGCTTATCTCAGCCATCTCCTCATTTCTCACCTAGCTGAACTTCTTACCATCCTTCTCCCCATTGCCCCCTTCAATTTCCTTTTGTGTTTTGTCTTCCCTCATTAGATTGTGAACTCCTCCAGAGCAAGGACTTTTTTTTTTGCCTTTCTTTGTATCTTTAGCACTTAGCACAATGCCTGTTAGGTAGTAGGTGCTTAATATGTGTTCACACTGATAATTTAACAGTCAGCTCTCATATACCTGAGTTTATATCTAATCAGTTGCCAAATCTTGTCAATTCCACTTACAAGATCTACCTCATATCCCTCCCCTTCTCTCTAATTCATATAACCATTCCCCTAGTTTAGGCTTTCATCACCTCTTGCCTGGACTTTGCAATAGCCTCCTAACTGGTCTTATTTCACATAGATTCTACATTTTCCTTTATGTTTTCTACATAATCGAAGTTGACATAACTAATGCATGATTCCGACCATGGTTACTCCTTTATTCAAGAAGGTGCCCTATAATACTTTTCATTCATTTTGTAATTAATTATTCATGTCCATGTTGTTTACCACAGTAGAAGGAAAGGTTTGAGAATGAAGGGACTATCCATTTTTGTCTTTGTATAAATCCTCAGAATCTAGCACAGAATCTGGCACATAGTAGATTCTTAATGAATGTGTGTTGATAGAATGATCTAGAAGGTGATCAGTTTTTGTAAGTGTTGAATATGATCCCCAAAAGAAGAGATAAATGTATTCTCTGTTCCTTTGATTTAGTTCTCTCCTATACCTATTATTTCTAACTTAGTAAATAAGCAGTTGATGCCTGTGGTTTCTAGATTGTTAATCTTTTTAGTTAACTTTTCACAATCTAATTCCTTTTATTCCTAATATTTCTAGCTTATCATGAATGTCTTTTATTTTCAAACTTTTTTTTAATATGAATTTGACAACATCCACAAACATAAACATGATAGTATAAAAAGAAAAACAGAAAAGAGGATTGCATGTGAAGCCATGAATCTCTGTTACATGGAATTCATTTTTAAAATAAATATTAAACTTAACATTGTTGCATTAATACTGCCCTGCTTTTGTGTATCTTCTAAATTTCTTTCTCTCTTTTATGTATCTTTGGTTTTTTATTGATTATTTCACTCATTTACTCTTTTTTTTCTTCCTTTCTTCTCCTTTTCATTTCTTTTTTTTTTTTAATATCACTATAACTGGGACAGGCTCCTTGTAGAATGTGAGACTTTAGCCGACACTTGAAGGAAACCAGGAAATCCAGGAAAAAGAGATGAAAAGGGGCAGGGTTTTGGACTGGAAAAAAACCAGGGAAAGTGCCTGGAGGAGGGAGATAAATTGCTTTGTGTGAGAGGAAGGGACTTGCTTATGGAAGTTTTGTTCTGTTTTGTTTTGGGAATTGGGGTTAAGTGACTTGCCTGGGGTCACGCAGCTAGTCAGTGTCGTGTTTAGTAGGAGGCTGGATTTAAACTCAAGTCTTCCTGACTTCAGGGCCAGTACTCTATCCACTGCGCCACTTAGCTGCCCCTTATGGAAGGTTTTAAGAGCCAAATAGGGTTTTATATTTTATCCTGAAGATAACAGAGAGCCACTGGAGTTGATTGAATAGGGATGTGATATGGTCAGATCTGTGCTTAAAGAATTTCAAATTTGGTAGCTGAACTGGGGAAAGACTTGTAACAAGCAGATTAACCAAGCTGGCTATTGCAATAGTCCAGGTGTGAGGTAACCAAGGAATATAGTAGGATGGCAGTAGCATCAGAGGAGAGAAAAGGAAGCATAAAGGAGATTTTATGAAGGTACGCTTAATGTCAAGACTTGACAACTAATTGGATTGGGGGAGATATAGAAGGAGGGTGAGGATAATAGTGTTATCTACCATAACAAGGAAGTGAATGAGTTCAGGTTTTTTGGACATACTGAGTTTAAAGTATCTATGAAAAATCCAATTCTAGATGTCCAATAGACAGTTGGAGGTGCAAGATTTGAGATCAAGAGAAACGTTTGGACCACACACATAAATCTGAATGACCTGGAAAGAAACCTAGCTGGAAGATTGAGCAGGAGCAGTCCAGACAGGTAGAAGGAGAACTAGGAAAGAGTAATGTCAAGAAAACCTAGAGTGAAGAAAATATCAAGAAGAGGGTGATTGACAGTGTCAAAAGCTGCAGAGAAGTAAAAAAGGATTAGGATTGAAAAAAAGGCCATTAGATTTGGCAATTAAGAAATAATTGCTGATCAGGGAGAGAACAATTTTAGTTTCGTAATAAGTTCAGAAGCCAAAGTTAAGAAGAGTTAAGAAGAAAGTGATAGAAAAAATTGGAGGTACAAATTGTAGACATGTTTCTCAAGAAGTTTAGCCACAAAAAGGAGAAGAGATATAGGACAATAACTAGCAGGGATGGATAGATGAAGTGAGGGGTTTGTTTTGAGGATGAGAAGCATATGGGTGTGTGTAGAAGCAGTAGGGAAGTAGCTAGTAGATTGAAAGAGACTGAAAATTAGTGAGAGTAGGGATTAGAGAAGAAGTAATCTGTGCAAGAAGATTGGATAAAATGAGATCACTTGTCCATGTAGAGGGTAAGCCTTGGCAAGGATAAGGGTCACTTCTTCATATTCGACAGAGTTAAAGCAGGAGATAGTGGGGGTGGGGAACACCCAATTGATTTGAGATGAGGAAGAAAGGAGAAGAGAGAGAGATCTCAGAGAATGTCCTCAACTTTTTTGTGAAATATGAGGCAAGATTCTCAGCTGAGATGATGGGGGCAAGAAAAACTGTAGAATATTTGTGGAGGGATAAAAGTTTGGGGAAAACTCTATGGTGAGTGGGATAATGAATTCATTAGGGTAGTATACAAGGAAGCATAAAAGTGAAGGTCCAAGTGAGATTATGTAACATAATTTTGTTATTGACCCAGTCAGCATGGTTTCGTGTTTTTCTCCAGCTTCATTTAGTAACATGTAAATGGTGATAAAGGTAGTAGACGTTAGAAATAATCCCAGTCTGGGGCCTGACAGGGCAAGAGTGGCAATAATATAATAGGGCAAAAAACTTGAGAGCTGAGGATAGTGTAGAGATGAACAAATTCACTAAAGGGTCATGATGGTGAAGGGATGAGAGTGTTGCCAGGGTATGGGTGATGGCCTGGGAAAGACTAAGGGGTAAAGAGACTGGAAGTCACAGAGAGGATGCAGAACAGGCTTCAAGATTGTAAAGCAGGGAGAAAGATCTATGACTAAGAACTATGATGAGATAGAAAAATTACAGAGTTCATGAAGTAAAAGACTTGGGGGAGGGGGGAATAGGATTTGTACACTAATAGCCAGGGGTTCAGAATCACTGATGGGGAGAGAATATAATGTTGTGGGAATATGCTATCACTGAGGAATGAGTTCAGGGAGATTAGTGTTCCCAGGGGTATAGTCAGCTAGTGTGGCAATGGGTTAGGCCAGAGTAGAGAGAGAACAGCATTACAGGGCCGTCTAATGATATGGAGGTTACAGGCAGGGACTGAGTTGGTTTCAGGGTTGAATTATTCTATGGAATTATTCAGGTAATAGTCTGCTAATTATTTCTGCTTTGAAGGCCATAAATTCTACCATTTGTTCACTTTTAACTTCTATCAAGATGGTGATTTCTGCCTTAAGCCGTTGTGCAATATCTTTCCGTGGTTCAATGCTGTCTTGAAAATTTATAGGGTTCTATGTTCTTTCAGGTATTGGCTCAATTTCCTTTGTCTTGCAACATTATTCAGTGAGGCCTATAAACTATTAGAATGTCTTGGTACTCATCTGCCCTTCTAATTTTAGTGTCTTCTGAGTTAATTTATATCATTGTGTTCAAGGTTTCAAACTGAATTTTCTTCCTCCTAAGATCTTTGGTGGTTTTACTCTTTTTTTCCTTATATTTCTCTCACTCACTTTTTTATTCCTCCATCTTTGATGGTAGATTTCCTCCAGGGATAGACTTCAAAGTTATCTCAACTTCTTCTCATGTTGGAGACTTTATTTTTACACTGGCCTTGGTCCCTGCCCTAAGTAACTTCTGAAGGGAGCAGACTAACTCTAGCCCTTTTTTTCCTGGCCTGGTGCAGTTATGTTGGCGCTTTGCCTCATTTGCTGCATTTACTGCTTTCTTTTGTTCTTTGGCTGAGCTAAGTCAGCATCTACCATTTTTTTGGAGGGTTGGGGATAGTTCAATGCAACCATCAGAGATTCTGTAATCCATTCCAAAGTAGCTGAGATTCTGTAATCTTGGGGTTCCCTACCTAGGGACCATCCCAAAGCAGCTGAGAAGATTCAAGATCTATTTTTTTTTCAGTAGGAATACAGGGAAGAGCAGGGCTAGAAAGAATGGGAAGAGACTGAAACAGAGGGAAATGTCATAGTGGATCTCAAATCCATGAGTTGTTTGGGTTTTTTGTTTGTTTTGTTTTGTTTTTATGCTTTGCACAAATATAGAGGCTAGTGAAGGAGAGGTGCTAAGTGTACATTTTATAAATTAGTATTTTCTACTTTTTATTTCATAAGGCTGTTATCTTGCCCTGTGCAAACATCTGTACTTGTTCTACCTTTGGCATATAATTACTTCTCTGGAATTTGTGGTGGCAGGGGGTGGAGAAGGGTTGAAAGTTGATAGGAACTGAAGAACTTGACTAGTTCTCTAACTTGGTCATGTGACCTGATTTTTCTAGTTCTGTTTATTTTATCCTGAATCATTCCTTACACATCTTCCCAAATTCCTCTGAATTCCTCATGTGGTCCATTGCATTCATATATCAAAGTTATTCAGTCATTCCCCAATTGATTGGAACTTTGTTTCTAGTTCTTTACTATGAATTTTATGATATAATGATATTTAATTGTATGAATATTTTGAAGAATTTCAAACATTAAAATTTGCTTGGAATATAGCATATTTCAAATTTCTTAAGATTTCAAACAAATATAATTACTATGATATGATAAATATATGATATGTTGTGAGAGTATGCTAATTATTGAGGAATGAGTTCAGGGAGATTACTGTTCCCAGGGGTATGTCAGCTAGTGTGGCGATGGGGTAGGCCAAAGACTAAGCCAGTAGTAGAGAGAGAACAGCATTATAGGGCCTTCTAATGGTATGGAGGTTACAAGCAGGGACTGAGTTGGCTTCAGGGTGGGATTATTCTATGGCATCAGGTAATAGTATGCTAATTATTCTAAAACAAGGCCTAGAATTATATCTCAAAACTTTTAGTGGATTAAATTCACAAGGATATCAACAATTTTAGTTGGGACAACAGTTGGTCTAAGTCATACATGGTTTAATAAAAGTGGCTGATATTTGAAGAATGAGGCTATTTATTGTCTATAAGGCATTAAGAGTTTATTTTGAGTTTCTAAAATAAACCTCAGTGTGTTCCCCATGTGCCCAGAGAGACAGGAAGGACACACACTGTTGTACTATGGTTCTCATTTTTATTTGCTTTAATGTAATGACTTTCATATGCTGTTCTCCCAGAATCTAAGTAGAAAGCTCTAGCACAGCTTACATTAAATTTCAAGTATAATATCATGAAAGGAAATGTTAACAGAATGGAGATTTCATCCCAGTGGTGTATATGTATGTGAGTGTGCATGTGTGTCTCTGAGAAAAAAATTCTCTTTTTTTATTCAACTCCACTGAATGAAAATTTGATAAAATTCTCACTGGTTTCATGATTTGGATCCAAAAAGGAATGATCTATGTATCCCCCTAGTTAGGTAGGAGAAAGGACAGTTAATAACAACCAAGAGCCAGAAGATCCCAATCTCTTGTTTTTTGGCAGAAAACTAGCAAGACATTAATTTCTAATAGTAAGCTTTTTTTTCCCCCACAGCTTCTTTTGATCCCTCATGACACTACCATATTCTCTATAGTGGATAAATCAGTCTACGGAAGCTAATAACATTTTTAATAATTCAGTTCATGCATTGTAGTACTCAAAATACAAATCCATGCAAGTTTCCCTTTAAACTGAAGATGAATCAGCATCTACACTTTTAGACTTTCCAGGACACCAAAGCAATTCACAGCCTTTGTGAGAGTTTGGTTCTCTTGCAGCATTGGAAGGAAGACTATTTCTTCTTTGGCTTTGTGTCAGTGTTACAGTGGATGCTGAAACAGATGGTGTGACCAAAGTAATTTTTATGGAAATAAAATAGCTCTGCGAATAGATAGCAAAGGAAAGAAAATATTTGGAATCAGCTTCAGAATCTTACTTTTTTTGTTTTAATATTGCTCACATCAATTCCCAGTTTACGATAAACATGGAAAATTGCCCTCTCTGAATGAACCACACCCCAGGTTTGAAAATTAATGGCCACTGGGCCAAAAATTTGCAGAGGGACAGCTGTTGAAGACAGCTGTTTACAGTTAAATATTTAAACCACATTTATATGGTTCACAATCATTTTGTTAAGGAATCTAGTCCCTGTCGTGTGTGTGTGTGTGTGTGTGTGTGTGTGTGTGTGTGTGTGTGTGTGTGTGTGTGTGTGTATGTTAAAGATCAAGTTTCAATGATCAAATTTTTAATGAAAATAAAACATCCAAATGGAACTGCCAGTTATAGATTTAGAGATTGGTCAGAGGTAGAAACAGAAATTAAGAACTTATTCTCATTGAAGCTGGGAGAGTGGATTAGACTGACAAAGAAAGGAGTATATGTTCAGAAGAGAAGAAAGCTAAAGGCTAAACTTTGGGGAAATCCCAATAATTAGGTGCAAATTAAACAAGAATTGTTAGAGGAGTAAGAGAACCAGGGAGTGGCATGTCAGAAGAGGTTCAGGAGAATGAAGAAATGTTTTGTTTTGTTTTTTATTAGTGGTATAAGTTAGGGTTGACTTTTGAGCACAGTTGCAATACAATGGTGGGATAAGGTCAGGGGAAACTGGGTTGCAGGGAGTAATGAAGTGAGTATGTGATTAAACTGATTTATTGATTTGCAAGGTTATCAGAGGCAGGAAGACTCCTGTGCCAGGGGTTACAAGTTTTTAAATTCACTTACTATGTACCAGGCTGTGTGCCAAGTGTTTAGGACACAAAGAAAGGCAAAAAGCAGTCCCTACTCTCAAGGATCCCCTCCCCTTCCAACATGGGAGACAAAATTGAGGAGGAGAAAAATGGAACAGCTGGATGAGGCATCAGAGTCAAGTTCAATTGAGAGAAAGAGAGAGAGAGGGACTCTCTAAAATTGTAGGTAGATAGGAAGACTTCATTGGAGAGGAAAAGATTGAGGATACTAGAGAGGAAGGGGAATATTTGAGTAAAGATGATGACTTGAAGCTTACTATGAAAAGAAAAACCCTAAGATCTTGGCAACTGGTCCCATCACTTCCTGGCAAATAGAGGGAAAATCAATGAAAGCAGTGTCAGATTTTATATTCCTGTACTCAAAGATCACTGCAGATAGCAGCCGCAGCCACAAAATTAAAAGATACTTGTTCCTTGGAAGGAAAGCTATGACAAATCTGGACAATGTACAAAAAGCAGAAGCAACACCTGGCTGACAAAGGTCTGAATAGCCAAAGTTATGGCTTGTCCAGTAGCAAAATATTGCTGTGAGAGTTGGACTACAAGGAAAGCTGAACACCACAGAATCAACACTTTTGAATTGTGGTGCTGGAGAAGACTTTGGAGAGTCCTTTGAACAGCAAGGAGATCAAATCAGTCAATACATGAAGAAATTAATTCAAACCATTCACTGGGAGGTCAAACACTCAAGCTGAAGTTTAAATACTTTGGTCACATAATGAAAAGATAGGACTCATTGGAAAAGACTCTGATGTTGGGAAAGGTTGAAGGCAAAAGGAAAAGGAGACAGAAGAGGATGAGATAGATAGCATCATGGAAACAATGAACATGAACTTGGAGAGACTTTGAGAGATAGTGGAGGATAGAAGGGCCTGGAGTACTATGGTCCATGGGGTTATAAAGAGTCAGACACGATTGAATGACTGAACCGACAACAACAAAGAGTTCACAGAGGAAGTAGGAGCAAAGAAGATAGAGTGGAGAGCTGAATGGTTTAATCCTGGACAGAAAGAAGGCTATTTCTTCTTCAAAGACGTCTAGAAGGATGAGAAAATAGGCACAAAAGCAGAGTTTTGAGACAGGAGTAAACTCCTTGAATTCAGGGATTGTTTTACTTTTTCATCTTTGTTTTACCAGTGCCTAGCACAACATTTAGCACATAGTGGATGTTTGCTACGTGCTTGTTAATTAATTGAGATGAAGAGAAAGATAGATGAAGGGACTTAAGTATTATAAGCATTTAACTATTAATTTAGGCAGAAATTATGCAAAGTTTGAGTGCTCTTAATCTTTGCTTTTCACAGTGACAACCTTGCTATGTCTTGTGACATACAAGACAATCTATTTCCTGACCAGGCATTTTCAATAGTTGTCTCCCATGTCTGGAATTTCCTCCCTCATTTCTGTTCTCCAGCTTCCTTCACTTCCTTCAGGTTCCAGCTAAAATCCCACCTTCTCAAAGAATTCCGCCTGGCCTCCCTTAATGCTAGTGCCTTCCCTCTGTTCACTCTCTCCAGTTTATACTGCACATATCTTGTTTGTACGTAATTGTCTGGATATTATCTCCCCCATTGGAAAGGGAAGCTCCATGAGAGTAGGGCTTGGGTTTTGCTTTACTTTGTATCTCCAGTACTTAGCACAGAACCTGGCACTTAGTAGGTTACTTTATAAATACTTGTAGCCAGAATGACTGGGGCAAAGTCTTAATTTCTTTGTCTCTAATGGCATCGCAAATTAATTCTAAATCCCCCTCTCTTATTCTTTACTTAACAACCCTTTACTGATAAAAGCCCAACTGCAAGTTTACAACCTTGATTTTTCTAAATAAGCCTGTTAGCTACTTTGACATTTCAATGGATCAGTGATCTCATGTAAATATGAATACTCTCTCCAATTATGCAGATCACGGTAATCATGTACACTTCCTCATCCTGTGCAACTCTGATCCGTGTTCTCTCATAAATCATCCAAAGAGGATACACCTCACATACCAGCGCTTTTCCTTTCTAGATCTCTTGAGAGGAGATAAATAGCAATGAAGCAAATGGGCTATTGATTATCACTTTCTCTCATTATATGACCAGTCCATTTGCTTTTCTGCTCATGTATCTCTGTGCTAACATATTTTATGCCACTTATCCTATGAATTTCTTCGTTGGTAATATGTTGCAGTCTATTCATGAAATAAAGAAAAATAGGCCCATAAACAAAATTAAATCTTTGACCTTAGAGAAGTCATATGGAAGGCCCCAAGCATCCTTATCCTCTTTTTAGTTGAAATGAATTTTGTAGATTAATAAAATGAAACACAGTATTGAATAAAAGCAGTACTACCACCTCCAATACATACAAACACCTACTGCTAATTTCAATCCAATTCTCTGTACCTTCTTTCTCAAATAACTCCATGAACTTAGAGAATTTCCCAAAACTAATATTTTTAGCACAGCAGCTATGTTATCGTCACTTATCTTCCAATCAACAATGCCTGCTTGACATTATTGAGTCTGTCTTCCTTCTATACAATTAGGTAAAACCAAGAAGAGGAAATCAAATGTAAACCAACATTTGCAAAGCAGAATCAAAAATGCCTTTGCTAAAAATCTACATGATTTTGTTTTTTGCAAATCATATAGCAAACCTTTGTATCCCTATTACCTAGCACAGAACCTAGCACAGACTAAGTGCTTAATAAATGCTTATTGAATTCCATCAGGTTGGTAACTCAATCATACAGTAGTTGGTGGTCTCTTGTCAGTGTTTTGTATAGTATCAGAGCCTTCCTGACTGACTAGGGAATCCACAGGTTTTCTCAGCTTAGGGAAATAACTACCATTATTATTAACTAGTACTACTACTAGTAACAATACCAATACCAATAACAACAACCACTCATACAAATATTCAAATGGACCTATGACCTCATTGATTTGGAAGGTACCTGAGGGCAGTTGCAACCCATGTAACCCCATCTTGAACAATGCTTTCACATGTCCTCCATAAGTTCACTGCAAGGTACCCATTCAATGTTCTGAAGGCACAATGAGGCATCATAGTAGAGCTTTGTGGAGGAACTGACATTCATATAGCTCTTCGAAATTTAAAAAATTTTAAAGCCCTTTAAATAAATTATCCCATACCACAACAACCTTGTAAAGTACTGAGTACAAATTGCCTTATTTTACAGATAAAGAAACAGGCTCTAAGATGTTAAGATTGGTCATGCAACTAGTGTTGGAATAGGATTTCAACCCAGATCTGCTGCCTCCAAGTCCAGCATTGGAACAACTGTACCATGCTGACATTCCAACATTAATCTTTAGATTCTGATGCCCCTTGTAGCTACTGTATTATTTTTCTTCCCTTATATAAAAGACAAGAATTTTTATTTTCCTAAATAGACATTGTTTTATGTCACTTCTTTCTGAAGCTTTTGTGCTTTTAGTGGTTTGAAGTTGTATCATTCTAGAATTACCAAGAGGATGCATAAAGTTATAAATAGGTTGTATTATCCTTTAGTTTAATTAAAATCATATTCATGAGTCACATTTATAAAGAACAGATGCACACATTTTCAAGGACATGTTGAACAAAGAGGAAACATTGTATGATGGAAGAGTTTTGTTTTGTTATTTTAGTCCTCGCCAATGTTGAAAGGAGCTCCTGGTGAGAAAACTCCCTCTACCAGTGCATATATGCAATTTAAACTCTTCCAGAATTGCCTGGGTATACTGAGAAGTTTAGTGATTTGCCTGAGGCCACACAGGCAGTATGTGTTAAAGATCAGACTTAAACACAAGTACACATAATTCTAAGACCTGCTTTATATCCTTTATTCCATGATGCCTCCTAAATACAGTTTTCATCACAAAGTCCTTCTGACACATTATTTCTGATTGCTGTATCCAAGTTAAGTAATCCATTAAACAAAGATAATGATTTCATACAAATGTGAGTACTATTCCCCCTGACAGAGGACATTATAGACTATGCTATTTCAAATCCATGTAATTGTATGCCCTCTTTGGCAGAATTTCGTAAGTATAGAGTATACCCCATTCTCCCCCAAAGGTGTAAGACCCAATTCAGAGGAGGCTGATATAATCGCTAAAATTATTAGGTATTTATGAGTATAACTACCATCCACAAAAATACAGCCACTTTTTTTCAATGGAAGTTAAGTTCAAATAAAAATCAACAAAAACAAGATTAACTCAGCAAATTCACACCAATTGAATACAGGTGCACTGAAGCATTATTTAATACCATATAGGCAAATAAGGACACATTTCCATCTGCTTTTCTAGAGTCAGGAGTGATCTGGCACTTTAAGGCCTAATACAGATGAGTTGTATTGTCCTGTTTGCTGCATTTGAAAGTAGGTAAACTGTACTTAAACAGTCTTTATATGGAAGTGAATAATAGCATTTATATAGTGCCTACTATGTGCCAGGAACTGTGCTAAGTTCTTTACAAATATTATTTCATTTGTTTCTCACAAAATGGGAGGTAGATGCTATTATTATACCCATTTATAATTGAGGAAACTGAGGCAAGCAGAGATTAAGTGATTTGTTGAAAGTCACATAGCTAATCAATTTCTGAAACTGGATTTGAACTCAAATCTTCTTGAGTCTAGTACCATAACTTCTGTTATATTTTTCAGTCATTCATTTTGGTAAATACAAGCTAATTTTAAAAAAACTTTAAAAAAATTGAAATAATTCAAGTATTGTTATAGTAAGTCAACTGGAATATAAGAGCTATGAACCACAGCAAGCTACACGTGGCCAAACAGGAGAAGAACAGATTAAACATTGACACCTTAGATGTCAGTGAACTTCAATGTATAGGAATGGGTAAATTTTATTCAGGGGGTCAATACAAATACTACTGTAGGTAAGAATCCCTTAGAAGAAATAAAGTAGCCCTCATAGTCAATAAAAGGGTAAGAAAAGCATTACTGTGGTATAATCTCAAAAACAACAGAATGATATCTGTTCAAATCCAAGGCAAACTGTTCAACATCACAGTATACAAGTCTATCTTCCAACTACTGATGGTGAAGAGGCCAAAGTTGATCAGTTCTATGAAGACCTACAACATCTATTAGAAATAACGCCAACAAACAAACAAACAAATAAACACATCATGTTCATCATAGAGGACTGGAATGCTAAAGTAGGAAATCAAAAGATAATTGGAATAACAGGCAAAGTTGACCTTGGAGTACAAATGAAGCAGGGCAGAGGCTAATACAGTTTTGTCGAGATAATTCAATGGTCATTGGAAACATTTTTTCAAGAGACCAAATGGTTACACTTGGATATCACCAGATGGTCAATATTGAAATCAGATTGATTATATACTTCAGAGCTAAAGGTGGAAAAACTATACAGTCAGTTTTTAAAAGACCTGGAACTGACTGTAGCTCAGATCATGAGCTTCTTATTGTAAAATTCAAACTGAAGAAAGTAAGGAAAACAATCAGACCATATAGGTATGACCTAAATAACATCCCTTATGAATATGAAGTAGAAGTGACAAATAGATTTAAGGGACTAGATCTGATTAACAGAGTACCTGAAGAACTATGGTCAAAGGCTCACAAATTGTACAGGAAGCAGCAACAAAAAACATTCCAAAGAAAAAGAAGAGCAAGAAAACAAAATGGCTGTCTGATGAGGCTTTACAAATAGCTGAGGAAAGAAGGGAAGGGAAAGGGAAAAGGAAAGGAGAAAGCAAAAGATATACACAATTGAATGCAGAATTCCAAAGAATAGCAAAGAGAGGTGGGAGCAATGCAAAGAAATAGAAGGAAACAATAGAATAGGAAAGATGAGATCTCTTTAAGAAAATTAGAGCTATCAAGGGAATGTTCATGTAAAAGTTGGCATGATAAAAGACAAAAATTGTGGGGACTTATCAGAAGTAAAAGATATCAAGCAGAGGTGGCAAGAATATACAGAAGAACTATATAAGAAAGATCTTAACATCACCGATAACTATGATGGCATGATTACTAATCTAGAGCCAGACATCCTGGAGAAGGATGTCAAGTGGGCCTTAGGAAGCATTGCTAACAATAAGGCTACTGGAAGTGATGGAATTCCAACTGCACTATTTAAAACCCTAAAAGATTATGCTGTTAAAGTGCTACACTTAATATGCCAGAAAACTTGGAAAACTCAACAGTATGTTGGAAAAGATCATTTTACATCCCAATCCTAAGGAAGAGCAATGCCAAAGAATGTTCAAATTACCAAACAACTGCACTCATTTCACGTGCCAGCAAGGTTATGCTGAAGATTCTACAAGCTAGGCCTCAGTAATATATGAACCAAGAATGATCAGAAGAATAGGCTAATTTTCAAAGAAGCAAAGAAACTAGAGACCAAATTGCCAACATTTGCTGGATTATGGAGAAAGCAAGAGAGTTCCAGAAAAATATCTACTTCTGCTTCATTAACTATACTAAAGCCTTTGACCATGTGGATCACAACAAAATACATCAAGTCCTCAAAAAAATGGAAGTATCAGATCATCTTACTTGCCTCCTGATGAACCTATATGTGAGCCAAGAAATAACAGTTAGAACCAAACATGGAACAAGTGATTGGTTTAAGATGGTAAAAAGAGTTTGAAAAGATTATATATTATCATATTTATTTAACTTATATGCAGAGTACATCATGTGAAATGCTAGGCTAGACAAATCAAAAGGTTACTAGGAGAAATATCAACACACTCATACATGCAGATAATACCACTCTAAAGGCAAAAAGTGAAGAAGAATTGTATGTTAATGAGGGTGAAAGAGGAGAGTATAAAAGCTGCCTTGAAGTTCAAAATTTTTTTTTAAGTCCCTAGTATCTTGACAAGTGGGTCCCACGACTTCCTGGCAAATAGAGGGAGAATCAATGAAAGAAGTGCCAGATTTTAAATTCTTGGACTCAGAGATCACTGCAGATGGCAGCTGCAGCCACAAAATTAAAAGACACTTGCTCCTTGGAAGGAAAAATATGGCAAATCTAGTCAGCACACTAAAAATCAAAGTCACCTTGCCAGCAAAGGTATGTATAGTCAAAACTGTTGTTTGTCCAGAAGCAATATATTGCTGTGAGAGTTGGACTACAAAGAAAGCTGAGTGCCACAGATTCAACACTTTCAAATTACGGTGTTGGAGAAGACTTTTGGGAGATCTTTGGATAGCAAGGAGATCGAATCAGTCAAATTTTTAAAATAATCAAATGCAAACTTTTTCAAAAGTCTTACTTGCTACATCAGTGGGGTTGTTTTTATCATATAAAGTGGCTTATGGAATTGCTAGGGCAGGTGCTATAGTGGATATTGACCCAATCTGCAGTTGGCGAAATGGTTGAAGTATAGAGGTGAAACATCAAAAGCAACTTCAAATAGTTTTCTGCAGTATGTACAGTGGAAAGGAGATCTAATCATATGTCTGAAATATGTTACAACAGTAATCAACTTTAATTTTAAAAATCCATTAAGAGGAAGATACTATGGAAAATTGCAAGCTGTACATTTTTTGACATAGAAATGTGGTAATTTGTTTTGCTTGACTAAACAAATCAGTTACATGGGTTTTCTTTTTCTTTTTTTTCTTTTAAGATTGGGAGTGAGAAGAGGAAAATAAGTTCTCATTAATTTTAAAATAAAAGTAAATGGGGAAAATTGCACAATGATAAGAGGAGCAGAAAATATTTTTTATTATCTTTATTATTGCACAACATCCTGGCTTTCTTGTGCTGATGTATTTTAAAGGGAATTTGGTGTAAAAGAAGAAATTGACATTTTTCTTCAATATAATAATAAAAATAAAGCAAATTTATTTTACAAATATTCCCTGAAACTAGCATATTCCAATGATATTTTGGGAAAACATTAATTAAATAAACCAATGTAAGGCCCTCTAATACTTACTTTGATCCAGAAAGATAAGGTGATTGAATATTTTTTTTAAATAAGACTCTGCTTATATTTTCCAATTTTTAAAAAATTGCTGAAAATTAAATAGAACATTAAAAATCCATTTATTAATCACTCAATGTATCTCAAAAAAGAATTCATTTATAGATATTTCCAAATAAAAAAGATAGGATAAGGAACCCATTTGCTATGGATAAATGCAGTATGTTTAGTCTTATTCTATGTGGACAAGAAGGATTAATAGGATCTTAATGGTAGCAAACCGGCAGAAGACAAAATTGAAGATACTAAAAATTGAATAATTTCTACATTGATAATAAGTATGATTTTAATTATTAGCACCCTAAATTATGTGGTCCTTGTCCAATGTCCAACAAATCAACATATTACAGGAGAAATTCAACCACATCCATATTGACATTATTACTATAAATGATATCAGCAGATGAAGTTGAAGCTAAAGAGGATAATGCACAGGTTTTCCTTGGAGAAGTAAATTAAGAACTTGCCAGGGTTTATTTTGTCATGCATCTAAGGACAACAAGAAACATTATTTCACAGGACACTTCATTATCTCGTCTCCTAGTACTTATAATAAGCAAAAGCAAAAAGGCTACCATGAAGCACCAGGATGTGTTACAAAGGATAAGGAAGTAGGGGAATTCTTTAAACACTTGAGCAGGCCCTTCAAATTAAATTAGCAATATACTTGGTGAGTTCAATGCAAAGATTGGTATACAGAACAACAGCAAAAAAGGAGGGGGGGGAAATATAAAACATGACCCTCAGATCATGAAACAAAAGAAGCCAAAGGCTAGTAAACTATAGAGAAGGTTAGTACACTCCATCTTCCATGACAAATAGGTCCAGATCATGGAACAAAAGTTTATAGCCAAAGATTAATAAACTATGTAGAAGCTTCCTACATATGTGTGTGTGTCTAATACATTCTTCAAGAAGAAAGTTGGGGTGGGGAGCCAAGATGGCAGAGTAAAAGCAGTGACTTCCTTGAGCACTCCCCCTAAACTATCCAAATACCTGTAAAAAATGGCTCTAGAAAAATTCTAGAGCAGCAGAACCCACCAAAAGACAGAGTGAACCAAATTTCCAGCCCAAGACAACCGGGATGCTTGACTGAAAAGGTCTATTGCAAGGGACTGGGACACGAATGTGGTTCAGCGCTAGGACTCAGGCAAAGACCAGGCCTCCACAAACCTGGAGCAGGCCTCAAAGGACTGAATCACAGACTGCTGTGGTGGTTTCCAGACTTCTTAACCCACAAATGCCAAAGACATCTTAGAAGGAGAAGTAGGAAAACTCTGTGACCTCAGTCACAGTGAGAGAGAAGCTCGGTCTCAGCCCAGTCCTGGCACAGCCCTGGGGTGGCAACTGCTTCCAGAGCTTCCAGCCCATAAACTAAGGGGAATCAAGTGGCTGATCAGAGAGAGATTTCAGGGACCTCTTTGCTGGTGCTGAGGCAAGATTCTCTTGCTTTGCCCATGCTTGGATCTGGCTCAAAGTTCTGGGTGGTGATTCTGGGAGAGGAGGAATGCTGGCATGGTGGAGCTTGTAGTAGCTGCAGAGAGAGATCTGTGCTCATCATCACTCATAGACCAGAGCACAGGCCAGGAAAGGAGTAAACATCTCACCCTTGATCATACCACCTTGGAAGAACTGAAAATTTACAGGTCCCTTAAAGTATCTCGAAAACAGCTGCACAAAACCCCCTGAAGCTTGGGACAGTACATTCTACACACTGGAAGCAGACCCCTACCTTAACAAAGAGTTTATAGCTTAAGTAATTGGCTGAGATCATGAGCAATCAGCACAAAAAGAGTCAGAGCATAGAATCTTACTTTGGTGACAAAGAAGATCAAAACATACAACCAGAAGAAGACAATAAAGTCAAAGCTCCTACATCCAAAGCCTCCAAGAGAAATATGAATTGGTCCCAGCCATGAAAGTGCTCAAAAAGGACTTTAAGAAGCAAGTAAGAGAAGTAGAGGAAAAACTGGGAAGAGAAATGAGAGTGATGCAAGAAAATCACAAAAAACAAGTCAACAACTTGCTAAAGTAGACCCAAAAATATTGAAGAAAATAACACCTTAAAAAATAGCCAACCCAAATGGCAAAAGAGGTCCAAAAAGCCAATGAGGAGAAGAATGCCTTAAAAAGCAGAATTGGCCAAATGGAAAAGGAAGTCTAAAAGCTCATTGAAGAAAATACTTCCTTAAAAATTAGAATGTAGCAGTTGGGAGTTAGTGATTTTATGAGAAATCAAGACATTGTAAAACAAAACCAAAAGAATGAAAAAATATTTCACAATGTGAAATATCTCATCAGAAAAACAAGTGACCTGGAAAATAGGTCCAGGAGAGATAATTTAAAAATTATTGGACTATCTGAAAGCCATGATAAAAAAAAAAAAGGTCTAGACATCATCTTTCAAGAAATTATCAAGGAAAACTGTTCTAATGTTTTAGAACCAGAAGGTAAAATAGAAATTGAAAGAACCCACTGATCACCTCCTGAAAGAGATCCCAAAAGAAAACTCCTAGGAATATCGTAGCCAAATTCCAGAGTTCTGGCAAGCAGCCAGAAAGAAACAATTCAAGTTGTGGAAACATAATCATGATAACACAAGATTTATCAGCTTCTATATTAAGGGACTGGAGGGCTCGGAATATAATATTCAAGAAGGTAAAGGAGATAGGATTACAACCAAGAATCACCTACCCAGCAAAACTGAGTATAATCCTTCTGGGGAAAGAATGGTCATTCAGTGAAATAGAGGACTTTCAAGCATTCTTGATGAAAAGACCAGAGCTGAATAGAAAATTTGACTTTCAAATGTAAGACTCAAGAGAAGCATGAAGAGGTAAACAGGAGAGAGAAATCGCAAGAGACTTATTAAGGTTGAACTGTTTACATTCTTGCATGGAAAGTTGATATTTATAGCTCATGAGACCTTTGTCAGTATTAGGGTAGTTGGAGGGAAAAAATTATATGGATGGATAGATAGATAGATAGATAGATAGATAGATAGATAGATAGATAGATAGACAGACAGACAGATAGAGGGCACAAGGTGAGTTGAAGATGAAGGGGTAATATCTGGAGAATAAAGTTAAGGGGTGAGAAGGGATTATACTAGGAGAAGGAGAAAGGGAGAGGTAGAATGGGGTAAGTTATCTCACAAAAAAGAGACAAGAAAAGGCTTTTACAATAGAGGGGAAGTCAGAGAAAGTGAGAAGGAATGAGTGAATCTTATTCTCATTGGATTTGGCTTGAGGAGGGAATATCATACACACTCAATTGGTTATGGAAATGTATCTTACCCTCCAGGAAAATAGGGGAGGAAGAGGGTAAGAGAGCAGGGAGATGATAAAGGGGAGGGCAGATTGGGGAAGAGGGTAATCAGAAGCAAACACTTCTGAGGAGGTACAGGGTCAAAAGAGAGAATAGAATAAATGGGGTGGGGCAGGTTAGGATGAAGGGAAATATAGTTAGTTTTCCACAACATGACTACTATGGAAGTGTTTTGCATGCTACACATGTATAACCTGCATCGGGTTGCTTGCCATTTCAATGAGGGTGGGTGGGGAGAGAGAAAGGGAGAAAATTTGGAACCCAAATTCTTAAAAATAAATGTTAAAAAAATTGTTTTCACATGCAACTGGGAAATAAGATATACAGGAATGGGGTATAGAAATCTATCCTGCTTTACAGGAAAATAGAAGGGGAAGAGGATAAGAGAAGGGGGAGGAGATTAAAGTGAGGGCAGATTAGGGGAGAGGTATTCAAAATGCATGCTGTCTTAGGGTGGGTGGAGGGATGAGATGGGGAGAAAATTTGGAATGCAAAATCTTGTGGAAGTGAATGTTAAAAACTATAAATAAGTAAATAATAAATAAATAAATAAACAAGCAAACAAGCAAATAAACAAACAAATAAATAAGAAGAAAGTTGGAAGGCATACTGGACATGGGAATGTCTAACAATGTTTTAAGATGTAATTTAATATGTTTTAGTAGACAGGAAAAGACTGGTTACCCACACAGGAGTCATTTCTTATCAGCTGTTTCCTTATAGTCAATCCACCAACTTGTCAGGGCAAAAATCAAAATCAGCACCAAGACTGGAAAAAAAAATAAAGAAAAAAAGAGGAGCAGATATTCTATGAAATGAAAACCTTTCAAATATAAACTATTTAAACAAGCTATTAATGCCATTCTGGTCACAAACATATTTCTTATGATGGCCTGTGTTCAAAAAGAGGTTACAAGGGATAACTCTGTGGAAATTAAGGTTTAAAAATGAGATAGGCTTGACATGTGGCAAGTTCAAATCCTAACAGATGATCAGACTGATTGCTCCACTGGTACTCATAAAATGTAAAAATAATAATAACAATAATAATAATAATAATACCTACAGGAATATATCCAAAATAGCATGCATGTATCATCAATAGAAAGTTTGTAAGAGAATATGGATAATAATTGCATAGGATAAGAAGAAATAGGTGGGCCGAGATTTGCACCAATGAAGGGAATACCAGCATTGAAGAGATCACACATTCATTGAAGTACTGAAATACCAAAGAAGTTGCTGGGAAGTGGCAGGAAGGGAACATGTACAACGGATGAAGGAACAAAAATCAACACAAACTATTACCATTTCCTAAGGAACTTTAACTTATATAGTGTCATTTCCAGAATGTGGAGAACAAAAGAGTCTGGAAACTTCCTCAAACAGAAAATACTTGATATCTTTTCTAAGAGAGTCACCAGTTTAAAATATAAATTGATTTGCAAATCTCACAGCAGAGTATGAGATAAGATGACCTCATAAAACAGTAAGAGTCTATGGAGGAAGAGATTGACATGGGAGCCAGGGAAGTGATATCATTGGAAGAGAATCTTAGTTTAAAACATAAATTTGAGAGGCAGCTAGGTGGTGCAGTGGATAGAGCACTGTCCCTGAAGTCAGTGGGACCTGAATTCAAATCTGCCCTTAGACACATATCCTTACTAGCCTTATGACCGTGGGCAAGTCACTTAACCCCATTGCCTAACCAAAAAAAGAAAGAGAAGAAAGAAAGAAAGAAAGAAAGAAAGAAAGAAAGAAAGAAAGAAGAAAAAAAAACATAACCTGAAGAAAAAACAACAAACACTAAAAGTGGGAAAGATTTTATTAAGATTCCTATAACAATTTCTTCCATCCATGATGGTGGAATTTCCAGGTTTTGACTACTATTAACAGCTCCCAATGTACTACTTGAGGAAGTAAAAAGGACAAGATGGAGAGAGCAGTTGGACCATATCCTGTGTATACAAAGGATATGGTATAATTTTGAGGGTAAAGAGAAATTTAAATGATTAAATTTAAAAATAACATGTTAGAAATATGGAAAGATGCCAAATGATTAGGAAAGTGGACAGTACTATTGGGGGTGGGAGATAATGCATAGGGCATCAGTAACTACTTTCTCACTTCTACAAAATCTTTATGAGAATACCCTACTATCTAGGAAATTATTGATGATAAGATGAGAAATGAATAGCATAGAAAAGATTTCACTAATAATATTCTAAATATAACAAAACTTTAGAGTCCATAGTTGAATGAAAGGTGTGAACTAGACAGGATTCTCCTGTATTTATTTTTTGACCATAAAAAAAAAAAACAACACTTAATTTGGTAGAGGAAAATGCAGCCTGAAACACTCTTATCTAGCAAGATAGCTTCCATATGTTTGTCAAAATCATACTAAATCCTTTGATGGACTCAATGTAAGATAACTTTGATGATCATTTGGTTTTTAATATCAAACTGTATATACAACAAGCAGATTTCTGTAATGGCGATACAAATACAAACAAGAAGAAAGACAGTCCCTTCTCTCAGTAGCTACATGCAAGACAACACATAAAAAAGAGTAGACAAGAGAAGGGGAAATGAAGAAAACTGGATTGAAGTCTGGAAACTCATACGCACAGCCAGGAGAAGAATGAAGTTTGGCCTGAGCCACTCTTCAAAATGGTCAAACAGGAACTCACCAATGAGAGAAAGGAACCCACATGATAAGAGTTATTCCATGATGAAAAGGTTACAGTCAGAGGGATGTTCCAGGGTGAGGAGGTAGGCTCCAAGCACTGAAGGAGGTTCCATGATAAGACTTCAGCTGAGGCAAGCAGTTGAAGAAAGCAGTCAGTGATGCATGGCTACTGTTCACAAGAGAAATTAGAGCAAAATATAAATCTAGGAATTTTCTGCATAGAATTATATGCTCCTAAAATGTTTACCATTTTCATGGAGAATGTCCAGTGCAGAGGCTCAATAGAAGAAGGATTTCTGTTAAATGGTGAGGGCTCCAGCTATTTAAAATAGATATTGTGCTGATTATATCATCCCTGCAACATTGTGGTGCCTCCTAAATGAGAAGCCTCTCCCTTGAAGAGTTCAGTCTGTCACAATCTATAAGACAAGTGACTGAAGAATGCTTATAGACAAGACTATGATATGCAGCTGAATGCACAATCCATTAAGAAAGTCCTCCAAATATATTTGGACATAGAGAGCAGATGGCCAATGAGCAGGAGCTAGAATTAAAGAGAAAGATGAGATCAGTTTGGATTGCCTTTGGGAAACTGTACAGAGCTTTCAATGACCCCAAGTTCCTTAAGCAAAATCCCAACCTCTTGACATCAATAATCTTCCCTGATGCTACATAGCAACAAATTGTGAAAAACACCTCCATCTCCATTGAATCTAAATGATGTGTCACCCAAAGTTTAACAAAGAGACAGATGGTGAACATAGGCTACGGCATACTATTAATTATGAAATATAAAAGGTTTGGTTGGAAAGGAGGGAGGGCTGGTCGCATAGAAAGAAGAAGGAATATGAGTGAAGAGTACAAGCGTTCCTTTAGTACTCTTGCAAGACTAAGAGACCTAAGGGAAGCGTCCCACCACATTAGGTGAACACTTACACGGAGGATTTATGGGAAGTTATGGGCAAGAATAACACAGGATGAGACGGGATGAATGAAGTAAGATTACAGATCCAATGAATTACTGAAGCATTGAAGAACTAAATGAATACTTTTCATAATTTCAGTAGGACTTCACTTATCCTTTCCCACTATTTTTCTTGAGTCTGCCTATTGCATTGGCACCACAGGATTGCACTTGTATGCACAAGGGGGAGGGTTCAAGGATAATAGGTTCAGAACTGGAAGGATTTAAATACTATCTACCACATTCTAATTTTCTAGATAAAGAAACTGAGCCCCAGAGAGGATAAGCAATTTGACCAAGGTCACACAGGCAGAAAGTAGCAAAGTAAGGAATCAAATCCACATCTTCTGAGTACTAATATTGCACTCTTCTCACTCCCACATCTAAATGTAAATGTTTAATGTAACTGTTTCATATGTTATTCAAGAAATTCAAATTACAACATAAAGATGAGTCAATAAGAAAGGTGAACTTTTCATTTTCAATGAACATTATTTACTTAGTGTCCCCATCATTAACATAAGATTTGTTACTTAATGTTTCTGAAATTTAGTTACTAACATTTCTGCTTGCCTTTTAAATAAACTATTTTGAAGAGATTTTCAAATTTACCTTAATTATTGATACATCCACACAATACTAATTTTTTTTTATCAATTTGATTTGCAGTGAGGAATTCATTTCCAATGCACATTCGCACTTATTACTACCTAATGTATAACTCAACAAATAGTTGTTGAACATTTGTGCCATTTTATTTAAGGGAATATCTTTATGCTGAACTTCATTGTGAGGGCGTTTACATGAAAATCCTCTTGACATTGACTTGAGCTTATTAAATTTAGTTTTCCATTTCCTATTTCCTCTGTTACTGAGAGATAAGGTTAAAGAAAGTTGAAAGGTCTTCAATTTATTCCTTCAAAGTACTTTTCTTTCCCCAAGCAAATGAACACCAACTGTATAAATATTGGATGAGCTGAGGAGGAATATTTACTTTTTTACTAGAAAATTTTATAGGCACTTGGGAATTAATTCGGAGTTTATTTTCATAACCAAATATTAGTTAATTCTATAACAAGTACAAGAGTGAATGATTGAGCTTAAATTGATAGAAAATAGAACTTTTATGACATTTCAAAGAAATTTCTTCTAATAGATATCAAGAGCCAGCATCTGTTTAGAGTTTTATGGTTTGTAAGCCTTATTTCATTTCACCCTCGCAGGAAGCCTATGGCATAGGTATTATTTTTCCCATTTTGTTTTGTCTTGGTCTGTGATTTCATTGATGGAGGGAACTCACAGTGAGGAAATTCCACTCACTAGTAAAGATCAGGAACTACTACAAAAATTATAGGCATAGTGAGTTGCTTGGGGTCACTGAAAGGTTAAAGGTCACACAGTTAGTTACAGGGTGGCCCAAAATATTTAGTACAGTTGTGAACTATTAATGCTTTTGCTAACAATTTATTAATGCTTTTAATGTTGATGCTATTACATTTCATTCTTAAAAAAAAAGTTTTATTGATTTGTTTAGTTTTTATAAAACATTTGCCCTTGCCATGAGAAAAGCCTCATGCTACTAAGTAAAACAATTAATCAAAACTAATAATATAGAGGGTTCATCGGAAAATGAACCCAATGTTTCACATCTGTAGCATCCCAGATCACCCCTTTTTATTGTTTTTTAATGAACACATTTCTTTCCACTCCCTCCCACCTCCTTCCTGCAGAGAGAGAGAGAGAGAGAGAGAGAGAGAGAGAGAGAGAGAGAGAGAGAGAGAAGGCAAACAAATACTTTCTAATAAATATAGTCAAAGAAATTAAATTCCCTCAGTGGCTATATACACAAATGTACATGTCTCTTCCTGTATCCTAAATCTATCACCTCTCTGTTAGGAGGTGGACGGTATGCAGGGTATGCTGAAATAAACTCATGGGAAAATAGGGTCAAATTCAGATGGAAACTGAGATCACCAAAGGGTAAATAAGAATCCCTGCAGCAGCATATCAACTAAGACAGTCACATATTAATGTAATCTTTGCCCTATTGTATTTTTATTCATTTTGTTACTTATTTCTGAATTACAGTTTCATGTGATTTTGGCTGCAATCTAAAGTGTTGCTGCCTCAATGCCACTGTGGGCCATGCATCTGACACTTCTATTGTAGGAGCTCATGAGTGAACATTTACCCCTCAGAAATCAGCAAATAATAAAATCAGGCTTGCTTTATTCTTTCATTGATTGTCTAGACTTAAGAAAGAAATGGGGAAAAAATCTTTATAGTACAGATAAAACTAAAATTGAGTCATGATTGCTTTTTTGTTTTCCTGGAGAATTTATTGTTAAATATTAACCAGAAAGCATCTCCTGAAACTATGTTTCATCATCAGTCCTCTTGAATCATAGACAGTCATTGTATTGATCATGGTTATATTTTTCATAGTTGTTTGTCTTATTAGTGTTGGTGTTAATGTATAAATTGTTCTGATTCTACTTATTTCGTTCTTAACACCTCACTCTCACTCTCACTCACACCACATATTCAATCTAATGTCAAATCTCATTATTTCTACTTTCTGGTATGTGTCCTTTTATTTCCACGCACATTTTATTTCCGCTGCTCTAATTCAGTCCCTTATCACTTCTCATTTGAATTATCACCTCAGCCCTGTAATTGATCTCCTTGTCTCATCTTTCAGGGCAGCAAGGTGGCACAATAGATAGAGTGTCAGGTGTGGAGTCAGGAAGATCTTAGTTCAAATTCAACCTCAGGCACTTACCAGTTCTGTGTTTTGGGCAAGCCTCTTAACCCTGTTTGCCTTGTTTCTTCATACGTAAAATAAGCTGGAGAAGGAGATAATAAAATACTCCAGTATCTTTGCCAAGATAACCCCAAAGGGGTCATGAGGAGTTGGACATAACTGAATAGCAACAATAAAGCCTCATCTTTCCCCACTTCAATCCATCCTTCATTTACTTGTCAAGTAATTTTTCTAATGTATAGTTCTGACCTTGCCAACCTCACCTCCTGTTTAATGAGTTCTAGTAGTTCCCTACAATAAATAATGACAGTAATAATAATAGCTAGCATTTACATAGCACTCACAAATATTATGTATTTTATTCTCATAATAAGGATGAAATATAATATCTTCCGTTTGTTATTTAAAGCTCTGTATAACTTGGCCCCTTCCTATCATTCCAGTCTATTCTCCTCCATATATCCTATGATTCATTTACAGATTCTTTTACTTGTTTTTGCTCAACACATTATTCCATCTCTCCTGTGCCCTTTTCATAGGCCTGAAAGGCATAAAGAATATCCCTTTTCACTTCTGCCGCCTGCTTTCATTGCTTCCTTGGCTTACTCTACTAAAATCCACCTTCAGCAGGAAACCTTTTACAATCCATCCAGATGCTAAAGCTTTCTTCTTTCAGATTACCTTTATTTGCTCTATCATCTAGGTATTATTTACTTGTTCTCACTTTTTCAGTTTGTTGGAAGTTTTTTTATATAAAAGTAAGAAAAATTGAACACTATTAACTCAGCATAAGAAAGAATGTTCCACACCAAAGCAATGAAGTTCTGACTAATTTAAAGATAATAATATAAAAGGGAATAGTTAATGTTGGAGGAGTTGTGAAAAGACAGGCACCCCTATGAATAGTTGGTGGAGCTGTGAATTGTTCCAAACATTCTGAAATGTCTTATATACACCAAAATAATTATGGCAGAACTTTTTCATTTTAACAAAGAAATGGAAACAAAAATAGAAGTTGATTGATTTGGGAATGGTAGTCTCTGAATGTAATGGAATATTACTGTGGGTGACAATGAATACAGTGAACACAGAGAAGCATGGGAAAACGTATACAAATTGATGCAAAGTGAAGCTTGTAAAACAAAGAAAACAATGGCAACAATGTACATGGAAAGAATAACAGAACAATAGAAGCTAATGCTGCAAAACTGAAATAACCAAATTTGGTCCTGAAGAAGTGATGAAAAGAACTCCCCCTCCCCCTTTCTTCACACAGCTAGTAAGTATAGAATGCTGAAAATTCAGACTTTTTTGAAGTTGGTTAATTTTGCTGAACATTTTTCTTCTTCTTCATTTTAAAGGATTGCTCTATTGGAAAGGGAAGGGGAATGCATTGGGAAATATAGCCAATGTGAACATAAGATATATCAATAAAGTTTGTTTTCTAAAATCTCATTTTGTTGTCCTTAGACTTCAGCATCATATTAATCCAAGCTTTAACCTACCTGGAACTATTCTTTAAGGACTGTTCTACCCATCTAAATTCCTCTTTAGTTATTCTTGCTTCTATGTATGTCTTTTTGAAATCTAAGATCATAGATTATATATGATGCATGTATATCAGTCTCTTTAATCAACTCTCCCTTTTATTCCTCATTGAAATTACCTAAGTTTATTTCTTCAAACTTTCATTCTTGAAATAATCATCTCCCTCTTGGATCAACTTCTTTAGAATTAATCCTTCTTAATTCTTTCTCTGAATTCTTTGAAATTTTCTCTGTCTAGATTAAGGGTTATGTCTCAGACTCTACTTACCTTTCATCTCTTTATTTGTCACAAATATTAAACTGGAATGGTAATTTCCAAAATTCCCATCATTTCTACTTCACCAAGCAGCTCTTCCTCTTAAGATGCAATCAGATCTAAAATAGTAGTTTCCTCTGTAGTTCTTACCACTTTTTGAGACATTCTTCTAAATGTTCATTAACATCTAACAAGGGCCATCCCATGGACAACACTCAGAATGGCGTATCTGCCTCTGGTCAACCACATAGATACCTTGCAGCCTCCTTACAGCCATGTGTGATGAAGGGCTTGCATTTTGAGATGACTAATAGTTTCCTTATTAGCTATAGATCAAGAAGAGCTAATGATTCAGTAGATATCTAAAAAGGACAATGACACATTCAGCCTGCTCCTTTACAGCCGTGAAAGAATTGTTTTATATCAAGGCTATTTTGAGCATCTTACAAAACAGAGTGGAGGAAGGAGCAACTTACCCCATCCTTTATCCTTGCCCCCATATTGCCATGGCACTAAAATATGTCCTTCCTTGGTGCTTGGTTTTATGCTGCCTCTTTTGAGATTTTTCTTTCTTGAATACTCACAGATAGTTAGGTAGTTCAGTGGATAGAGCATTGAGGGGAGTCAGGAAGACCTGAGTTCAAATCCAGCCTCATACACTTAATAGTTGTATGTCCTTGGGCAAGTCACTTAACCTTTGATTGCCTCAGTTTCCTCAACTGTAAAATGGCTATAATAATTGCATTTGCCTTCCAGGATTGTTGTGAAAATTAAATTGGATATTTGTAAAATACTTACCACAGAGCCTAGCATATAGTAGGTGTTTAATAAATGCTTGTTTCCTTCTTTCTTTCTTTCCTCCCTTCTTTCCTTTCTTCCTTTTTTCCTTCCATTCCTACTCTTAATCAAATGAATATCAACCTTGTGGAGAACATGTCAAGGCTTGGAGGAGACTTCTTAATTTCAAAATTTGAGGTCCAAATGAATCAAACTGGAAGATAGCAAAGAAAACTTCTATATTAGAAAAGATGACAACTGAAGAGATGCCTGGCCCAGGATGTGTGCACTGGGAATTGTTCAGAAAGCACACAGAGAAAGTAAAATGTAAAAAGCTTAATTGGCAACCCTAAAAAAAAATGCTTTATATTCTAATGTGGTCTAAATATCAATCCCCAGTAGGTTATAACAGTAGTTACATGTTGTTACTGAATCCTGTTTTAAGTTTGTATTTGCTGAATGCACACTTATGAATGTACTATGTTTAGTATTTCTTTTATACATAGAGTATAAGTACCTGTCCCATAACTGACTAATTTTGTACACTGATCCCCTTTTTAACTATTCCTTTGGGAGAAACTCTAGATGTGAATCTGTACTTAAATTTTAAATAATTTGTCTGTGGAATTCCGGAATGTAGGTTAACTAAATCTAAGCCCAACTCTTAGTAGAGGTCAGATTCCTCAGCTCCTTTTCAGAACAATTACTGTCTATCCATGCCTCCTTCCTCTTATATTTTTGGAGATGACTTTTTGTACCCAAGTTTAAGACTTTACATTTATCCCTACTGAAATTTCATCTTATTACAATTAGTCCAATGCTAAATGCTAACCTATCAAGAACCTTTTGGGTCCTGATTCTATCACCCATAGAAGCCATCTTCTTCAGCTCCACGTCTTTTGTAAATTTGATATGCATACTATTCACACCTTTGTCGAAGTCACTGACAGAAAAGCTAAGTAGCACAGGGCAAAATACAGGTTCCCATGGCACTCTACCAGAGATCACTTGCCAAGCTGATGTTGAACTACTAGCAACTAGTGCTTGAATCTGGTTATCCAACCAGTTCTAAATCCTTGTGTTCGCATTATCTAATCCCTCTCTCTCCATCATCTCCCCAAGAAGAATATTAGATCCATTATCCTAAGTTTTGTTAAAACCTAATTGTTGCCAGCATCACCCTCATTTACTAGTTCAGTAATCCTTTCAAGAAAGTAAATAAAATTAGCCTGGCATGACTTGTTCTTGATAAAACCATCCTAACTCATTGGAACCAACAGTTCCCTTTCAATATATTCACCACCTCTTCAATGATCTTTTTTTTATAACTTTCCCAGGAATCAAAGTCCACTAGTCTATTGCTTGAAGGTTATTCTCTTAGCTATTTTTAAAATTGGGCAATTTGTCCTTTTCCAATTTTGTGGTACCTCTCACACAGTGGCTCAGCAATTACACCTCCAGATTCTTTCAGGATTGGAGATGAATGTAGTTCATTCAAGGCAAGTCGCATGAATTCATCAAATACAACAAAGTGGTCTCTTATGACTTTACTCATCTTAGGTTTTAACTCCATGTTACTTAGTTTCATTCTGTCATATTTCTAGTCACTTTCATTTGCAGAGAAAAGAGAAACAAAATAATAATTGAACAGCTTTGCCTTCTCTCTGTCACTAGTTATCATTTCACATAGTCCCACTGATGGTGTAACCCCTTCTTTGATCCTTCCCCTTCTTCCAATATAACTAAACAAGGCTCCTTTTGTTCTGTTCTTAACTTTCCTTGACTTCAATTCATTCTGAGTTTTAGCATTTCTAATACTATTTTTATAGAATTATGCCATACTATTATATTAATCCTCTATTACTTAGCCTTGTTGCCATATTCTGTATATTTTTTTTAAAGAAATCAGGCTTTTTTCCCCCATACAATCAACTGATCAACTTGTATTAATGTGTTTACCATAGTAGGTATTTATCTACTATGTCCCAATTTTTTAAAAAGTGATATAGAACTTATTCTCTAAGGGCTTCCATTCTTCTTGTAATGGGATATAACAGGTTTATAGATAAGTAAATAAAAGATAAAATAATAACAACAGCAGCAGCAATAACAATAATAGAGGGATAGGACTAACTGGGGGAATCAGGAAAGGCCTCTTAGGAAGTAGATTAGGTGAAAGTAAAAAGGGTGAGCACCCCAAGTAAAGAAGATAGCCTGTGCAAAGGTGTCAAGTTGGTTGTTGAGTTCCCTGGGCTCTTCACACTAATACCATTTTTCCTTTTTATTGTAATTGTTTTCCATTGTGTCTTGAGAATCTCATTCTTTAGCATTCCTGAACTGTCTTGGGCTGATGTGCCCTGAAACATTTTAGTTTGGGAGACCCTACCTATTTTTCCTCTTGTCAAAATCAAATCCACTTTTCTAAAACCTAGGTGCATGTCAACCAATGTCCAGTTTTATTCTCTCTGAAATAAATTTGAGGATGTAGTGTACACTTCTTTCAGCAATTCTCTTTTCATCTCTGTTCACTCTCTTCGTCAGTTCCCTTGGACACAACTATTACCCGTTTGCTGATAACACATGCTCTTTAACCCAGTGACACTGGCTCCCTGGCTGTTCCAGGCACAAGACACTCCATTTCTCAGCTCCAAGTATTTTCTCTGACTCTTCTCCATGCCAAGAACTTTCTCTCTTTTCCATTCTGACTACTGACCTCCCCGGCTTCCTTAAGTCCCAACTAAAATCTCATCTTTTACAGGAAATCTTCCTGATCCCTCTTCTAGTATCTTTCCTCTGTTGTTTCCTGTTTATTCTGTTTATAGCTTTCTAGGTATGCATTTGTTTGCATGTTCTTTCTCTTATTAGAGTGTAAGCTCCTTGAAAGCAAGGCCTAGCTCTTGCTTCTTTTTGTATCTCCAGCACTTAGTACAGTGCCTGGCATATAGTAGGCATTTAATAAGTGTTTATTGTTTGATTGGTAGCCAGTTCTACACATTGAGCCCTCATCTCTCTCCTGAACTTCAATTCCAAATGTCGAAGTGCTTACTTAACTTCTTTATGTGGAAGTCCCAAAAGTATTAAACTCCATTGCCTGAAACAGAACTCATTCTCTTTCCTAATAAACTTCTCCTTTCTCCTAACTTCACTCTTTTTGATAAGATACCACTATTCTTCCAGTCATTCCACTTTACAGCCTAAGAGTGATCCTTGACCAAATTTCTCACTTCCAATCACACACAATCCCAGAGTCAAGTCTTATCAACATCTCTGTCAACATCTCTTGCATCTTCCCCCTTTCTCTCAATTCACACCAAAATTTCGCTAGTCTAAGTTCTCATCATGTCTCTCTGGACTATTGCAATGGCCTTCTAATTAATTTTTCCTGCATCCAGGGCTGTAGCTGGGTCCTAGATACTTTGAATGTCCATAAATTTTAACTGTGTATTATTAATTTTGCTGGTCTAATATTGCTGTTAGGAACCTTTCCATACCAATTCACATTATACAATTTTGCTCCATGTTTTCTAGACAAAAAATCACAGAGGATATAATCAATGTGCTTAAATCTTTCCTCTTGACTTTTTAACATCTCAGGGGCAGTCAGCATTTATTAAGTGCCTACTACATGCTAGGCACTGTGCTAAGTGCTATACATACATACATACATATATATATACATATATATATATATATATATATATACACACACACACACACACACACACACACACATACATACACAGTTATAAAAGCAAAAGACATTCTCTGCACTCAAGGAGCTCATAGTTTAATGAGGGAGACAATATACAAATAACTATATGCAAATAAGATACATTCAGGGATAAAAATTGGAGATAATCAACAGAGGAAGATATTAGCATTAAGGGATACCAGTATATCACTTAAATTATCTATTTGTTGCCTCTCATTCTCATTCATGACTTCTCCTTGCTCCCTTTTCTGGTCATAGATATGTTTGACAATAGACTTTATATCACTTTTTCATGCAAGTCATTTTTGGAAACATGTGGCAACATGCTTTTGGCTGCCATATGTCTTTCCATTGTCTTTTGGGTTTTTAATTTTAACTCTTCTTAGATCATGGTATTTTATGATTCATAGTCACATATCATCACTGAGAGAATACTGATGTCCAAAAAATAAGCTTTTGTCATTTGAGATCACTAGGAATTCTGTGCAGATTCCCAAATGAGATCCAGCCTGGTCTTTGCCACCCACTCAAAGTTAGATTCAGTTCACTGTACATCTGTAATTGTTTTTAGTCAGTTTTATTTTAGTAAATTTTATTATTTTAAAATACACTTAAACTTCCTTCTAAAGTTAATAGAAAATTGCCAATTATTCAATAGAAGGTTACATATTATTTTTAAAAAACACCTTTGTGACATATAACATTACTATCATATCAAAAATAAGAAAATTTTTCTAGAAATTTTTCTGTCAACTATAGGGATTGGACTGTTCTCCAAGTGGAATAACTATTAAGACCACTAGAGATATATTTTGTTTCTTTATCACTTATATTTCCTGTTATATAGCTCCACTTCTAAAAGAGTAAACTCTTGTAACAATGGATAAAAAAAGTGATGACATTTGAATTGTTCCACACCTATAGTCCTCAACCTTTGCCCAGAAGTGGTGCTGCCTTCTTACATTTCTTCTTTGGGGTCAAGCTTGTTTTCCGAACTCATTTTAATTGTTTTGTTTTGGTTGTTCTTTCCATTTACATTGTTGTAGTCATGATTATTCATCTTCAGTTATTAGCAAAATAAGTAAATTTGCTATAGGTGGGTAAAGAATAGGTGGATAATTAGATACAACATCTGAAATGAAAATATTTTCCCAGGAATCTGAAGTTCATAGTTTACTATTGCAATCCCCTACTGGAGACTATTACTTTCTAGAGAAATTGTTTTATTCATTTTTAGATGTATTGGCTATCTTCATCATACCTGTGGGGGAGAGGGGGAGAAATACCATAATAAAAGAGATTTTAAAATGGGGTAAAATATCATAAGCAAAAATGTAATGATAAAAACCATTAGGCATGTTTGGAGAATAAGCAAGCTCTCTGATTTGACTGTATCATGGAGTACACAAAAGGGAATAGTGTGAGAAGAGGCTAGAATTGTAGTATAAAACTTGATTATGAAGGGCCTTGTCACCAGCGAAATTCAACAAAGGTAGATTGAGACACATGTTCTCCAAGCAAAATAATAGTTTATTAACAGGACGCAGACCTGTTGCTTCAGTTTAAAGTCAAAGATTCCTAGATCAAGATGCATCTCCTTTTTATAAGCATAGAACAAAGAACAGAACCAAGGAGTTGAGGAAATACAATTTGTTATAGAATTGGTGACATCATGGGGTTGAAAACAATATGACTGGTTACATAGCTGAATCATGGGGAAAAATATGATTGGTAGGAAGGTGGGAAGGAGGGGCTAGCAATAACTCCTGCAATGAAAAAAATGGTCATTGCTTGAGTCCACCTGCAAGCCTACAGATAGTGGGCCAGGCAATTTTGGATAGCAAACCAGATAATCTTGAAGGATTGCCTGGCAGTGTAAAGATACTACACAAGATGCCCTTATGTCCACCTGCATGTCCTGAGGATAGCAGATTTCCTTGAGGTAAGAATAGTGGTTAGCAGGAGAACAGGATTTCTATACTTAACTCATTACAGGCCAGTTGAATTTCTAAAATAAGTGCAGAGACAAAGAATCATGACTTAGGCAGTTACAGGATAAAATCAATGCATTATAAATAGGATCAATAAAATTATACAGAATCAATTTAATCTTCTTGGCCTTGAATACCAGGATAACAGTTTGCATTGTATTTGGTAGGCAATAAGGATTCACTAGAGGTTTTTGAGCAGTGTTGTGATGTGAGCATACTATGTGACAAGAATATTAATTTAGCGGGGGAATAAAGATGAAGTGGAGGTAAGGTCAAATTGAATAAAGATGGGGAGCTTTGTTTGGAGTATGGTACAAGCCCAAGTGAGAGACAGTGAGGAGCTAATTTGGAGTTGTGGAAGGAGGGAGGTGGTAAGGATGGAGAGAAGGCATGACAGAGGTATTGCAGAGAAAGAATAAATAGGACTTGATGATTGATTTGTTATTTGGGATGAGGGGAAAGAAGGAATCAAAGTTGACTGCAAGTTGACTGAAAGCTTCCAGCAGAGGTTTTACTGGAGAGATGGAAGTCAGAAAAAGGAGAGGTTGGGGAAAGGAATGATCAATTAAATTTTAAACTTGTGGAGATTGAGGCATTGGTGGGATGTCCAGGTGGAGATGTCCAAATAGTTATTCAAAATATGAGTCTGAAGTTCAATTTGGCAATTATCTATGTAGAGGAAATTCAGTTATAGGAACATATGAGATCATGAAGAAAGAGTGTGAAGTGAGGCAGCTAAGAGCATCGGCTCTGGAGTCAGGAATACCTGTGTTCCAATCTGACCTCAGACACATAATACTCCTTAGCTGTGTGACTTTGGGCAAGTCACTTAATCCCAGTTGCCTCACCAAAAAAAAAAGTGTGAGGGAGAAACAGACAGGTGAGGAGAGAGAAAAGCAAAGGAGATGAGAAGAGAGAAGAAAAAAAGAGAGCAGTAAGGAGAGGAGAGGAGACAAAAGAGGAGAAGAGAGGAGAGAGGCAAAGACAAAGCCTCGAGAGAATTATAAATGTAAGGGAGTTGAAGGAGGAGGAGGATAAGCTAAGGGAGGATATGAGGAATAAGCAGTTGGAGAAGTAAGAGAACCACTGGATTGCAATAGACTAAAAAGCCAGGGAATAAAAATTATGAGGGAGAATCCAGCCAAGGGGATCACAATTTGTAGAGGTCAAGGAGGGTGAGGATTATTAAAAGATCATTGGATTTGGCCATTAGGGGGTAACTAGAGAACTTGGGGGTGGGATGTAGGCCAACTTTGAAGGATTGAAAAGTGAGTGGGAGTGAAGAAATGGAAGCAGGGAATTTAGACTACACATTCAAAATTTTGGCAAGGGAGGAAGATGAGATGATTATTTAAAGAGGGTATTAGAAGCATAGGAATGTGGGGTTTTGTTTTGTTTTGTTTTTAAAGGATAATGGAGTCCTGAGATGACCTATAAAATCCTTTCCTGATTTAACATCTGAGCCTATGAATGTAAGGGTTTGAGGTGTTGATCTTCCCTAGGATCTTGGAATATTAATAGCAAACACTTGAAATCTCCAAAGCCTTTAAAAGTATAAAAAAAAGTAAAATTCATAAGCATATCATCATCCTAAAAGGATTCCTGCTTAATGTATAACAATGTATAGACTAGATGACCTCTAAGATCTATTCCAACTGCAAGATTCCAAGATTCCGTGATACTCATAAAGCTAGCACAGTGCACAAGATGCATTTCTATGACATAGAATTTACTATACGGCCTTTACACTTGGTTTATTCTCTTTCCATTATTTTTTGTGCATAGAAGAAAAGGTTGATTCCTAAGATTTCTGCTTTTTTTACCTACTAGATAGGTGACAAATAAAAACAACGGGATTCCTTTTAAAAGGGCTTAGATTTGTTCACCTGCGGTTAAACATTCCGAATGTATATTTTCTGCATAAGTTAAAATTTCTTAAGGTGCTTTTGCTCCAGAGTTGGCTTATTGGCTACGTCCCTAGTGTTATGTGCCATGATGTAAAATTCCGAAGTGCTATCCAACTACTCTTCTAATAGAATCAGAAAGTATAGAGTGAAAAGAATTCATGGGTCATATATACCTCATTTTCACTTAACAGAGAAGGAAATTGAGGCGTAGGCAGAGAGATGGAGTAATTTGCCCCAGGTCATACAGCTAGCATGCAGTAAAGCTATTATTTGAGCCCAGATTCTGACTCCAAATCTAGGGCTCTCTCACCACAAATATTAACTAATTACACAACCCTATTTTCTGGTATTTGGTACCCAAATTGTTTTTCCTCTAGATTCAGAGTAAATATGGAGTCAATTAAAATTTCTGTAAAAATGAATATTGAAACTTGGCTTTTAATTTAAAACTGGTCTGTATTATCAAAATAACATGGCAAATAAAAATTGAATTCTGCAAAGCCTGCTTTTAGATTTGCCATTGGCTTAAATTTTCTTTTAGAAGTAAATGATAGATTCAACTGCCAAGTTTTTTATAAAATAAAGTACTTAAGTATAGCAAGGACAAAATGGGATTGAAATACATTCATACTTTCAGAAATAAAGGTTTTATGTCTGAGTATCAGACATTTATGGAGAGCTGAATGTCAGAAACTCACTTCTGGCAGATTTATTTACATAAAAGACAATATGAAGAAATACAATGAAAATAATAGTACTTTCAATGGGCCAAGAATTCATTAATGATTACCTATAATTACCTGGTTATATAGCAAAATGTTATAGTTTCTATATTATTTCTATGTTTGGAAGGCATTATTATTTGGACTAAGTTCTTTGTATGGTATTTATTTTCCACCATCACTGATTTATGAGACTTTCTGCACTAAATTCTATGAACTTATAAATATTTTTTGTCCTTCAGCTGTTTTTAATCTATACCAAATGAGGTAAATTCTTAATAGATGAATTTACCAAGCAGTTAACACAACTTTACTTTATTCCACCTCTCGCTTCTTTGAAGTTGGCCGCAATGAACTCTGGAAATTTTCTATAATTTCCCCTTGGTGTACTTAACTTTATGGAGAGTAGCTTATCCCATTTAGTTTTCATGTCTTCATGTTTAAAATAAAACCCTGCAGGAGAAATATAATTTCTTATGATAGAATGTAATATAGGACTGACAACTTGAAATGACCCCCTCAGAGAAGTTCCTCTGGCTCATGGGGGAAAATTGACATCTACAAAGTTTGTTTCTCAGCATTGTCTTGTGGTAAAGAGCCACAAATTACATCCTGAAATTTGAGGCGGTTCATTGCTTGGAAGATCACAAATCTAGAGCCATAAGGAACCTAAGAGATCCAGTCCAAAGATTTTAAACGTGTGTGTGCATGTGTGTGTGTGTGAGAGAGAGAGAGAGAGAGAGACTGATATCTATGGCATTCTCATAAAGCCTGTGCACCCTTCCTCAGAATAATGCCTTGAATATAAAAAATATGTGTATAGGATTATAATGAAATGAATTGTTAAAATATAATGATCAAAATATTTTAAAAATATTGTATTTTTCCAATTACATGTAAAAACAATTTTAACATGCATTTGAGTTCCAAATTCTCTTCTTCCTTCCCTCTTCTTCCCCTCCCTGAGTTGGTGAGCAATTTGGTATTGGTTATACATATGCAGTCGTGTAAAACATATTTCCATGTTAGTCATGTTGTGAAAGAAAAAAAAGAAAAATAAAGAAAGTTTTAAAAAGTATGCTCCAATCTTCATTCAGACTCCATCAGTTCTTTCCCTGGAGGTAGATAGCATTTTTCATCAAGAGTTCTTCAGGATTTTCTTAGAATATTGTATTGCTGAGAAACGCTAGTCATTCACAGTTGATTATTGTACAGTACTGCTGTTACTATGTACAATGTTCTCCTGGTTTTGCTCACTTCGCTTTGCATCATTCATGTTAAATCTTTCCAGGTTTTTCTGAAAGCACCCTGCTTGTCATTTCTTGGTATTCAATAGTATTCCATCAAAATCATATGCCACAGCTTTTTATTCCTCAATTGATGACCATTCCTTCAATTCTCAATTCTTTGCCAACACAAAAAGAGCTGCTATAAATATTTTCGTATTTTTTAAAATCTCTTTGGGATATAGACCTAGTAGTGGTATTGCTGGATCTAAATGTATGCACAGTTTGATCACCTTCTGGCATAGTTCCATTTTGCCTCCCAGAATGGTTGGATCAGTTCACAATTCCTACATTAGTGTCCCAATTTTACCACATCCCCACCAATATTTGTCATTTTCTTTTTCTGTCATATTAGCCAATCTGACTGGTGAGAGGTGGGAGGGAGGTAGAGAATCCGGAATTCAACATTTAAAAAAAATGTTAAAAATTGTTTTTACATGTAATTGGAAAAATTTTAAAATAACAAAATCCATTTTACCCTCCAGTTCTGGTATATCAAGGCAGTTTTCCTTGATAATTTCTTGAAATATAATGTGTAGCCTCCTTTTTTTTTTTTTGATCATTGCTTTTAGGAAGTCCAATAATTCTTAAATTATCTCTTCTTGACCTATTTTACAGGTTAGTTGTTTTTTCCAATGAATATTTCACATTTTCTTCTATCTTTTTTCATTTTGACTTTGTTTTATGAAATCATTGGCTTCTACTTATTTACCCAATTCTAATTTTTAAGGAATTATTTCCTTCAGAGAACTTTTGTACCTCCTTTTCCATTTGGCCAATTCTGCTTTTTATTGAGTTCTTCTCTTTAGTGGATTTGTGTACATCTCTTTCCATTTGGCCAATTCTGCTTTTCCAAGGAGTTCTTTTTAGTGGATTTTTGTGCCTCTTTTGCCACTTGACCTATTCTGTTTTTAAGGTGTTTTTTCCTCAGTATTTTTTTTTGGTTCCTCCTTTACCAACCTGACACTTTTCCCATGATTTTCTTGCATCACTCTCATTTTTTCCCTAATTTTTCCTCTACCTCTCATATTTGATTTTAAAAACTTTTTGAGTTCTTCCAAGACCTGAAACCCATTCCCATTTTTCTTTTAGGCTCCACATATAGCTGTTTTAATTTCATTGCCTTCTGAAGTTTGTGTTTTGATCTTCTCTGTCACTATAGTAAACTTCTATGGTCAGGTCATTTTTTGGTTGTTTGCTCATTTTTCCAGCTCATTTCTGGACTTTAATTTTATGTTAAAGTTGGGCTCTGCTCCTAGGAAGGAGAAGGCACTGTCCCAATTTTCAGGAATTTTTTTTTGTGCTGCTGTTTCCAGAGCTAGTTCTGGGGGTCTGAAATTTTCAGTTCTTCCAAGGCAGTACAATCTAAGGAGAGGTATGGTCATTGCTCAGCTGGCCTGTGCTCTGGTCTGTGAAATGACCACAAGCACTCTTTTCTTCCCTGAAACTGTGAACAGGGTCCTCACTCCTGCTAGTACTCTTTGTTGCTCTGGAACTGTGACCTGGCTCTGAGTATGGGGAATGCAGTGCCAGCAAAAGGTCCTCTGTAATCTCTTTCTGACTAACAGTTCAACCCCCTCATTTAGGCTGAGAGCTCCTGTTCCTCACTTGCCTGGTACAGTCTGTGATGGACTGTACCCTACTCTTACCCCAGTGAGACAGACCTTTCCCACCAACCTTCTAAGCTGCCTTGGGCTAGAAAATTGTTTGACCCAATTCATTTGTTGGTTCTGCTACAGAATTCATTTTGAGGTGTTATTTTAACATTATTTGGAGTGGGAATTTGAGACAGCTTAGGCAAGTCCCTGCCTTTACTCTGCCATCTTGCCTCTGCCCCTCCAAAATATTTTTCTAAAGCAAGTTGTTAGATGCTAGAAAAAGAACTCCTGATCTAATCCAACACCCTTCATTTTATAGATAAGGAATTTAGACCCAATGACATTAAATGGGTTGCCCCAAATCACACCACTTGTGAATGATGTAAGAGTTGGTATTTAAATCCAATTCCTCTGGTTTCAAATCCAGAGTTCTTCCCTCTCTATAAGGGTGCCACCTCCAAAGCATAAAGGCCCAAGGAAAAACAACAACTGTTGGCTCTGGAGCACTCTAATGACTATACCACTTCAAAGGAACTCCAGTTTGGATCCCAACTAATCTAACATTCATCTGAGTACTTAGGATGATAGGGACTCAAGCCCTATCATTAGCACTTAAATACATGAGGATCCACTAAAATCCCAAGGGGAACTTCCAGAATGTTCCAAAGGACTTCTTTAGAATCTCACCCAGATCTGACCCAGCTAACCCAGAATCTGAGGGCACAGACAGGAAAATAATTTTAAAATGATTTTTAAATGGGTGACAAAACTTATTAAGTTTGGCCTATTACCATCTGACCACGAAGCTGTCAGAAGCTTTCTGTGGAAACCTAAAAAAAAAAAAAATTGTTTTTCAGCATGTATAAATGAACTACCCATTAAAATCCTCACTATTTAAAAATAACCAAAGTGAATGACATCTTTCTGTTGATTACTCTAAAAGATATGCTGCTGCTATTTTCGAGCACTATGTTACACTTTTCAAATAATGTTCATATATGTTTTCTCATTTAATCCATACAAACAGCCTGTGAAATAAGTAGGGCAGTGATTGTTATCCTCATTTTACAGATGAAGATTTACTGATTTTTCATATGCTTTGAATAATACATGTCTTTTGAATGGAGGAAATTGGTACAGAGAAGCTAAGTGATTTCCCCAAGATCAAATACATAGTCATTGAACTTGGATTAGAATCCAGATATCTAGACTGAAAATACAATGTTCTTTCCATTATATCAGGGTTTCTTCCTTTTATTTATGACCTTCCTTACTTGGCTTTGCAAAACACCAACACCTTACATTGCTGCTAAGTAAAAATCCTTGTTTGTTTGTTTGCTTTAATTTTTAAAGGCAATTTAATTTTAATTTTTTTTAGATTTTTAAATGTCTTAGTATTTTTAAATACTAAGCTAGAGAAAGAAAACGGAATTGGCCAAACTTAAATTTGTACATGATGTGGAAAGAGGAAGTAACTGACATACAAACTATATCTTTTATTTATTTATCTATATCGTGGCTTGGCTAAACATATAGAGACTTAGAGACAATTTTCTTTTAGTTTTGACTCATTTGCTTTGTAAAAGTTTTGTAATTTGTCTACCTTTTCCCTCTAATTCTGCTGTATTGAAAAACTGTTAGAAAAATCCTTACTTTTAGAGACCCATTCCAGGTACTTGGGATTGCAAAATGGTTGAACTATTGTCTTGAGCCCCCAGCTTCTTTTTCCCCCTCTTGGGGACCTCTTATCCAATTCTGACACTGAGTGTTCTCTAACCATCAAAACCTCTGAGGAAGGTATGAAGATATCAGTTATTTATACCTTGGGATGGGTGAATTAATAATATTACCTCTTCTACGGGTGATTCTACTTCAAATATTATTTCTAATTTTTGAATGAAAAGCTTTCCCCTTTTTAAAGGAATGTCAACCATCTGGGAGCAAGTGGAAGAGGTATCTTTTTGGGTCCAGGAACTCTCAGGTTGTGGTTTGTCCTTTGTTCTCAAAGAGGACTGTAGATCAGGGAGATGATGACATGACTTGCAATGACTTTGATTTGATGGAGGGAGGGCTGTGCAAACTCACCAGGCTCACTTTTGCCTCCAGAGCCATCTGGGTCCAGTGGCTAGATATTTATCAGGATGACTAGAGAGGGCCCAGGATGCAATAGGAAACCCTGGCCCTAAAAGCTAAAGTCTTTTCAGGTTCTCACTTTGAATGAGACAATGCCCATTCAGTGAATAGACCTCTTTAAGAAGTGAGTTAAAGGATGGCCCTTTAATAATTAAAAAAAAAATCAAACTGGGAGGGGAAGACCATCAGGGTTGCTGGCCAAAAGAGAAAGAACTATTTGCATTCACTCTGAGCCAAGAGGGCCCAAAAAAATAACCATTAAGTGGTGGTGCTTGGACAGGGACCTATTGTTGTCCAAACCAGGAGATCAAGAGTGAATTGGGTTTAAGGTTTGGTCTTTGAGAGAGAAATATAGCTAGTAAACCCCAAGTTAACTAGGTAGCTTTTGGCCATCAAAATTTACAAAGACACTAAAATATACTTACCCCACCCAGATGAAGCTGCTAAGAGATAAGAATGTCTACATAAGAAGGTGAAAGAAGCTTTAGGGACTTTTAAAGCTGGGAGGGATGTGTGACACACAGGATAATGGAAGCAAGATCTAAGGAGATCTTGTCAGACTCATCGGCCTGAATATAGCAATGTAAAATTTTAATAGGGATAGATAGTGTCTTGATTTGGGGTTAAATAAATCAGCTTATAAAAACAAGCTGAGGGAAGCACGATTAACTGGAAACTTCAGGCTGGTGAAGTTCCTACAGTTCAGAGGAGGGCAACCACATAGTGAGGATGAGTTCAAGAAACTAAGTCTGGAGAAGAGGATTGTGGAGGTGGGGTGGGGAGCACATAACTGTCTTCCAAGGATTTAAAGAAGCATTATACTTCTCAGTTTGACCCCAGAGGGCAGGAACAGGGACTGAAGTTGCTAAGAAACAAATTTCAGCTTGATTTCAAGAAAACTTTCAGATTATTATAACTATCCAAAAGTGAAATAGGGGTCTTCCAGCACAGGCTGGAAGTTACTACTTAATGAGTAATTGTGGTGTGCATTTTTTTTTAAGCTACTAATTGTAGGTTAGGGCCCTTTTTGTTTTGGCTAGAAACCCTGAGGATTCCCCCCAACTCACATCAATTTTTTTTTAACTAGGCCATTTTTTGGAGGCCATTCTCTGCTTCATATCTTTCATATTATTAAGTCTTAATCACTGAATGGGCTTTGCTTGAGTTAAACTGAGACCTTAGCTTAACTGAGACGTAGTTTAAAAAGGGCCAAGGTCCCCCACTGCATCCTGGGCCGTGTCTGGTTGTCCTGATTTCTGTCTGGTCATTGGACCCAGATGGTTCCAGGGGAGAAAGAGGGGAGCTGGTGACCTTGTACAGGCTTCCCTCAGTTAAATCCAATTCACTTATATGTCATGATATCACCTCCTGATGTCGCAGTCATTTTCATGTGAAAGATAAACAACAACAAACAATATGACCCTTCCAACTCTGAAATCCCATGATTCTTCTCTAGGCCATCCTTCCCCTTCCTTATTGCCTATCCTACAGTTGGCAATTGATAAATATTTGTTGACTGAATAAATGAGGTATGGGTAGATGCAGCACGCAGCATGGCATAAATGAAAGAGTGGCTTCCTACAACTGGATTAAGGAAATCTTATTTGAATGTCCAATGCTGATACTTACGGGGGAGATAGTACGCATGGTGGACAAGCACTGGCTTTGTAATCAGAAAGCCTGCACTTGATATTTTCTAGCTGAGTGACCTTGAGCAAATGATGCAATCTCACTTAGCTTCAGTTTCCTCATTTGTAAAACGTGTATGATATACTACTTGTATTGTGTTTAAGAGGAAAGTATTTTAAAATCATTCTGCATAACTATTAGAGTTCTTAATTATGAATGAATAAAAATATTTCACTGGGAAATTATGAATACATAAAAAAGGGCAAGGAATGATCAAAGGTTACAGAAGGAGTTAGATTAAGGTAAGGGAGTGACAAATGAGAAAAGTGAAAGATAAGCAAACTGGAAATTCAGGTTCTTCCAACTTTCCCTGCACTAGACCCAAATTCCATTCTACATCAACTCATAGCTAAAAAATATCCTTTTCCCCTTCCATCACCCACCTTCTCACACTGTGAATGGTACAGTGGAAAGAGCATTGACTCTAGTATCATGATAGGTTTAATCCTGTCTGCACCACTTACTACCTGTGTGACCCCATCCTTGGGCCTCAGTTTCCCTATCTATAAAATAAGGGAAGTTGGACTAAATAGGCTCTGAGGTGTCCATCTATCTCCAAATCAATGATCTTATAAAATAGGGTATACCACTATCACTTCCATTCCTTCTGAAAACAACAACGATAACACAAGACTCTTTACTATTAAAAATTCTACTCAATGCTCCTGTTTACTGGAAGACCAGAAAGTTTTAAATCCAACTAGAACCAGAAAAAAGTTTATATAAAACCTGTGGATTCATTTACATGAGGCTGACATAGATATTCCATGACTGATAGAAAGGAAAAATCTGTTCAACTGGCATCACAAGGTGGATCATAAAAAAATAATGGTAAGAAGCTGGCAATGATTACCCAACAGTTGTAAAAAGAAGTCACTGGCACTACCTTTCTGTTAATGTGCAGTTCTGTGGCACTGGGGTTCAGGCATGGTAGGAAAGAAAACACAACTACTTTAATCACACTACATTAATAACCTTGAAAGCCCACATATACTAACCAGAATTGTTAGTTATATATCTAACAGTATGAAACAAGCAATTAAATAACTTTCACTTGAAGTTTTAGACTCAAGTGGACCAGACAGGAGAGGAAGATAAAATAAGAAAGCTGACAAATTTCAGCCAGCTTAAGATATAGAATAACTCAAGCAGCCTCCAGCACCTATTACAGGACATACTATGGTCATCTCTCTGATCCCAAGCTTGGGGTCATCAAGTTAGCAGACACCCCTTTTTTTAAGGAGTAAAGCCTGCTTAAGATCACATTATTTTTCAGTTTTCTTTAGTAACATATAAAATCTCAGTTTTTGTATTTAGATGCTCCAAGTTCACTAAATAAACAAACAATAAGCAAAGTCAAAATGAGTGTAGACCTGGGTCTTATAATACATTCTACAGTAGGTTACATCTGGAGAAAGACTTAAGCCTTCACTTATTTCTTCATTGTATTTGGATGACAAGTTTGTGAGTTTTGCCATTAACTCAAAATTTTTTGTTTTTGCTGAAGTTCTCTTCTGAAAAGCCTCTGAGAATAATAATTATTAAATAACAAATTATTGGGGAGATCCCTGACTTTTCCCAAAAATTTACTCCACCTAGACTATCTTATCTAAGATGGAATTATTGCCCCACCCAACAAGAAAACCTTACAAAGAACTTAGTCTCAATGTTTTCACTCCAACAGATTTGGGCAGGGGGGTAGATCCTTTGTCTAGATTGCCCAAGGCTGGGGGTAATTTGGAAGTAAATGACATCATCAAAATCAAGTCCCTAGCCCCTCATTAGAATAGGTCCATCTCTCATTATAATATTTATTCTCTCTCATTACTTGCCAGCCTATCAGAATTGAGTGCCGTCCCCAGGAAAGCCCACTCTTCCAAGGGCATATAAGCATTGAGTGGGTTCCATGAGGGCTCTTTGGCATTATCACTGCTAGAATGATTAATAACATAATATGACCCAGAAACTGTCTTTCAAACTTTTTATATGTCACACCTTTCAAACATATTAGCATTATTATTTTAAAAAAAAGGTTTCTGACCACTAGGTTACTATGATATTGTTTCTTGGGGCACAGAAAAAGTTGAATTGCCACAGGGTACAAAGCAAGGCCTTCATTACTTGAAACAATTTTTTTTACCCTTCAAGAGAGAAGATAATACACTCATCTGTCACCCCCATCAGCATATGAACACCTTCCCAATAGGAATTTTATTTTTTGTGTTTGTAGCGTCAGTACCTTAGCACTGTGCCTGATAAAGTCGGCACTTAATAAGTGCTTCGTGATTGATTGATCCTTACAAACTGAAGATATCTGTGGTGAACTTCCAAGGATCTGGGGATGTAAGTGTGTGGCTGCCAAAAAGGTTTACCTATTTTAAGTAAATCACTTTTTTTCCACCTGAGCCTAATTAATCTTACTTCCCTGTATACATTAGGGGGTCTTTCCAATATAAACAGAAGCAAACAAGATTTAGGCATTTTAAAAGATACAAAGGTTTATTAAACAAATCCAGAAATCAACAGGCATTATATAAATTAAACAGCAGTAACATTTCACTAGGGTTTATATACAAATCACAGTGATTTTATTGTGCAATGAATTGACATGACTTTGGACAGTACTTTTACACATGATTGAGGACTACCAACCAACAATATTAATGAGTCTAAAATAACTCTGCCTATTTCTCATTTCAAACTAGTTATGAAGTATGCAAACCAGTGGCAAGTTATTATTTCCTACTATTTATAAAGTAGTCAGGTTTGCCATAGAAAAGTGCAGAATATGGCAAGTCTGTATTCAAAATAGGAAAAAGAAGAATCATGCTACAGTTTTTGTTGTTGTTGTTAAAGATGAAAAGTTATCCTCTAGCATAAGGAAGCACTGCATTTCAGTTCTTCAGGACTGCAAGGCAATGGAATGAACAGTGGTCATATCTTTCACTGTACTGAAGCCTTCAAATCCTGGTTAACCATGAGTTTAGTACCTAACTGAGTTTTCACTCATGTTTTGACAGCAGAAGATCAAGTCAGTTAATGTTAGTTAAAAAGTCACTTGCTAAGGTCGTGTGAGTTACGGAAATCTGTTCACCATCAAGCAATTTTCCATTGGTTTCCATTGCATTCATGATGCAAGTTTTATTCTAGAACCTTATGCTGGGTTAAAAATAAACAGAAATGACCAATCCCCGATAATACGCATGCTCCTTAAGGGCAAGGTCTGTTTTGGTTTTGCCCTTTGTATCCTTGGTGCCTAGCAAAGAACCCTGGCACACAAGACCCATCAAGTCCTGGTGCTTAATAAATTCTTGAACAAATGAATACTCTAAAAAATAAAGACATTTTGAACCTGCCTTAAAAATTCTTTTTATAATAGGTCCATTTTGTTCACTTAGGATGAAGTAATAGTAAGACCCTTCACACTGTTGTGGGGGAAGAAGGTAATACATAGAAACTGTTCAATATGTATAAAATGCATGATAGAGAAGTGAACCAAATATAAATAATGAGACTATACGTTTCAAACCAAAAGAAAGAATAAAAGGCATGGAAGCTGTGTCTTGTGACTCCAAAATAAATTGTGGAAAATATAAAATTCTTAATCAGCCGGTCAGTCTGCAGTACAGTAAATCACTAAAATCCACTGACTTTTTTTTTTTCACTTCACTGTTTAGACACATTATGTTTCTTGGTACCTTGGTCAGTCCTTGGTACCAGGGGAGTCTGTGCCCCTTTCTCTTCAGTTAACACCATGAGAAAAGGTATACAACCTTAAGACCCACCACCTAGGCCATATACTTAAATGACAACTCACCCTCTCACATCTCTCACCTGGTTAGGGCTTCATTTTTCAGTAGGATTTAAAAACAATATATCAAAAATATGTACAATTTCAAGGAAAGAAATACAAAGAATTGTACTGGAAATCATATAAAAACAAACCAATTATTCTTGGTTCCATATACATAGATCTAGAGTAGATGAATGTGTGTGTGTGTGTGTGTGTGTATACACGAGTGTGTATACACTCGTATGTATGGTTGCAAATATCCCATTACTTCTATTCTTTCTGTTGACTCTGTGAGTTTGGTACCAGAATTCAGAGTGCATCCATTGCCAGCAACGGATATACTCATGTCTAAAACAAATCCAGTTTCTGATGGGAAAGGATGGAAAATCTATCACTGAATATATATATAATATAAAGTTAATGTTAGTGTTATTTTTTCCTTGGCTTAATTCAAGACAGAAATGACAATTTTACCACTTGAAAATGAAATCCTCAATACACTCAATGTAGCAATTTCTGCATTTTATAAATAAAAAATTTTGTAGTACTCAGATTCCAGAAAATACTGCAAAATCATGAATATCAGCAAGTCAAAAATCAAAATGGTACTTTCAGTGGTGTACAAACTCTGTGATATGTACCCCACAATTTTTAAAATTTTGCAATTATAACTGACCATATAAATACAAATGTCTATACACACATATCCAACTATTTCCCTAGCTACTTTTAATGATTGTTCCAGGTTTATTATTTAAATTACAACCAACCTTTATGTAATATCACACTATTTGAAATGATAATTTATGGCCTATTAATGAACAGCTAACATGTGGCACTTAAAATATTGAAATGTGCTCAACTGTTTACTCTGTACTTATTAACACCATCAAATGTCTTTGAATTTTCTTTTTAATGTCTCACTTTTTTTTTCTACCAAAGGCTGATTACAGTTCTGCAAAAGAACAATGTAACCAATGTTAACACGTCTGTATTTCTTGCATATTTATTCAGAAATAAGGCAAATATATTTCATGCTTCCTATACTATTTCAATTTAATATCAACATTAAATTTTGAAAGGTAACAAGTAGCAAACCAAAGAAGTACACACACTAGCACACTGAACTTATGTACAGTTTAAAGTTGTACTAAAAACAAGTTGTTCTGTATATGGTTTTTCAAAGGAAAAAGTTCCTTAAGAATAAATGTGATAAAAAAGTCAAGTGGCACTAGACTTGGGTTATCACTTCTGGTAGCTATAAGTTTTTATCTCAGTAAACTATGGAAGTCATTTTACTGATTTTGTTTCTTAACATTAGATCACACTTTACCTCAGAAATTGATGTTGACTAGCCTTGATCTTAATACCTAACATTAGGGTAGGTAAAGACTAAGTTCTACACAGTTCTGTGAATGAAATTTATATACTCTTTTAAAAGGTATTCAAGAATTTTTCTCATTGGGCTATTTGTTCTAAATAGAATTTTGCTGAGCATAGATCCCAGATTTTTGGAAACGCTTATATGGAATCTATGAGTTTGATATGCCCAAGGATGGGACAATGACTTGTTTTCTCGTGGCATGTCAGGTTTCTCTGAAGGCATTTAGGAAACTGTCTCTGAAGTTAGTTCTTTTCTAAGTACACTAAAAAAAACCTATCTCAACCACTATGCTGAAACATGATAGGAAGTGTTTTTGTTTTTGTTTTTCTGAAATCTTGCTACTCAGAAACCAATCTCTGTGTCAAATGAGTATCACAATAAGAAACCATCAAAATTATTGGACCAGAATATATCTGAGGCCACTAGGAAGACCCACAAAAAGTACATCTCTTCCAGTGTACTCTCTTATAAAATGGTGCCTGTGGATTAAAAAAAAAATTTTTTAGCATAACATACAAATCCAACAGGTTTACTAAATAATGTCTTAAACGCACAGTGAGTTAGGCACTTTAGGGGATAGCAAACTGAGAGGCACACTCTCATTTTTCACTTACATGAGTATTATTTGCTAAATTTCTTCAGTTTGTGGAAACTAAACATTTGTTGACTTATAGGGAGGGGGGAGAAAAACAATACAATACTCCAAGAATAATCTGCTCACTTCCTGGATCTAGTTCATTATATAGAACTTATTCACAAGAGTAATTGCTCTGTTTTTGCTACTGGAACCCAATTAATACATGCTCTTATCTTATTTAAATATTGTATGTATTTGTGTGTATGTACACACACATATACACATACTGCATATTGATATATAGTATGTATATGTGTGTTTATGTATATATGTATGTATACATTATACAGCTATGGGTATGAAACACCCTTAGCACTGACAGATTCTTCATAGGAAGTCTTGTTGGGTTTACTTCTTAGACACAGGACATAATTAGAATACACAACTGTTGACAGATTATGAGAGGATTTTGCAAACTAGATTTATTATTTTTTGCTGGGGAAAAAAGTCTTTGGAGATTTCCAGGGAATTTTAGAACAGTAAGAGATGGAAGAAGAGTATAGAAGGAAATAGGAATGCTTTAAAATGAAATGAACCATTATGAGCAGAGGTCCACATGCTACTTTCTAGAAATTCTGCAAGCTCGTTGTTTCTGGGATGGACACCTGTTTCGGTCCCTAATTTGCAGTTCAGCCCTAAGTATCACCTCAACATCTGGCTACTATAAAATACACATTCAAAAAACTTTTTATTTATGTACATCATTGTGATGCTTAGGAACTCATTTTCACCCCCCTAACAATACCATAAAACCCTAGGTGATCTTTGAGAGGGAGACAGGCTGCATCTGCAGAACTGAATAGAAGCTGGGTAATTTACATGGTACACTGGATGTTTACATCCTGTCACTTGTGTAGTTCTTCTTTCCCTAAATCAAAGGGGAAAAAAAAAATCTACACGAGGCCAAAAACAGCAGAGGCCAAGGCCTTGGGTATTATGTGTCAGATTTATACTTCAACTTAAATAAGGAGAAGTCCCAGTACACAACAGGACACCATAGAGCATAATAACATGTGAAATATTTCCAGGACATTTTGTTTTCTGAACACTCATGAATCAATAGGGCTTTCATGAACTAAAGAAGAAACTTGTACCTCCTCTTCTTTACTCAGGCTTTCAAGTACTATAGTTACAGACAATGAAGCATTGGACATTTTAATTCCAAATCTTAACATAATTCCTTTTTGTTTTATACAAAGAACTATAAAATGTTTAAGATGATGAAAAACTTATTTATCCTTTAAGAGTTTTATCTCCCCAAAGAAGAAACTCTTGAAAAAAAATCTGAAAAATAAAAATCATAGACTCTGCAAAGTACAAACATTTACATCTTTGCACAATCCCTGTGCTTAGGTGATTTTGTTTTCTTTATATACATATATACTAATCTGTGCTTACAATGTCACAAGTTTAGTATAAACTTATAAAGTTAAGTCTATGAGATAAAGCAAAAGGAAAAAAAAAGGTCTGGCATAACAGAAAGGTAACAATAAGATTAAAGGATCTAAAAAAATCAATTTAATCAAATAATCTACTACTGAGTAGACTTTCTGTAGCAACAGTTTTTTGAGCTGATGCCAGATCTATACAGTTAAAATTAAACTTAACCAGTCTTCCAATTTCATTTTATATAAATATGTGCATATATAAGCGTGGAAACTTTCTCATCCATGTGAAGGAATTTCTTCATGTTGGCAGATGCCCAGTTCTTTTTCTCAAATGTGCTCAGCCCATTCCAAATCTTCTTCCAGTTTCTGACATTCAATGGCACAAATACAAAGAATTTTTGTTAGTTTTCCAATTATCAGCCAGTCTTTGAGCTCCTTTTTTTCAAAGCAGTAACATGGAAAGTCAAAAGGTTTCAGAATTATTTTCACAATTCCTATTAATATGAGAAAAAAAACTTCTAAAACCACTGGTTAAGTGAACTAACAACCAACAAGGCAAAATTAAGAATCTGAAAAAGGCTAAGTCTTAAAATTTGATATAACATGATTTTACCCATATAACTCAACAGTCTAATATTAATGAGGGAAGTTGTACAAATAAATAAGAACCTAGAAATTAATGTCAATTACAGTTTTCAAGGCATAGTTGCTAAGTGTTTGAATTGACTGTTCCCCTTGCTTTGCTAAAACGTTTCTCATTATCTTTACTGCGTGTCTGTGGAGGTGGGGTAGAGAGTACCAGGATAGGGAAGAAGAAAAAAAAAGCTCAAATCACTCTATTTTGTACTTGAGTTTAAAAATTGCTTGCAGTTCTGTTGAATTGTTAGAAAGGACAAGACACTGAAACATCTAAAGCAAAGAGATGAATCTCACACTGATAAGATACAGATATATAGGTACAGATATATAGGGGCAAGTGTCAGGGATTTATTAAATATGCATTATTCAAAAGATATTTCTATATACATACATGTATTAAAAAAAAGGACTTCAATCTTTCTAGATTTTTCCTGGCTTAAAATACACGAATAAAGTTTAATGGATGTCAAAAGAATAAGCTATTGAAGCAAGCAGAGAAAATGAAACAGCTACAAAGTAAACAGATTTTGTTGTTGTTGTTGTTGTTGTTATTTTAGGCAATGGGGTTAAGTGACTTGCTCAGGGTCACACGGCTAGTAAGTGCTATGTGTCTGAGGCCGGATTTGAACTCAGGTCCTCCGGAATCCAGGGCCGATGCTCTACCCACTGCGCCAGCTAGCTGCCCCCAAAGTAAACAGATTGTAAGACTATTTTGTGATTTCAGTACTAACCAGTAGTAAAGTGAAAAAAGCCTTGATATCTTTAAAATGAATCAGCAGCATGCTGGAGGGTTTGCACATCAAAATATTTAATTACATATATACTTCTTATCGTCTTATTCAACAGCTGCTTAGTTAAACAATTTAACAGGTAGGAAAAAAAATTTTATCCCGTAAATTTATGTTTTAAAATGTAAAGTATTTTTTAAAGTATGGCAAATAAAGGTATACCTTTCCATATGCGGTTCCCTGTACTCAGAAATTCTTAAAGATTTCTAAGTCTTTAGGAGGCACAGGTGGTGTCTTGTTCCAGTCATCTTCAGGATAAGCTTCAAAATTAGATGTATCACCATCATTGGATACTTTGGGCACTATAGGAGGCTAAGGAAGCATGTCAAACAAAGAGTATTAGAAGAAAAACAAACTTTGTAATTTATGAACAGGTATTATGTTAACTGGCATATCGATGATGTTTTAGAAAAACATGGAGTATTCTCCAACGCTTTGAGGACCTATCCATATGATTTCTCTTCCCATCAGAGCAGATTTAGTAAATAGTCTTCAAGATCTGTTGTGTCTCAAAAATACATCATATAATGGCTAGCTTAGTCACGAAGTTTGTTCAGGTATTCAAATGACAGACATAAAGGCTTGGCCTATACTCCAGCACAATGTATCACAGCACAAAGCAAGAACTATTTATTTTCTATTTTTGTATGCCTAGCACCTAGCACACTGTCCTGCATATAGTAGGCACTCAATAAATGTTTCATTAACCTTTTTTAAGTTGAAGGTAACATTATAAACAAAAAGTAGGTCATTTTTTTAAAAATGAAAATGATAGTTTTACATTTAATGGGAAAACACCACTGATACCATTAAATAGCTGTTAGGAACAATGTTTACTCAGGCATAAAGAACTAAGGGACATGAGGTTACGGTAGAAAGAACCCAAAACGTGGGGAGGGGAGTTTTGAAGCATACTTGTAATAATTTGCCTTGAGCAGCTCTCAGGAATTCTGCCTCTGGCTGGGAAACCTTGAACAAGTCATTTAAAACTTGTTGGGTTTTAGCTTTCATTTTTATTACAGTCTATAAAGGACTTAGATTAGATCATTAAGACTGATCACCTTTAACACTCTATGATTTCAATTAAACATTCTACACATTTTCTACATTTCTGTAAACCTAAGCTTATAAATGTACTGGCAGAAAACATGGCAATAGAGGGTTTTAAAAGAGGATTCTTTGTTACTTTGTTCATGGTTAACAATGGAATTCTTTAAAGTCAGAAAAACATCTTCTGTAATGTGTGTGTATACATATACATATATATACCTATACATGTATACATATATATATATATACCTATACATGTATACATATACACACACACACACACACACACTGTTTTTCAAATATCTGTTATCTATTACAGTGGCATATTTAATTAATATTAATACTTATCTAGGCATGTACTATAAACAGAACTTGGTAACAGAGTTTCACACAACTGAGGAAGTATGAACTCTGGATACTCCAGGTATAGTAAGGAAGTCTAAGACACAGATGTCCCTTAAAAGTAAATTAAGTGGCCCATTTGAAGATTTGGGTATTCACCCCTAGCAAGCCCATATAATAAGATTTACATTGTCTGTTGGGTCTAACACCCTCTACCCTAAAATGATTCCTATTCAGACATGAAGATATATTTTGATTAAGGTAAATTGAGATAGCTCTTTAGTAGTATGAGACATTTAAAATGAAGTAATTTGCATGGTTGCCCTAGAGATACTATCAACTGCATTCATTAGTAATTTCCCCTGATTTGTGTAACCTTTAGGAGGTCCCCCACTAAATGCTTTTCTATAAATGTTGTCCTTTACTTCACATCAGGTCTTTTTTTTGTATTATCTAAAGAATAAAACACTTTGTATGAAAATGAACAAGTTTGAGAATTTCTCAGTTTTTTCCAGCATCAGTTTTGCTTATTCAGTTCAACCATGTAACACTAAAATCAGTCATAACAACATTCATTATTGGTCTATCTTGGTAACCCAAACTGGCTGACTAAAAATGAAGACTGTGTCACGTAAGCCTGATTTTTTACCTTCAGTTTTCTCTGGGGTACAGCATCCCAGTCCACAGACCTGAACCACCGGTGCCTTTTCACATCATCTGCTCCATTCTTCAAAAGAAGTAGAGAAGGCATAAATGCAAAGCAAAATAATATGCCATCACTAAGTTTAAGTAACCAGTTATGTGGGACATGTCAACATTAATTTAAGAATAGAATAATTGGAAAACTTTTGAAAAACTGAAAACCAAAGTCTATATACTTTGCAAACTGTATTAGTTTCTCCTATAACTTCTGGTGGCAATGTGGAAAAGTCAGCATTTGGTGTAAATATGAATGAGCCTATACTTCCTCCAATTCATACTGTTAGCCTCTTACTGCTTCAATCCCCATGACTTAATTCACCAATCCATAACACAAAGGCCACAGAAGCAAATAGGGAGTGAGTGCGTTGGGTAGGACAGATGAAACTATTTTCTTAAAATAATATGTTCACTAATGGAACATATATCATGGCCTCTTCCAATACAACAAACCTAGAGTGGATATTTATCTCAAAGTAAGAGAATTATTTCAGAACAAAAAAGATTTTAAAAATCCAACAAAGAATAATATAGTGTTATGTCTCTCACAGTGCAGAGATTTAAATATTCCCCTCTACTTTATAAATCAATTGTAGGATTGTGGCACAGTCACTTTATGCTTGCCTTAACAAAAGAGTTTTGTGCCTTAATCTTGCCTGTTGCTGCACAAACAGAATATTGGTTTACAAAGGGGAGAAAATTAAGAAGGACACTTGAACCTATAGGCAAATGGGATGTTAGAAAGGCCCAAAGTCAGAAATTTTCATAACTTTGGAGTTATTATAGACCTGAAAAGGTCATGGTCTAATACCTTCATGAAGCATGAAATCCCTTTATTATCTTAATATTAAAATATTTGTATTAAAAAGGCAGATGTATTTCCTTTCTTTCTCTAAAAAACCTCTCCCATGGCCATATCACTAACATTAACAATAGTAGGTAGTACCAAAAAAAAAAATAGGAAATGTAGGTAGAAAATACTGAGTAGCATAGTAACCTAAGTTCAATCCTTTTCTTCAAAAATTTTATGATATTTTATTCTCCAAGATATACATAAATCCAGCCCTCTAACCCATGATGTGGAAGAACAATTAGCAAATTTATGCATTGTCCTCTATTCACACTAAAATTAGATTCTTACTGTAATGGTGAATACTCTTAACACATAATTACTATACCCAGGCCAGCCACCACTTTCATTACAGAACCTTACTAATTAGGGTATAAGATACAGCTAACTTTAAGCCTTGGAAATGAAACATAAAGGGAAGTGTGACCCCTGAATTAGTAATACAGTTTTTCTTTCAGCTTTTAACATAAACTATAAGAGATATTTGGCCTTTCTCAGGAGAAACTAGATCAATCAATGAATCAAGAACTTATTAATACCTACTATGTACTAAGTGCTATTACAAAATAGTCCTTGTCCTCAAGAAACTTAAATTCAATTAAGAGAAAACATCCAATGTCAATAAAAGATAACTGGAGTGCCTTGCACAGGGTAAGTGGTAAACAGATGCATAGTGAACTAAATTTGCAACAAGCCAATCAAATGTGATAAGTATTTATGAAGACCGTATTTCAAAGAGCCAAGATATATTTTTACAATTAAACAGATCAAACACATAGACAAAATATGCTACAATACGGGGGGAGGGGTTATCCTTAAAAGCATCGAGTGCTATTGACAGATTTTTATCAAAGTGTGAATGTTTCATAAATGATTTCTGTTTTCAAAGATTAAAAGTGTCTAAATAATGTTATGTAGAATTTTTCTGAAAATTTTATAAAAGTCTCTTTGAATGGTATATATTCTATACTTATATTGCCTGGATTTGTCAATAAAAATCTTAGAGCTTTAAGGGCACCTAAGAATGTCCTCTACAAAATCCCCAAGTGGTAATCTATGAGATAGGACACAATCTTTTCCAGAGTTTTAAGTGTTGGGAAGTTTTTTGTTTTTTTTTCCGACACTGAACCAAAACCTGCCTCTGTGTTATTTCACCATCCATTGGTACTTGTTTTGCCCCTGGAGCCAAGCATAACAAGTCTAATTATTCTTCCACATAATAATGCTTCACATATTTAGAGACAACTATTGTTCTGCCCCTTACCCCCACATCTTTTCCAGGCTAACCAACCTTTCTTTCAACTGATGCTTGTATAGCATGGTTTCCAGTCCCCTTCACCATTCTGGTCATCTTCTTCTGTACACATTCTAGCTTGTCAATGTCCTCCTTAAAATGTGAAACCCAGAACTGAACACAACAACTCAAGACATGGCCTGACCATGGCAGAGTACACTGAGACCACCCCTTTTGGATGATATACTTCTATTAAGGTAGTCTATGAACTCATTAGCTACCACTTCATCATATGGAGTTTGTTTACCCAAAAGCCTTTGTACATAAGCTGTGGTTTACTTTACCCTATCCTATACTGATACAGCTGCTTTTTTAAGCTGAAAGACTAGACTTCATGCTTATCCCTTTTAATTCCATTTGGACAACATTCAGTTCATCTCAAGCTTGCCCAAATATTTTTCTATGTGTGCCACAAAATAATGTAAAATTAATGATAATGAATGATAATATTCTATGTAAACATATACATACATATATACATATGTATGTATTTTATATATATATACACACACATATATCTATATGTATTTATATGTGTGTGTGTGTGTATATATATATGTACTTCATTTAGAACTTCAGTTTTGAATACATAACAGAAATTCATGCATTTCTCTCCCAATTTAAAAATGGCATGCATAAGAAATTTAAAATAATGATGAAAAAGTGACTTAAATCAATATTTCTCTGGACCATTCTGTATCATTTTTTCATGACCTTCACTTCCAAAAGCTTTGTAATGATGCCAGGAAGTGATAGAAATGACTAAAAATAAAACACATCAAGTTTGAGCCCTCCAAATGTATGGACCTCTTCATTTAGTTGACATTCATAGGTGTAAATAGTAGGATATTCAATTAAGTTACTCTCATGCAGAATATTATTTCATACACGACAAACGCAATACTGACCTTCATGTTTCCTAGTCGTCTTGTCCTGTCTACAACAAGAAGTTTCTTAATAAGGTCTCTGTTATCACAAGAAGAAAAAAAAGTAGCAGAATTGGTACTTTTATCTCCCAAAACAAACACAACACACTGTAAACATACAGATGTAGTATAAAAATTGGCACATAACAGCAGAGGACGGATTTGTTACTTTTCGTGTTTTCTTTCAGTATAAAATTTTCTATTATTAGGAAGTCCTTCTACAGGATATAAATAATTTATTTACTGCTGCACTGACAGTACTTGGCCTCGCTGAATGAACAGAAGTGATTTTTCACTTTGCAAAACTGAAAATTAGGACTATAACTACGCCCTTCAGATAACACAGTGAAAGGCCTCTTTTAGAGTAAACATACCTGTCAAACTATCTTTGTAAAATAGAAGACATCGGTTTTAAACAAGTCTTTTTACCCACAGATCTACTTATTTATTTATTTATAGGATTATCATTCAAAGTACAAGCCACTCTTTCCACGGGCTCACAACTTTCATGATACAAACTTTGAAAATAAAACAAAACTAAGCCTGCATGTTCAATTACATGTTCCAAGGTTGCAAACAACTATACTGAAAAGGGTCAAAATAGATGCAGTTCATTCTGACAGAAACGGGAAGTGGCTGGCTAATATTCTATTAGAAATCTGTAAAGGATGATCTAGTAAGAGAACCAATCTGGTACATGAATCAATAATGTTACTCCTTTCTAAAACGGCTTCATTAATCCACAAAAAAGAGACTTTATCATTAGTAAACCTGGTTTTAAGTACTATCTCTGATACTTACTAGTTGTGTGACTGTGACTGAATAAATGAATGGACAGATCGATGAAAAAATAATTATTAAGCACTTATATGCTGCCAAGTTCTAGGACACAAATATAATACACAGATACTGTCTACCTTCAAGGAGCTTACATTCTAAAGGGGGGAAGGCAAAATATATATGGATACTGATGAGGACTGGTCTGGGAAGTCATAGGAATGGTGAGTTGAACCACATGGCAAGCGATTAGCATACTCTTTTCCAAGGGCAGTAACAATGTTGATTTGACTAGTTTTCAGAGAAAGTTCTTTAACCTCCAAGTCTGTTTCCTTGCATGCAAAATAGAGATGATAATACTTGTATTAAATATCTTACAGAATCATTTTGAGGAAAATGCCTGGTAAACAACAGATTACAGTGTAAAGTTGGGTTATTATACGATAGAGAACAATATCTGTGGCTTTATTTTAAACAGCAAGCATTTAGAATTCCTATGATATATCTAACTCCTAAATATCAATGCCCAAGCTTCCTCCCAAAGCTTTATGAATATAAAGCAAGAAGGAGCAGAAAGACTAATAACCTCAGAATGGGGAGGTTTAGGTGCTCCTCTAGTCTCTATTAAGGAACTAGCTTTGTGATCTTGGGGATATCATACAAATATAACATATATTATTCATAAATTAAGAAAAGTAATTTATAAGGTTATAGCTATTATTTATATCTTTTTTTTTGGGGGGGGGAGCTTAAAACCTGTACCATAATAGGATGTGTTGAAGACCAAACAGTTGATATCCTGACCCAAAGGTGTGTAAAACAAATATGACAAATTGAGGTAGGCATGTTAAGACATCCAAGAGATAAAACTGTCACAATCATGCAGCCAAAAGCTCAACATAAGTCTAAGAAGATAGGGGATGGATGGATGGGAAAACTTTCTAATACCTATGGAGTCTGTCATTTTTTGGTTGAGATTTGAATTCAGGAATCATATAATTCCATAATTTCGATATAGATGCCCAATTTTTCCTCATATGAGCCATATTCTTCTCCCATGATGTAAAAATCTGAAAGCTGATTATAATTGTAGTAAATAATTAGCAAAGTCTGCCACTAAAACAGGAAAATACTTAATTCTGCAAGAGAGAGAGGGAGAAATAAGAAGACATAGTGTGAAAACTATATGGTTGACACCAGTTCATTATCTACCAAAATACCATGTGTATTGGGAACAGACCTACAGGGCTGGAAGTCACCCCTATTTTACATTGGGTCATAGGAAGGAAGGAAAGAAAGAAGGAAGGAAGGAAAGAAGAAAGGAAAGGAAGAAGGAAAGTAGGGAGGAAAGACTTATATATTACCTACTATGTACCAGATATTACCTGAATCACTTTATAAATATTCTCATTTGATCCTCACAACAACCCTGGGGTAGGTGTTATTATTGTCTCCATTTTACAGTTGAGGAAACTGTGGCAAACAGAGGTTAAGTGCCTTGCCCAGAATGGCATACCTAGTAAGTGTCTGAGACTATAGCTGAACTCAGGTCTTCCTGATTCCAGGCCCAGTGATCTATCCACTGAGCCATCTAGGTGCCAATAATAACACCTTGAGTGTGATTCATATCACTCTCACACACACACACACACACACACGCACACACACACACACACACGCACACACACACACACTCTTTGGTCTTTGATGCCTGAGACTGGTACTAGATGCTAGCCAGCGCAGTCATTAAATTGACATAAACTTATGAGTAGTTTGGGAAGTTTTGGGAAAAAATAAACACAATGGAGCAGCCAATCCCTCAGGATCATCTTCATGTCTAACCAGGTACAGAGTTTACAATTCCTCAATTTGTACAGAATTATTTAAATCACATGGCTAATTTGAATTATATGACTTAGAAAGAGAGAATCAAAACTGCAATCATCTGTGCTCTATTTGTGAGTAGCTAGGACTAGAACAAGTTCACAGGTGCTTGATCATCAGATAAACATCCAGATCAATGGAGAGAGCTGGGAGAGAGAGAGAGAGAGAGAGAGAGTGTGTGTGTGTGTGTGTGCGTGCGTGTGTGTGTGTGTGTGTTGGGGGGAAGAGAGAGAAGGGGTATCTGTTCAAGTCCAAGTGAGCCCTGGAGCCATTTAAAATGCCTTGAGTTTTATCTCCAGCACCTTGGACCCCTTAAGCCAGAAAGCCCCATATATTCAGAAGTCTCAATACAAAAGTAAGCATAACACTAAGAGGTTTACATACAGATAGAACATAAAGAGAATATGAGACAACCAGATGACAATGCTGGCCACTGCATAAGCCTTTCTAATAAGTGTGTCCATTTAGGAACCATGCCAGCGATACGGAGAAGGGGGAGAAAGGTCAGCTAAAAAATTAAAGACTAAGACTATGGCTTTTGAGGAAAAGCACACATTTAGGGTTCTGTAAAAGCTACTTATCACTCAAACAAGTGAGAGGGAAAAGGGAGGTTATTACCTTTTTTTAGTTGTTCGTTAGGAAAAGTTAGAGGAATAAATAAAAATACAGTAATTTTTTTTAATTTAAGGAACTTTTTTCAGGTACAAATCTTATAAATACAAAAACAAATTCACTAACTTCTTTGAATAAAATAAACATGTACTTAATAAACTCCAAATGAATTCTTTGAGCTAGCATTGGCACAGCACTTACTGACAGGCAAAAAATCATACTCATTCATGTGTAGTGTTCAAAAGATGTGCTTAGGCATTTAGAGTTTCTAAATTGTGCTAAAGTAGAAGATTTCATTTATAATGATAAAATCTCCACAACACCATGGAGTCTAGACAAAAGTAAAAGATGAAAAACAAGTCAAAGGTGTAGAAAAAAATTACTTTCGCAAGATACTTGACTTATTTTACAGATTTATGATTCAATGAAATACGAGATGCTACCAATAGGAATACAGTAGAAAATTTAAATTTCTGGTCTGGTCTCATCCCATACAACTCAAAGCATATTTTCCAACAGAAAAATCTAAAGCATGTATAAAAGCACATCCTTTCTGGCAAAAGCTCTGCCAACATATATATTGGCTAAGACAACAGCTGCTCACCCATCAGCTAAGCATCTTTTTGCCTCAAACCAATTGTCAAGAAAAATCTGGAAGTAGCCAGAGGTGATCTGGCATCCATAAATTTAGCCGTCAGTATATTTCTATTTTTAACTCCTTCAAATATATCACATGTGTGTATATACATATACATACATACATATATACATATACATATATACACACACATACATACATATACAAAACATAAAATATTTTTCCACATCATATTTTTACTTTATTTTCAAAGCAAATATATATTCTATTCATTTGCAAAGTAAGATTGCACAAACAGCAAAGACCCAAAAGTGTCATTTTTGGCAGAAAATAGATCATACTAAGAGGAATAGTGAACCTTTTCCTTGTATGCCTAACTAATGGGATTACCTTACATTAGCTGGATTTCCCCTTTTTTTATTGTTTTTCCAGGACAAGAAATTTTTTTCTTTTCTTTTTTTCTTCCCTTTTTAAAGTAAGTCTCCATTAAATGCTAAAGCCTTTGAAACATGACTTATTTATTTCAAACGGAGCCCAGGGCCAGAGGAGTATGGAACAAGCTTGCACAACCCCTGGAAAACACTCTACCTGATGTGCAGATGGAGAACTTCATGCTCCAGGTCTGTCGGCTTAGAAATATTCACCCTCATGAAAATGACTAACCTTAACAATGCTGGAAGGAGTCCTCGAAAAGCACAGTTTGTAAAGTCATCCGAACCTGGCCCTTGCTCATGAAAAATATTTTTTCTATAGTTAATTTCCACAGGCCATTTCAACATTTTTTCCCCTTAAGGGGGGGGGGAACCTCAATTTTGCTACAGTTTAATCTAGTTTTATATCCATTTTACGAATACCAATGTAGCCAGACAACCATTGAATCCTTTAAGACACAGAGGAAAAGAAAACAAGAAATTATCATTAGTAACCTATACTATCTAAAAGTTAAATCTCTAGAAAAGTTCAGGTTGGTAGCAATTTGGAGGGCAAGAGGTTCAATAAGGAAGGAATAGAATTAGACATCACTCTATTTTTAAATTATTACAAATTTAAAGACATATAAGGGAGATATAACAAATACCCACCACCCCAATTTTCATACAAATGCCAACATTTAATGCTGTTAACACACGAAATATTTGTATCACAAGGATATTTAAAGTACAAATGTAATGTAAGTAGACAAGAACTGTTGAACCTATCAACAATATTGCCAGTGACACAACTGTAAAGAAAATCCATTAATGTTATACCAACACCTGTACTTGCTTATTTGATGGTGTATTAAATACCTTTGTTTGGTAGACTTCAGGCAAAACTGAAGTACAAAAAATAAAAGATGATAGATCATTAAATTGTTACACTTCATTTAACTGAATAATTAAAAACATTTTTTTTGGTGTGGAAAAGATGACTTTCCAGATATTTTTGAATATAGCACATGTGATGCTGCAATATGGTATCCTGTCATACATATGCTTTAACTATGATTTTAATTAGAAGGCTCTTAAAATAAACAAGCCAATGACAAAGGAGCCAATTTACTTACTTTACATAGAGATCCAAATGCCTGGGGAAATCTATTTTGCCTGCAAGAATTTTTTGATAGATGCCAAATGGGTTGTCATCAAAAAATGGAGGAAACCTGTTAAAAATAAATAAATAACCATTTTTAGATTAGAAATGAGTATGGAAAAATGACTATTTCATAGTGATTATTCTTTTTGCCTAAAACAGCAAGGAAGTAATTCATTTCACATGCATTCTTTCATCACATACTGAAATCATCTATATCTCAAGAAGTGCTGCAAACGGTTGTCTCTAGCTGGCAAAACACACAGAAATGACAGCACTGAAAAATGGTCTAAATAGCTTCATTCAATTCAAAAACGAAGTTTATAAGTGCCAATGATATACCAGGACTGTATTAAGCACTGAGGATACTAAGACAAAAGTGAAGTAGTCCCTGCCCTCAAGGAGCTTACATTCTATTGAGGGTGAACAAAGAATACACAGATAAGTAAAAGCAAGATATATTCAAAGCAGTTTGGGGTGGGAGGTGGGGAAGGGAAATCCATGTAAGTCTCATGTAGAAGGTGGCACCTAAGCTATAGAAGCTAGATGTTACACAAGGCAGAATTGAGGGAAGAAAGTATTTTAAGAAGAGGATAGAAATGGAATGTAGCATTGTCACAATAGCAAGAAGGCCAACATAGGACATAGTGTGTAAGGCGAGTAATATGAAATAAGGCTGGAAAGCTAGACTGGAGTCAAGATTAAGAAGAGGCCAAATATAGGCATCTGGATTTTATTTTAGAAGCCATACAGAGCCACCGAACTTAACAGGGGAATGCACATTAAGATCTGGAAGATCAATTGTTAGTTTAGAACCTCATCACCCTTTACCTAAATTATTACAACAGCCTCCTAATTGATCTTCCTGCCTCAAGTCTCTTCCTACTCCAATCTATCCTCTAAAATGCTGTCAAAATAGTTTTCTTTTACATGATCATACATTCACCCTACCCAATCAACTGCTGTAGTTCCTTACTGCCTTTAGGGGAAAAAATTCCTTCTGTTTAACTTTTAAAAATCTTCTACAATCTGGCCTGGACCTATCTTTCTAGTTTCACTGTACATCACTCTACTTCCTGCCTCTGCAATACAACCAAACTGGACTTCTATCTGGAACTTACACTTAACATTCTACCTCCTCTCTCCATACCTTCCAATGGACATGATCCATATCTGAAATGTCCTTACCTCTGTTTCACAGAAATCTTTCTTTTCCTAAAAGATTTAGCTGGAGTACTACTTTCTATATAAAACCTCCCCCAATTACTCTAGCACCTCAGACTCTAGTATTTTCCCTTCCAAACTTTTATTATTTTTCCTTTTATTTCAACTACTTTGGTTTTATTCTTTTTACATTTATTTCACATATATTTATATTACATAAGTGTTATGTGTCTCATTAGAATGTAAGCTTCTTGCAAGTAGGGATTATTTAATTTTTCATACCTGTAAATACTTTTAGTTGATTGGAGAGGAGAAATAATGCAAACAGGGAGAGTATTTAAAAGGCTTTTGAAATAGTCCAGGAGAGCAGTGATGAGGGCCTGAACCAGAGCGGTGAGAACAGATATGAAAGATGTGAAGGTATAATTGACAAGATTTGGCAACTATGAGGCAGCTAGGTGGCACAGTAGATAGCGCACCACCCCTGAAGTCAGGAGGACCTGAGTTCAAATCTGACCTCAGACTAAACACCTGACACTTACTAGCTGTGTGACCCTGGGCAAGTCACTTAACTCCAAAGGCCTCATTTTTTTTTTAATGTACTTTAAAAAAAAAGATTTAGCAACTGATTAGACATGGGAAGTAAGGAAGAATGAAGAGTACAGGATGACTCTAAGGTTTCAAACCTGGGTGACTAGAAGGATGGTAGTGTATTAAACAGAAAAAGGGATGCTGGGGAAAGGTGCAAATAGAAAATAAATTCTATTTTTGGTATGCTGAATTTGATGGAAAGAATCTAACTAGCTTAAGGCCACTTCAGATTAGACATGAGCTGCATATTTTTTTTTTAATCTGTCTTTGGCCAATTCCTTACCTATCCATTATATAATTACCAGCTGCAAAAAAAAAGTTAAAACATTAATAGGTTTTAGACATAGGCAATATCCAATTTAAGAAGGAACAATGTTCATCAAAACTGGGAACATTTTAGGGTCACCTTAATAAAGAAAGGGTTATAGAATTTAAAGACGGAAGAGACTACAGAGGCCTTCATCTAAACCTAGGGCACTTAATCACGGACCCCTTTGGCAGTCTAATGAAATCTATGGACCGCCTTCTCAGAATACTGTTCTTTAATTCAGAAGATTAAATATACAGGATTACAAAGAAACTAAATATATTGAAATATATTTACCATTTTTTCTAAGTTCATGAACCCTAGGCTAAGAACTCCTGATTTGGACCCCTCCCTCTTTGTCAGATGAAGAATCAAAGGCCCAGAAAGGGCCTAGATAGGATAATGGCTAAACAGAATGAGCTACACCAATGTAAACGAAATGTTACTGTACTACAAGAATGATGAATGTGAGGAACTGTCATTGCTATTCATCCTTGCTCTAAGAGAGGACCAAGGATATCAGGATGGTGATATCTTGACTGGCAAGTGAATTGGGTTTAAATGAGGCAGAGCTGTGCAAAGTCGTCAGCATCCAGTCATAAGTCCAGTGGCAAGGCATCAGTCAAGATAACGAACGATGGCCCTGGATGCAGTGGTAGACCTTGGCCTTTTTAAGCTAAGGTCTTTCCCAGATCTCAGTTCGTCTGAAGAAATGTCCTAGAATCGAGGCAAAAGGCATCCTAGTTTGTCTTCACAGAAGAATAAATCTGGGAGGGGAAGACCCTCGGAGTTTCAGGCAGGACCCAGTGCTGGGAGATAGCTACTCCTAATGGCTGAAAGGGGTTGGGTGATTTAACAGAGAAGCCCGAGAAAGAAAGGGTCAGAAAGATGGGAATATAGGGAGTGGTCAGCAGGGTTACAAACTGCTAAAAGGTAAAGTAGAATGAGAACTGAAAAAAGACTGTTGGATGCCTTCCCTGAGATTACTCCCCCAATTTACCCCATATATATATACACACACACACACATATACATATACACATACACACACACACACACACACACACATAGTTAAATTACATATTGTCTCCCCCACTAGAACGTGGGATCCTAGAGGACAAGGACTGTTTTTGCTTTTCTCTGCTTCCCTACTTCTTAACAACAGTGCCTCACATATAGTAAGCTTTTAATAAATGCAGTTGATTTGACTTGGTGATAATCTTGGAAATAGTCATTTCAGTCATGTGGGTGTCAGAATTTAAGGAATACAGAAACAAGGAAAGACTTACATGAATAGATGCAAAGTGAAGTAAGCAGAGCCAAAAAACTACATACAATGTCTACTAGACAATGTAAATGAAAAGAGCAATAATCACAAAACAATATAAAATGAATACTGTAAGCTTAAAAATAACAAGTTAGACCCCTGAAAGAAGAGATATGAAAAGATACTTTATTTCCTTTGTAGGGAAAGGGAGGGAGAAAAAGAGGAGGTCCATAGTTGTGAAACACTGAATATACCGTCAGATTTTTTTTTTAAGGCAATTGGGGATTAAGTGACTTGCCCAGGGTCACACAGCTAGAAAGTGTCAAGTGTTTGGTCTGAGGCTGGTTTTGAACTCAGGTCCTCCTGACTTCAGGGCCAGTGCTCTATCCACTTTGCCACCTAGCTGCCCCAAGATTTTTTAATTTATTAATCTTTTGCTAATTTTTTTTTCTTTAAAAAGTTCTTGGTTATAAGGAATAAAGTCCCTGAAAGTGGGAAGAGGAGAAATACATGGAAAAATTTAGTTGATGTAAAAACAAAAGGAGATATTAATACAAATTTCTTTTTAAAAAATCAAATTGTAAAATGATGGTGGCTGTACTAGATGATCTTTAAGCTCTAATTCTATGATCTTAATAAAAAATTTTTTTTAAAAAAGAGGACATCCTGCACATGAAACAGATAAATCCTTTATGAAGGGTTTATGTGAAAGAGTTGAGAATCTTACAGGATGAGAAAGGTTTTGGTTCACAAGGCTGGCTGGCTGGATAGTACATAGACATACACGTCTCCTTTCCCCATCTGCTGGACAGCTAGACTGCTTTCCTTCCACACCCAAGGAATGAGCCATATGGTGTCAGCTCCTGTAGCCTAGGGCAGGGGCTTCAAGAGGTTGCTGCAAGACAATCATGGGAGCTCTAGGGATCAGAGTCCAAAGCTATAGTACAGGCTCTGGAGTGAAGATTAGGTAGGACAGAGGTTAGGAATAAAGCTCTGATATCACTGAAAACCTAGCATAAGAACCAGAAGGGAATAAAGAAAATTATGTAAGGGCCAGATGAATATGAATGCAGGATTAAGAGAGCATGGTGAATTTTTGCAGAGATTGGACAGTATTTGCTCCTCTAGTCTCTGAAGTCCATCCTTGTCTGTCGCCAGAGATTGCTACAACAGCTGTCCTGACCAATAGATTTGAAGAAGCCACGAGAAAGAAAGGGAAGGGAAATTTTTTGTAGCCATCTCGATATGCATAAATTGGAGCATAAATAAGGTAGGGATACAGAAACTGGAAGGTAAACTTTCACATAAACTATGATCTGACTCGAATACTGTTGTACTCAATAGTGCCCACAAGGTGGCGGTTCCATCCCATACAAACATTTCAACGAATAGTCTTTGTAAGCAGGCTGAAGTCCTGACCTAACCAGGCTAATACGATAGTAGCTTTCATCTAATGTATGCCTGTATGGGCTATAAGAAGCAACAAACTTGCAGTGGAAGTGAGCTGGTTTTGAGTCACAGAAGGTGGATTCTGAAATCTAGTTCTGCAACAAAATTTTTAGGAGGGTGTTTGGAGGTTGGCCTACATGACATCTAAAATTCCTGTGGCTCTTGATTCTAAGACATCCCCTTCTTTGCCGTTAGATAAGAGTTGGGAAGAAGGAAGGAAGCGTGAGACACATTCAAGATGCGAAAAATATAATCAATTTAAAAGCATTTATTAAGCACCTACTATGTCTTTGGCACTAGGGGATACAAATATACTAAAAACCAAGGATAAAACTACAAAAGTGAGAAAATTCCTGTCCTTCAGGAGTTTATGACATAAATATCCTTAAGACTTTATCATTTTTCTGTGTGGGGGGGAAAGAAGGTTGAACTTCGATCCTAAATAAGGATTTAGGTTCATATCCCACCTCTGACATTAGCTATTGTAACAATAGATGTCACATGTCTGATTCTCAGTTGTCTCATCTGTACAATGGAGGCAACACTACCACCTACCTCACCACTATGAGCATCAAATAAAATAATGTATATAAAGCATTTTGCAAAAGTTAAAAAATGCAACTGTCAGCCAAGTGCTATATAACAGAGAGCCTACATAGTTTATTGGGTCCTGTGTCAAAAAGACTGGAATTCAAATCCAGCTTCAGCTGCTTTAATGTGTAATCATGGAAAAATAACTCCTATCTGTCTCAGTTTTCTCAATTGTAAAATGGGGATAAGAATAGCACCTACATCCCAAGGTTGTAAAGAAGACCAAAATATTTATTAAGCTTTAAGGATGGTGCCTGGCACACAGTAGGCACCACACAAATGCTACTCATATTACTGTTGTTGCCACTGCCATTTTTATTTTTCTCCCCCAAAGACCCTGAAAAGCAAAGGAAACTTAACAGATGAAGCTTTGAAAACCCTGAGAGGGTTCTTTTGTCTGTCAAGCTCTGTTTTTGCAGAACACATGGTATTCCACAGTGCAAGCTGTTTCACACATGGCTCTTAACAAACAGGAGAACACCGCCTGTACTCTGCACTTGGCCTTGCTTCAAGCAGTGAGTTAAGGTCCAGGTATACAAAGGTCTCTATGGTATCCAAATATAACAGCTGCATAGAATGTCATGACATATAAAGCCACTGAGACTTCATCTTTGGATATGGAAGAGAAGTCTGCCAAAACCTACTACACCACTTCTAATGACATAGTGAGAAGGAAAAGAAGTGGGCAGTGTAAAAGGCTGAGTTTGAAATTTCCAGTCATCAGGTAGTGAGTGGCTCATGCCCAGGAACTTGGAGTTGGCTAGCAGAGTTCAGGCCCTGTCAGGAACTTGGAGTTGGCTAGCAGAGTTCAGGCCCTGTCATAAATATTTGGTTGCAGTTCCACAAGAGTTCTGCTGCCCACACTGGCCTCCATGATCACAGTGAGATCAGGCACGCAAGGCTGGTACCATGCTCATGTCACTGTGGAGCAAAGAACTAGAAAGTAAAATGGCAAGAGAAGCAAGAACTGGGCTGAGAATTATATACTTCAGATTTGTAGAGTACCTCTACACTCATGATACATTCAGAAGAAATCCTTATAACGACAATTTTCAAGAACAGGGGGGAATATCTATCATTCCGTTATTATTGTTTGCAATTAGCCATTGAGATTTGGGGGGGGGGATGAAAAACTAGAGGGACAGAATTAAAATTACAAAGAACAATTTCAAGATGATCTCATAAAATAATTTTGTCAGTCTAATCAGTTTCATATCTTAAGTCATTCACTAAGGGTTATCAGAGAAGGGTAAAGGCCCTCAGCGACACTGGAATTTGGCTACGTATCTGATACAAACAAGGATTAAGGAAGAGATATATTCTAAGATAGCTGTTTTCTGCCCTAATTGCCACCCCCCAGCCCCAATCCAGATTTAATGTCAATGTGCCACAAAATAAGGCAAAAACTCCAGGCTCAATGAGGAATGTTCTTTTGGCACTAGATAAAAGAATCAGTGTCCCAACTCCATCATTAAGCAGGCTAAATCACTTAACCCCTCTAGGTCTCAGTTTCTTCATGTGTAAAATACGAAGTTATTGGACTAGATATTCTCTAAAGCTCCCTTCAATCCTAAATGTATAATACATGTCTTGAGAAAAATTTCAGGGCTATGAGAGTAGAAAAAAATAAAAGAACCAAGAAGCACAATACTAAAAATGGGAAATAATGAAATAAGGAGTCTGGAAATATGCTTAGCAGGATTATTTTGTTTTTGTTTTTGCTTTTTTAATTATCGTGGAGGGAAAACAAGCTTGACAAGAAAATGTAAATTTAGAATAACAATATTTTTTAAAATGCAAAGATATATGATATGAATAAAATTAAATATGTTCCTTCTACTCCTTAAATTTTCAATGCATAAACAGTATATGCTTTTTAAAAGATGGGAGGGGCAGTATAGTAGGGATGGTATTTAGGTAGTGAAATCATGCTTTTTCCAGTCTCAATGTTTCCTTTTGCAGGCATTAATGACTACAATCTTTTGTAATTAGCACCTCATAGAATAATTAAATGCCTATTCATTCCTTTGGTATATGCAAAACATTTTCCTTAATGGTATTAGAATGAATATTTCCCTTTCCTACTTAGTAACCAAACTAGGGCTGTGATTCCATTTCGAATGTATTCACATGTAATAATACATAGTGGAAACATAACAATTTAAGAACAAGGCATTAAACTCTAGGAGAAAGTTTGTCATACCTGAAAGCATTCTTGGTAAGCAAGAGATTCCATGACAGTATTATTGGAAAAATATTTTAGCAGCCGTTGAAACAGGAAATGGAAATTTTTTATGCCAAAGGAAAGACTGGTAATCATGCCAGAAGTAGTAACAATAGTCAACAAGTACTTATTGAGAAATAATACTATGCTGGATACTTAAGAAATAACACTGTGAAATACTGGCATTTTTATTCACCAAACTGTAGTGTATTTAAAATCATTTTACTATAAGCAATGAAAAACAAAACTACCTTACAAATAATTTACCATAGAGAAATGTACTATATTGAGAGATAATGGAAGTAACTTCATTAAGCCAACATCTTAATTTTAAATTAAGATAGATAAAATCAGAAAATCATACACAGTGATTAAAGGAAGCAGAAGACCTTTCCTAGAAATAAGAACACTCACATGCTTGTCATTAGCATTATTATTTCCTCTGAATTTTAAATCTAACTTAAAGTTCTTGACAGTATGAAGGAAAAAAAAAGTCTTAGCTATGACATAGTTTAGTTATGACAGCTTAATTAATGTTTTCTTATACTAAATTTCAATTATACTTTAAAGGAGCAGAATGATTTTTTTAAGTCATTCTTGATAATCAATACTAATAAGAGGGAGAGGTTAACATAAATAAATGGTAGACATAAGGATGTATTAAAATTCTTTATATTTTCCACAATGCCTAACACAACACGGTGCCTTCCACATAAGAAATTCTTATAATAATATGGTGTGATAGAAGGAGCACAGAAAACCAGCCCAGTTATTTACCAGTATGTGACATTGGTAAATCATTTAACATCATTGAGCCTGAGATTTCTCATCTCTAAAATGAGGGGATTGGAAGAGGTAATCTTACAATACCTTATAGATCTAAATCATAGTATCTCCTATGATTGACTGATTGATTCCTTTCTTCTAAAGTGACTTTTCTTTGACTTGAGGAAAAAAGACATAGCCTACTTAGGTAGTGCAGGCATTGAGCCTTGTTATAAAAATATAAGTGAAAATTCCAGAACTTCTTTAAGCATGTTTATTTTAGCAGCAGTAGGAAAAAAAATAAAGATAGACATTTTATTTGCTTTAGAATTTTTTTGCTGAAATAAAAAAAAAACTTTAAGGTATGAGATAATATAAAATCCTAAGTATGAACGACCTATAATACACTGATTTTATTAACCACACCAGAGGACAAAAACATCTTTATTTATACTTCTCTGGGCTTCAGTTTCTTCTCTAAAATAAGTGGTCTGGACCAGTTCTAAAATTCTAAGACCTTATAACCATGAGTGCAAATTAATCTACAGAAAATGCTGCCACCTTGTGCTGAAAAATATTACCAAAGATAGAGGTCTGAGAGACTATCTGTGGATTACTAAAAATGAAGAAAAGAAATCTGCTTGTCATTTCACAGAAAAAGAGCTAAGTTTTTAACTGGGGGCTCTTTCAGAAGAATTCACTATTTCATTTTTTTTTAGGTGATTCTGTTGCAAAGCCCTATAGAAATTTCAAGGACAAAAAAATATCTCATGGATTTTTCTCCATTAAAGACCACTCTTAGTTATTGTCTTTCATAGATCTTTTTCAGTGAGCACTGTATGTATTCCATGAATCAAGCTAGAAACTGAAGAATTTCCCTACATAAAATTTAAGAAATGAAAGGCTTAAGAAGACAACATATGAGTGGTATAGTCTACAAATAGTAGAATACTATTAACAAGTGCCAGAAAAAAAATCAGATAAATTGCATAAGATCACAAACTTAGAGCTGGAAAGGACCTTACAAGCCATTAAGTTTAACCCTGCCACTTCATAAATGAGGAAACTGAGACACAGATTTAATGACTGCACAGGGTCACACAGCTAGTAAATGTTAGAAACAAGGTCATTCCCATTTTACAGATGAAGACCCTAGGGTTCAGAGAGGTTTAGTGTCTTGTCCACTGTTATACAGCCAGCAGGTATCAGATGTGGGATTTGAAATAAGATATCTCTTAATTTCAAGTCTAATAATCTTTCTCCTCCATCACAGAAAATCTGAAATGAGGCCCCGTCTCTATAAGTTCACAGAGGCTCATTATCAGAAGGCTAGCCACTAAATGACATATTGGGGGGAGGGAGAAGGAGAATAAGGGCCAGGGTGGGATGGGTAACAGTAAGTCATGAAGATTATCTACTAAGACAGTAAGGAGTTCTCATCTACAAGGGTCTGTGGAGGATAATTTCATACCAGTGAAATCAAAGATCTTTTGAACTACTTGAAGTTCATGAATAGTCTTCATACTTTTGAAATGAGTAGCTATGTAGGAAGAAACAATGTGCTACAGTGGAAAGAGAGTTAGCCTCACAGCCAAAGCCCTGGGTTCAAGTCCACCTCTGATACATATTAGCAATGTAACTCTAGGCAAGTCACTTAACTTCTCAGGGCTCCAATGACTCTCTTCACACATCTGATATAAGAAGGGAGAAAAATGCTAAATTTTGACCTATAAAGAAACTCTCACCCAGACAGCATCTCAAATATCAGAATCCCAAGAGCCCACCAGTCTACTGCTCTTCCATGACCTTTACTCTGTATGACTTCTGGAGCAAGGTATTCTGGTGTCCCACAGAGCGTCCATGTTCTGGAAGAATAACAAATAACAAAGGTGGGAAAAGAATTATCAATTTTTCAATATATTTTTCAGTTCCAAAGTTTCACATATTCTTATTGATCCAAAGATATACATTTCTGTGTAAATATGATTTACCTATACAGAAATAAGAAAGGAATTTTTCTTCTCCTTGTGGATTTTTCACAGTTTTTAACAAAAGCAAGAGATAAGAGGCAACAAACCTATTGTTATTAATGGAAAACAATAAAAACAGAAAATAGGCTATTTAATCCTTATGAAGGTATGTTAGGCTAAGTGAATTAATTAACCTAATTCACAAGCAGCCTAAGTGAGTTACTCAGTGACTTTTTCAAAGGCAAGTTCGGATACATCTGAGCCCATTCCCTAACCAGTTTAATACCACTGATAAACGTCAAAATCATCTTGTAGTGATTGAGATTAATAAGATTTTTAAAGAACACCCAATGAAAATTTGGCTTTGAGAACAAGTAACACTCTTTAGAAAAAATTGCTACTGCTCAAATATTGATATGTTGACATTTTTTGTGGAAGCACCTTCTTAGCAAAATAAAGTTTATTATAATTTCACCTGTAGCTTATCATGCTACTTAGACTGAATACATCACTTGATTCTTAGTTTAAACTGGAAAAAGTACCAAGTTTTTTGAACCGCTAAAAAACAAATGAGCAAATCTGATATAATTCTAATTTTTAGTGCCATCTAACAGCAGACTAAATGCAAGTAAATGTACTAAAATGCTGTGGGTTATTTTAAAAAACAAAAATTAAAACTAAAACATCATTTTTTTTAAATAATATACAATCTAAAATGTTATTTTTAAATTTTCAGTTGTGAAGAATATAAAACTACAAACTTCTTTACCTAGATTTCACAGTCCTTTGACTTTTCAGGTGACCTTTTGACATACTCAAAACTTCATTTCTAATGTAAACTTTGGCTAATTTTATGCAAAGTACCTGAAATGAAGATGGATCAGAGATACCAATATCTAACCAGAATAGTCACAGAGTAACTTGCTTGAGTTCAACTGGCACTGTTAAAATTATTTAAATATTATAGAGGTGATAAGCAATCTTTTCAGTCTAAAAGATTTATTCTGCCAAAAAAAAAAACTGGGAAAGGGGGTGGCTATGTGGTTCAGTGGACAGAGTATTGATCCTGGAGTCAGGAGGACCTGAGTTCAAATCTAGCCTCAGACACTTGATACTTACTAGCTGTGTGACCCTGGGCAAGTCACTTAATCCCACTGCCTAGCCAAAACCAAAACAAAACAAAAAAAGATTTCTTCTGCATCATATCTCGGTAAAGAATTAGGATCAAAGAGTAGAAGATACAGGGAGGGGCATTTTTTGGCTGTATAAAAGGAACTTTTTACTACCAATGAGAGATGCCCCAAATGAAAGGGGATACCCAGTTGGGATTCCTTGTCACTGGAAGTGTTTAAGCAAAAGCTAAAGGGCTACTTATAAGGGGCATGGTATAAATTTATTTGTGCAAAAAGCAAGGGGCTGGACTAATACTAGATCACCAATTAGGGGAGAAAAGGGCACTTTAAGGAGTAGGGAGAATGCAAACAGAATCGTATGGTATACATAATACAAAGGTCAAGGGAAATAAATGAAGTTAGTGGCAGCTAACTGTACCAGAATTTCTGCCAGCATATTTAAGAGAGCCATACTACAGCACTAATATTTCTTAGATCACAGCATCCCACAAATAAACATGTGGTGAGAATCAGTGGTTCACATGGGCAAAGTAGAGGCATTGTAGAACAGTGTAAATAAAGCTAGATTTCAAATCAGCAGACTTGTGATCAAGTCTCCGCTGTGTCACTTATTTTTACCTGTGTGATGGCCAAATCATTCTATCTATCTGGGCCTCAGTTTCCTCATATACAAAATGAGGGAGTTGGACTAGAAGACCTGTAAGATCCTTTCCAGCTCCAAAACTATGGTTTTAGGAAAGAATGGTTGAGTCTTAGATGTGTGGGGTGGGGGGGATTATGGGGGCTCCATTACTCACACTGTATTTGATTCCAGGTCTCTTCCTCTGACTCCACCTCTGTGATGCATGGGGATGGGTGTTTGCATCAGTCCTGGTCATGATTCATGCTGGTCCAGAGACCAAAAATTGCACTCACAGAGCTTGTGGGATCTAGCTACTAGTACTGCCTATATGAACTGTACCAATTGAGTTTACTCCTCATTTCCAACTCACAGAGAAAGAAATCCAAAGAGGGTATTGGGCCTCACTCTAAACTAAACAGTTTTTCCACATTTTTGACAAATCATATCAAACTACTAGGGTCTGAAAAGCGGCACATTTAAGAAAGAAAAAATACACACACACAAACACAAACACACACTACTATCTGGGAAAATGTCCCAAGAGATACAGATGAGGATAATTTTGATGAGGATAATTTAAATTAGAATCCTTACATCAGTGGTGTCAAACTCTAGAAACTACTAAATAGTACATAAAAATCTCTGTAGCCACACATTTACTTAGAAAATCACATTATGACTAATGTGAAAATGTTTAATAGGAATGTATATGCAGAGCTTGTATCAGATTGCATGCCATCTTAGGGAGGGAGGTGGGCAGGGAGGGCGAGAAAATTTAAAACTCAAAAGCTTATGTAAGTGAATGTTGAAAACTAAAAATAAATAAATTAATTAAAAAAAAAGAAAACCACATGTTAATATTATCTATGTATGTTCTATTATATTTTTAAATATTCCCAATTACAAATTACTGCAGTTTGGCTTCACCCAGATGCATGTTTAACTCTTCTATAATCAACATGTACACCAGGGATTCTTCCTTTAGGAATCAAATGTCAATTTCCTATGTCTACTAAAGCCCACAGATATGTAAAGTGATGTATAATGCTACCTCTTAATTTTAAACTTATATAGATTATAGAACTTTTACAGACTATTTTACCAGTCCTACTTTTATTTATTTCCCTAAGTAGCAGAGATCATTTTATAATTTATCCACATATATTTGCATAGGGAAGAAATAGAGAAGACAGGCCTCAATCTATATACCTTTAAAAAAAATTAAAATTTATTTTCTTCTGAAAACATTTATAGTTGTATCTTTTCTTATTGTTTCACCTACATTTCCTCCTGCATAACTCTGACCCTTTCCCCTCTCAGAGAATTATTCATTCTCTATAAATTTTTAAAGGGTAGAAATAAAGAGAAAAAATAAATAAAAGCAATAAACAAAAGGAAAAAGGTGACACAATGTTTAACACTATGGACCCCAACATCTGCAAAGCAGTAGTGGGGGCTGTCTCTTCATATCTTTTCTTTGCTGGCTGGCATGTACTTCGTAATCCTGCAGCATTCAATTTTGATTTTGCTGCAGTAGTTGTTATTTCTATTTACAATGTCATAGTCATGTATTTTATATTGATTTTTTTGGATATTTACTTTACATTGTCTCAATTCATGTAAGTCCCTCCATGACTCTCTATATTCATCATCTTTGTTGTTTCGTACAGCACAGTAATATTTAATTACACCCACATAGCCCAATGTGTTCAGCCATTTCCTAATCAATGGGTATCTTTGTTTCTAGTTCTTTGCTACCACAAAAACTGCTGTTATAAATATTTCAGAACATATAGAGCTTTTCTTTTTGTCAATGACCTTTTGGCAGACAATAAGCCTAGCAGTAGAATCTCTGGGTAAAAGAATATGAACCATTTAATTTTTTTCCCCATTATTCCAAATTGTTTTCCAGAATGGTTAGGCCCAGTCGCAATTCCATCATCATTGTATTCGTGGGCCTGTTTTTCCACAACTACTCCAGCACAATTCCAATGTCTTCTTGTCTTTGCCATTTTACTGGGTGTTTTGATTATTAGTTATTTGGAGTGTTCTTTCATTATAATTGTTAATCATTTGCAATTTCTCTTTTTGAGAACTTTGTTCCTATCTTTTGATCATTTATCTATAGGAAAATGGTTTTTGTCATTATATATGTTAGCTGTTACCATGTCTTGAATAGTAAACACTTAGAAATAAATGACAGAAAGATTTTTTCCCATTCAAAAGCTTCCATTCTTATTCCAGATGAGTTAATTTTGTTCATAAAAAAGCTTTTCCATTTAATGAGAATTATCTATTTATCTTTTGTAATTGTCTCTATCCCTTGTTTAGTCAATAAATTATCCTCTACCCATAACTGTGAAAGATATACAATCAATTTATATTCTTAATTAACATTGAATTCAAGGAGTAATGTGAACACTTAAAAAAGCAAACAAATCATTCCAGTGTTAGACTTACAAAAAAACTATGTAGTTTTCTACCATTCAGCAAAACTACTTAAATATCCAAAGAATATTTCTTTTATGTGAACTTCATAAAGACGGTAGGAAATATTTGGTTAATTTCGTGGTTTTGAAAATAATCATTTTGATATTTTTGCTTTTCACATCAGAGTCAATTCCTAAGACTGACCTGTTCTGACCCCACTCCCCAACCTCTCTCATATAAACAAAGTAAAATAGTTAAGCTGAAAAGGAATCACAACTTCCACATCTATTAATTTTCTATAGCCTATCTAACTTTTTAAATTCTTTACAACTTCTAAAACTCTAAATTAACTCTCCACCATCCAATTCCATTTTGCCCTATTCCATTCCATGTTCTGCTCCACTATTATCTTTTAAATCTTCTGAAACCCACCTGCATCTGAGACACGTTCTAAATTAAGTGAGGATTACACTTCTGTACTCTCAAACAGGTAACAGCATAATGTTATTATATTAATATTATATATTATTATATATTATATGTATTATTATAATATATATTATAAAATTAGTATATTATAGTAGCCCTTATACATTCTGTCAATGATGCTTGGAAGTTTAATGAGAGATAGTGTGTAGTGGATACAGGTCAAAGTAAGGAAGACCACTTCTCTTGCTTTTTTTGTGTGTGTGTTTTTAGGCAATTGGGGTTAAGTGACTAGCCCAGGGTCACACAGCTAGTAAGTGTCAAGTGTTTGGTCGGAGGTCGCATTTGAACTCAGGTCCTCCTGAATTCAGGGCCAGTGCTCTACCCAGTGCGCCACCTAGCTGCCCTATCTCTTGCTTCTAATACATACTGGCTGTATCATCCAGGATAAGTCACAACCTCTTAGTGCCTCAAGCAGCTCTAAGACTGTGGCAGATGGGTGCAGAGATTCACTGATAGAAGGAGTGTCTATGCTGAGAGGTCTCCAGAGGACTCTAGTGAAGGAATCATGAAACTGGACCAAAAATAGTAACAGCAATCATCAATATTTAAACAAAGCTGACCCCCATACCTGGAATTCCCTCCCTCTCATGTCTATCTCCTGTTTTTCCTGGCCTCCTTCAATTCTTAGCTAAGATTTCATCTTCCATAAGAAGTCTTTTCCAATCCTCCTTAGTGCCTTTACTCTGAAATTACCTGTTTTTATCACACACACACACACACACACACACACACACACACACACACACATACACACTCTCTCTCTCTCTCTCTCTTTCTCTCTGCTTGGCACATAGCTAAATAATAAATAAATGCTTACTGATTTGTAAGGTTTAAGGAATTCTTTCTTCACAACAACCCTGTGAAGTACACAGTACCAGCACTATTATCCCCATATGAAGAAACAAGCTCTGAGAAGTTGTGACTTGCCTGTGGTCATACAGATAATAAGTGACTAAGCCAGTGTTCAAAACCAGTTCTTCTGAAGCAAGTCTAGCACAATATCCATTATTCAACCCTGAAATTATCTTGAGTCCTTGAACCTGTATACAACATTCACTTATATTTATGCCTGCACTGTTTTTGTATTTCCCACACAGAATGTAAGCGCCTTGAGGTCAGGGACTTTTTCATTTTTGTCTTTGTATCAGAAATACCTAACATAATGCCTAGCACACAGCAAATAAGAGCCTAACAAATATCTGACTGAATGTATTCTGTCAAGAATTTTTATTCCTTAATCTATAGAAAGCTATAGTCTAACTACAATCATCAGAAAATTAGATGAAATTAAAAACAAGATTTTACTATATTTCAGTCACTTCAGGGTAGTTCTTCCTTTAAATGAATCATTTTAAATACATGACTCACTTGATAAAATACTATCTTGTCTCTGAGATAGAAGATGCTCTTTTCAAGGTCTCCAAAATACCCTTGAGGACTTAACCCCGACTTCCACACAGTTCATTTTTAGTGGAAAGAGCACCAGACGGAAATCAAAGAACCTGAGATAGAGCCAAAGACGTCTTCTCCTATTCTCAAGTGAACAGTCTTGAGGAAGGCATTAGACACTCTATGCCTTACTTTAGCGGCCTATAAAATGCAGACCGAATCACTTTTCCAGATGACAGCAGAGATATGAGGTTGAAAGCTATAATACAGGCAAAAGTGTTTAAGGAAGATAGTCCAGGATAAAACTGAGATGTTAATATTATCAAGTAGACATTTTTACCTTGTACCTGCCATGGATAAAGGATCAATAAATACAGAAAACCACAGATAATATGATTTCGTCCCTACCCTTAAAGAGCTCACAATTTAGCCAGGAAGACAAAACAGGTCACCTGAAATAATTAGACATCAACTATGTGCTAAAACAATGCAGGACTTAATTTCAACTAACAAGGGGCAGATTAGCATAGGCAGGAGAAAAGCTTTAGAACTAGAAAAGACCTTAGGTCATCTAGTCTCACCCCATAATTTTAACTGAGTAAAATGAAGTTCAAGTGAATAACTGTCCCTCCCTCGTCACCCTACAAGTTAGCAGAAGAACTGGGAAGTAAAGCCTAGGCCCCCTGACTCTGAATGTCACGCTCTCTACTGTATTATTTACTGACTCCCAAAGAATTGATAATAAGAAAACTAAACACAAGGAGATCAGAGGAGAAGCTACTACAATAATCCATGCAAAGGCAGAGATGGAACCCCTCCTGTTCCAACATCACCTGTGATGTCATTGGTCTTCTTCAAAAACAAAGGACAAATAACAATTACTATAACAGCATGAAGCAGAGAGGCCAGTTTAGATGAATCACAGGGTGTAGGATGAGGATTAATGTCCAACAAACATAGAAAGATAGATTGGGGGCCAGGTTGTATAGTAGCAAAGAACTGGAAACTAAGAGAATATATCCATTAATTGGATAATGGTATCTGAATTTAATGAAATGTTCATTTTTAGACACACCTGGAAAAACAATTTATACAACAACAATAACACAGAAAAGAACAACAATAAAGGAAGCATAAGAAAGTAAAGGAAAACAACCAAGAAAGCTTAAGAACTCTACTCAAGAGATGTGGTGAAGAAACATGCTACCTATCTCTTGACAGTAAGATGATGAACTAACTCAAGGTGAAGAATAAGATTATATATTTTAGGACATGGCCAATGTATGGATTTGATTTGCCTGACTATGCATATTTGATATTAGTATTTTGTTTTTCTTTCTTTCAATTTTTTTTTGGAAGGGAAGAACTGGGAGGGAATATGGGATTAGCAAGACACTCATCAAAATTTTAAAAAGAGGGTCATTGAAGGATTTTTTTTTACCATTCACAAAAGAGTACAGAAGGAAAATCAGTAGGAAACAAACAGAACAGTGTTGAAAATAATTTGTTGTATAGGTGGAGAGAGAAATGTTTTATGTAATGTAGATGTTCTGTGGCACATGCATTGCCTTTTGTACTTATCTGCTTTGTATATAGAAATGCTTATTTTATCGGGTATTAAATTCAGAATGAAAAAAATAAATTTTTAAAAGAATGAATAGGGTTTATATTTAAGAAAAAGTCCTAAATGCTTTACTACATTGATTGTCCTGGGGTAAGTATTCTTATATGCAAACACAAGAGGTTGGCCCCTTCTTCAAGCTTCCCTTCAAGGACCACTACCCTTGGACAAAATAGTCATTTTTGAGTGGTATCAGGCAGGTGACTTGAAGGTTTCCTAACCAGGGACAGAAAGAGAATAATAGAGAGAGAGAATACAGTGCTAGGTGGGTTGGGGAGGGAAGGAAACGATAATCACCTTGAGGTGGCACATCTAAGTGCAGATGCCCTATATACAGTGTACATATAGAACAGGAACTCAGCTGAGAGGTCACAAGTAGAGATTTGAAATTGGAGATCTTCCCCACAAAGATGATGGCTGAAGCCACAGGAGAAATAAACTTAAAAGAATCAGGCATCCTGATGAGTAAAATTACTATTTATATTCACTCTGAGCCAGAAGGGCCCAAAAAGAAACCATTAATTGGTGCTTGGGCAGGGACCTATTGTCCAATCAATGAGTGAATTGGGTTTAAGGTATGGTCTTTGAGAAAGAAATCTAGACAGTACACCCTGGTAACTTGAACATGCTTGACAAAGAGTCATCTAGCCTCTTAACACCTGTAACATAGAGCAACCTACTACCTTCTTTTTCGGTAGTTCTAACTGTTAGGAACTTTGCCCTGATATAAAGCTTAAATTTGCCTCTGTAATTTCCACCCACTACTTCTGGTTCTCTTTCTAATACCAAATAGAATAAGGCTAATGCTTCCATACAGCAGCCCTTCAAATTTCCTTAAGCAAGAGATGGAAAAACGCATAGGCTAAAAGTCAAATAGGATTGAAAAAAGGGTTAGAAATTAAGAAGTTTGGATTAATATTTACTATTTTTACATGAAAATTATTAAAGGAAGTATGACTGCCAGTCAAAAAGCCTCTGCTTTGGGATTAATTTTCAAATCATGTTTTCATAATACATAAGAAAGTACCAATAAGGTATATGAACTCCGTTATTTAAAGAGTCTATTCAAAACTCTTGGCCATCTCAGATACGAGAAAGGGTAGTTCTGCAAAAGGCACTATACTAATCATCTCTCTATAGGCAGTAACAGTGGAAGGCATGAAGGACAAAGTAATTGTGGCACTGGTAATTACTTCTACAGGATTTCATCAATCATGTTAAACTGTCAGTCCCAGAAGTTATTTGACATGAATGAAGGCACCCACCAAAAAAAAGATGAGCTGTTCACAGATCTAGCACAAAAACATCCCACTAGAAAGGTAACTATGAATTTATCCCAGGAAAATCACAAAGCTTAGCACCCCTGCAGCACTCTATGATAACAGAGGTAAAAGTTATTGACAATTTTTTGCCATCTCATTAGCACTTTTAACTAATGGTACCCTATTAGTGTAACAAATAGCAACACATTAAGAAAGTTAGTGTATCCTTGGCATCAAATAAGCATCAGTCTTGACATTTTAGTCCATAAAATGATAGTGTTAACACAATCTACTTTACAGATACAAAGTCAGGCTACACTAATTCTCTAACATTAGACTGGGAAAAATCTACCTTCAATCCCCTTAAACTGACAATAGACAGGAGCAAAGAGAAGGGGTAACCACAAGGAAATTTCACAACTCCTCACATCATATCAAAGGTGGCAGCAATAACTGAAAAGATTCTTGGCTTATATGCCAAGACCACGGATAGTGTCTGTCTAATCTCAATAGAATACAGAGAGAACCATGTGCAAGCAGGGTTCACTAAATGCTTTTATGTGATAATGAGGACCAGCCAGGTCAGGGATGAGGATTTGGCACTACCATGGCTGCTTTGTCCACCAGCAGACATTGAGATACTCCATTTCCTGCCTCCATGCCCTTGTTATAAAGTATGGCAGTTCTTGGTTTGAATGATTTCACTTCTTATCTCTCACTGCCTTTTAATTTCCTAGTTTCTTAGAACATGCCCCGGAATTACCACTCCAACTTTAATTCAAATTGACAAGTTGGGTGCCCAGAGTTCCCATTACTATATCTCCTCTCAGGGTTCTAGGGTACCCTCAAGAGATTAGGAAATATCTTCGTAATGCTATACTTTATGATTCCCCCACTGATGTGTTTCTCCCATTTATTATCATTTGATACTAAAAATTAGTCAGCTAGACTTAATTAGTTTTTAATTAAAGTAGTATATTTGGTATAAAACTTCCCTCTTCTACCCCCTTCCCCAAGATCTGTGACACTACTACACTTTCTCCCACAAGCACAGGCAGAGTGTGGGTAAAAGAGGGCTCAAGGTCAGAAGGAGGTAACACAGCTTTTGGAAGTCGTTTTGTTGGAATCCTCATTCCTTATGTATAGTGTTGCTTTTCTGCCAAGCTTCTTGTAGAGTTCTGAATCTGCCTTGCCTCATTGTTTCTGGTACATCCTTGGTTCCTAAGGTATACACTGCCTCCACTAGCTGAAAAAAGTCTAAATCTTCCAGTCCAAATTTTTTGAAGCTTACAAGGCCCTTTTCCAGCCAAGGTAGGGCAGGGGTGGGGAGAGACTGCCATTGAGGCCAAGTCTGTTGTTCTTCTCCTCCCTGTTCCCAAGAAATTTCTTTTCAGGGTTTTCAGATAGACACATGAAATTTTCAATTCCAAATTATCTTGCTCATTTTAGACAAGCCCCAAATTCATGACCAAGTCCTTCAACCAATCAGAACAGATTCCCTATTGCTTCTATTGGTAATGTGGAAATGTCTAGGTCTTTTTCACATTAGTTTATACCTAGGATTAACTGATATAGTTGAGGTGTGTTTTCACATGTTGAAGACGTCATAGTAAATGAGGTGGACTAATTCAATCCCCATTCTTAAACTTTAAAGCCCAGCTCTAGTGCAGCTATTGGGAAAAATTAAACAACTATTTCCTACATGATAGCATCTTAGATATACTGATTCCATGCTGTCATAGAACTAGAATAACTTCTTAGTCCATTAACAGCATTTAATATTAAACTTCTTACTGTTTCAAAGCATGACTTCTCATGGTCATGTTTAGCTCATATATATCTGTTATTTAAGTATTACCTTTCAGATAAAACTTCCATTCTCACAGGACATGAGACTTTCTATATAATATGTGTGGGAAGTCATATTTCCATTTGTCCACACTGTTATCTCAAAGATTTTTAATACTGTGTGAAGCTTATTATCCTATCATAATCAACTACACATACAACATATTAACTCATTTTATATGTAGTATTTTAATCTAAATACTTTAATTTTAATTTTTAATAAATTTTTGGTTAACCAATTTTAAAGGCGGTACTACCACATTTTTTCTAAAGACGGTTACCTCTCCAGGGGTATATCATTTGTATATATAACATGACAGATGGAAATAAAATCTTCTCAAACTATTTTATAGTAAAAAACAGCTGAATCACTTTTTAAACTCTTGACTATCTAAATTAGTGCTTTTTGACTAAGAGTCATAAAACCTCAATCCCCAAGGAGATATTATCCTATGGGAAATTACCTGAAAGATAATCTAAGATCAGAATGGGAGGAAGGATGCTAAACAAACTTATACAAAATAACAAGAGAAATAAATTCTCCAGGAAAGGGACTTAGTGGGTCAACTGGAGTTCATTTGAAAATATACCTAATGAAATAAATATTGAGTGCCTGAGTTATTGATCTTGTATAGGTAATATACACATGTAACCACAGTATCTAAAGACACCTGTCAAAAGGCTGTGCCCAGTTAACCTTAAGGAGTCAAAGAAGAAAAAGGGGAGAAGTAGTTATTATACCTCTCTTCTGGAAAACAGTATGGAAAAAAAGCCATTTCTATTTAAAGACACAGGTCTTACTCTTCCTAAATGAAATGTTTTGTGTCTTTCTAGTGAGAGGGGACAGAAAATTTTATGGAAGGGAGACAGAGATAGAAAGGCATAGAGAACAATTTCTCTTCCCTAGTAATTGCTTTTCCCCTTCATAGCTCAAAGAAGAAAGAACAGGAAAGGGAATGATCTTATCTAAGGACAAATGCTGGAAGGAGGATTGATATTTGATCAAAATGAAAGACTGAAGGGTAGGGGAAAAGACAAACTACTATTAAGAACTTTTGATACAAATTTAAGTAGGTAAAACAAAGGAGCCAATATGCACTTGAAAAGGGCAAGGGTGACAGTATGAATTTTAAGAAGATTTAGGAGAAAAAGATACAGAATCATGAATATTTAAAAGTCCATTTTTATAAGCTTGCTTTAAAGAATTATGTTTAAGCAATTTTCAAGGTTTATTTAAACTGAAGATATGATGAAACACATCTCCCTCTTCTTAACATGGGAGTGAAGGTAGGAGGAAGACCTATAAAGCTGTGAATTATTTCTTTTTGTTTAACTGTTTTCTTTGCTTAAAAAAAAAAGAGGTTCTTTCAGCAGCAACATTTGTTGGGAAATTATTGTGACTCAGGAACAAAAGGAATCCACAAAACTTAATACATTTAACTGTTCTAATAACAATTTATTTTTATATTAGTACTATTAATACAAATAAGGTATGGAAAATCAGAATTAAACTTGAATGAATTAGAATGTATCAGATTCACTCTTAGAATCATGGAATTCTGGACCTAGAAAAGTATTTTAGAAGTCATTTATTTCATTGTACCAATAGGTCAGTATTTGAACTCAGCTCTTTCAGACTCCAAATACAGCTTTCTTTCCACCTAGCTGACTGTTTGTTCTTAATTAATTTCTTCTTTCTATTGACTGTGTGGAACAATATTGACACTGAGTCAGCTAGCCTGGGAAGGAATGATCCAATTTGGCTTATTGAATTTATCAATTAATTCACTTTAACATACAGAAAAATTCCACGAGGCAGCAGTATATCAAAGTAGGTGTACGTAAGTATACTGACTGATTGCCTAACAGTACCTTGGCAACCACAAATCTTAAACCTAGGGCCAACACATTTGGCCAATATAAACGCCATCTATCACAATACAAGGTTTAATCTTTTTAGCTAAAGAGAAATCCAAGAACTTTAGCCAAACCTTCTTGTAGTTAAAGAGAATGAAGGCTAAGAATCCTAGGAGAAATGAAAAGTTTTTTCCAAAATCAGTTGTAATTAGATATTCAGGAAGATTATAAAGCTGCTGGCTTTTAGAGTAACCTTAATATACTCTCATCTCACTGAATTATAATAGGTTATATGAAGTCATAAGTAATTTTAAAAATAATCAGTTTTAACAAGGTAGTGGCCAAAACATAAATGTTCTCTCTGGGTTTTGGGGATGGGGGAAAGCACAGAGGAGAGTGGAGTATAGAGCAGATGCTGAATTGTTTTTAAGATTTCAGCTCTCTCCAATAATGTCTTCCTCTGATGCTTCTTTGAGGTGCAGAGGTGACCTTGGGTTCTTCAAGACTATGTTTGGAAAGCATAAAATCTCTATTAGGTGGACTAGAAAGACTTGGAATAAGACATGGTAACAGATAATGTGTCTGCCATCTGAGAAACAAAAGCACTATGTCTGGAGAGGCTAGTAGTATTATAGACCATCTACTAAAATATAGTGGATATGCAGTCTTCATCTTTACACTGATGAAATTACCAAATCTGGGACATCGCATGGCATATATAGACTTGGAGTTAAAAAGACTTGGGTTCAAATCCCACTTCTGACACTTACAAGCACCATGACCACATACAAGTCATTTAACCTCTCCGAGTCACAATTTTGTTACTTGTAAAATGGGGATAACAATACCCAGAGCACCTACCTCATAAGGATATTATAAGGCTCAAATAAAATCTTGGCAAACTTCACAGTTCTATAAATATTAGTTATTAGTGTTGCTTTAGGTGGAAAGCATAAGGATAAAAAGCTTTAGAAGTTCTTGGGGAAAAATCAGATTGAATTGGCAGGTATTACTGTATTTTTTTCCTTCAGGTATAGAAATTCTCTTCTGTAAATTGCAGTATTGCCATTAAATAAAAAGTCACTTCTTTAGTATGCTGCCTGAGATACATTTGCTGTACCACAGCTAAGAAAACTAGGCTAGCATTTCAAAAGTAATGTGGGTTCTTCAGCTAATCCATACCCCCTTGTATTCAGTGTCGCTCAAGATTTCTTTCCATCTACCTAAAATCATGTTTTGATATCCCATACACTTCTTGTAATTTGGCCTCTACCCCCACCACTGCACTGTAACTGCTCTCTTGAAGGGTAGTAATGAGCTACTAATTATCAAACCCAAACGTCATTTTTTTTAACCTTTAGCTTCCTTGATATTTGTGACACATCCCAGAATGATGAATGATACTCTCTAAATGTACTTGCAAAGTTTCCCCTATGTTTCTTTTGCTGGCTCTTCATCCTTTTCCAAATCTCTGAACATGCACATCTCTCAAGGCCTTACTGTGAGTTCAAAGGGACTTCAGAGGTCCTGAAGACTTCCCTTGATTAAAAAAAAAAAAGAATACCATTGATAATGTTCCTAAGCAGTCATCTAGCCTCCAAAACAAGTTGCCCGGTGATGTAGAACTCAATCCCCTCCAGAAGCAGTACATTTCATTTTTGGATAGCTTTAACTGAAGAAACTTTTTCTTTATATACAAATCTACCACTCTGCAACTCATTGATCTGAATTCTGCCTTTTAGGATCAAGTAAAAAAAAATTTAATCTCTCTCCTACATGACTACTCTTCAGATACCTAAAGATAAAAATCAAATTCACCTAAGGCTGTTCTCCTCTAGGTTAAGCATCCCCAGCTCTTTCATATCATTGGAAAATGTGACCCTTTACCATGCAGATATTCTAGAGAAATCTAGATAAGCTCAAGATGAGAAGGGGCTAAAAGAAATTCAAGACACAATTAGGAGATTTGGTAAACCCTGGTAAGAAGTGTCAAATCCTACCCAGAGAATAAGAACAAACTAAGACATAGAACAGTTTTGAAGTATGAAATGGAGGAGAAGAGGGAACTCAGATGATCTCTATTTTTTCAGTAAAGTAGGAGGCAAGCTCCACTGATAATAGGAGAGAGAAGATTGTATGAGGAAAGGAAAAAAAGGTATGCGACAGGCTTTAAGGAACGTGAGTCAATCAGGGAAGAATAAAAAGATACCCATATAAAATTACATTAACACATTTGTAATGGAGTCAATTATCAAAGTTGTTTCATTGTCTCCAGGACATCAAGAGTAGGATTGGAGAATCCTGAATTGGAGATGTTAGGGACAAATCAAGGTTTGGTTTTGGCAAGGCAGGAGTGGGTTTTGGACAAGGGAGCAAAATTCAAGTCTAAAGAATAGTGTATAGTTCAGCTGGTCAACCATAGTCTGTCTGTAAAGGAAAAAGTAAGACTAGAGCAAAGGTAACAACTAGCACAAGAAGGGGTAGAGGCACTGTTTTGGTAACCAACACAGAAGCTCACCTTTTCATCTTCATGTCACTCACAAATTTAATAATCTGTCTCCATCCACTTCTGTGAGAAAATATTGAACAGAAAAGGACAGGGAATAGAGCATAATGACATCATATTATAGACCTCTCCAGGTTAACATCAATTCACTACTCTTTGCATCTGTTTCTTCAGTAGGTTTTGCATCTACATTTTGAATCTAACACATTATTAGCATTCTCTTGATCTACCATTATAGTAATCTTGTAAAAAAATAAAAGAAAATGACGATCAGCTTGTATGAGACAGAATGATGAACTACTATTGGGTATTAGTAATCTACCACTTCTCTAAGTGCTTATAAACTATCCTTTACATAATGTGTTTAAGAATACTGCCAGTAATTAATCAAACTGATTGACACTTGAAGGAAGTTTGCTGAATGACTGATCTTGTCTGTAAAACCTCTCTCATATCCACCCCTTTTGTTCCCACTACCTTTGCTATTACCTTAGTTCTTTCTGTTTCCCTTCGCCTATCAAAGAAAGTATAAGCTCTCCACTATTCAGGATTCCAACTTACCTTGTTAGCTTCATTACTCCTTCCATACACTCTAAAATCTACCCAAAACTGAACTTTTCCAAATTCCCTACTCTTTTCCTGCACTCTCCCATTGCTGTACACATAGTTCCTCACACTATTCTTTAATGCTTAGAATTGGCATGTTCTGTTTTGTTTTGTTTGTTAATTATTCCCTTCCTTCTAAGTCAACTCCTCCATTAAGCCTAATTTGACTCTTCTAGCCACAACTTATCTCTCTCCTCAGAAATTTCATGTTATTTTGAACTCTTCCTTTGTAGTCATCATGTTTTAATATGTATTATAGTTATTTGTCTACATGCCTCATCTGTCTTAGAAGATGTAAAGATCTAAGATGCAGAACAGGAAGGTGGAGAGAACACTGGATTGGGGCTCAGAAAGATCTAGGATCAAGGCAGCTTTGTGACCCTGGGCAAGTCGCAACTTCTCTGAGCTGATTTCTTCATCTCTAGAAGAGCACCTCATTCCTAGGGTCACTATGAAGATAAAAATGATATAATGAATTAAAGTGCTTTATAAACCTTAATGTGCCATATGTGAGCTCTTATTAGTAGCACTGCAAAATGATTACATAAGTTTCTTGTAGGCAGAAATTGGTTCTTACTTTTCAAGGTATCTTCAAAGTCTAGCATGGTGTCCCATACGTAGCAGCTATCTATTGTTTGTTGAATTGACTTAGGAGAAAGTCTATTTATTTTTCTCTCATCACTAACCACAAGGAAAATGCTTTGTTATACAGAACTCACCTAGTACATTTTTGTTTGTTTTCTTTATAATTAAATTCCAAGGTCAAAAGTTTCTTCCTAGGCCTGAGTTCTGTCACAGTTAGTATCACTGCAAATATGCTACCAAGTGTGACTTCTCCAAAGAAACCTATCCTTATAGCCTCCTTTTTCATCAGTTTGGTCCCATCATTAAAGGGTTGCAGATTCACTGTCAGTTATCTATCAGAAATGATTTGAAGGGAAAAAGATGTCAAGAAGACTGGTTATGAACAAAGTTGCCAATTTTCAAAATTAGAAAAGAAATCAATTCTAGACTATGGGCAGGCTGATGAACTTACCATTGATCTCTGGCAAATTCTAGGGGAAAAAATGTTAAACAGAGGATAACTCTTGGGAAAAGAAAGGAAGACCCACAAAAACCCAGGATGCTTACTAATAAGTCACTTAATACTAAGAACAGGCACTTGATAAATGTTGAATTGAATCACGTAAAGTTAACCCAAGTCATGTAAAGTTAACCTGATCTCTTTGATAGGATTATTAGAATGATGAATGTATCTTGATGGGTAGTATAAATAGGACTAAGAAGATCTGGGTTCAAGATTCCCCTTTGTAAATTACTAGCTAGGTGATATCAGACAAATCATTTAACCTCTAAAAGCTTCAATTTCTTTTTTTTTTAAACAGAGATGATGGCTGACCTCAAGATTACCAAGAGAATTAATTTCCTTCTCTCTCTCCTTTTTTCTCTTTCCTTTCTATCCCTTTCTCTCTCTCTCTCTCCCTCTCTCTCTCTCTCTCTCTCTCTCACACACACACACATAAACACACACAAAACAACACAGGCACACACCCCAAACTGCTTCATGAAGTTATAGTATTATTTACAAAATATTAGGTTTATTCCAGCAAAACACTTACAAGGTCATTTATGACAGTCTGATGAGTAAGTTAAAGAAATAGGGCTTGGATAAGTATATGGTTAGATAAGAGTCAAAACTTAACAGAATTTTTGAGGTGGAAGAGCCCTTAGAAACCATCAAATCAATGCCCTTCATTTTATAGATGATGAAACTGAGGTCCAGAGGGGTGAAAGAACCAAGATTACGCAGTTGGAATCATATGGTTGAATAACTGTAGGCAAAGAGCACTGGTTAATGGTTTGGTGTCAACCTTGAAGAAGGCCTCTATTGTCTTGCCACAGGGATCTATCTGTCCGTCCTTGGCCTTACTCTCCATTTTTAATCAATTAACTTTGATGAAGACGTAGAAGGCTTATCAAGTTTGTACAGGGTAAAAAAGCTAGAAGGGATAGCTAATACAAGGGGTGAAAAAAATCAAGATTCCAGCCTTGATAGCTGTAGCATTTGGTCCCAGTTTACACAATGAAATTTACCAGGGCTCAATGTTACATCCTACATTTAGAGGGTTTTGGCTTTTTTTAAAATATCTATTTCAAAAGTACAGGATGGCGGACACATACTATGGCAGGAGTATTATGTCAGACTGGCCTGAATTAGGCCCATTCTACAATATGTAGTTTGACAGTAATTAGTGTTCAAATAAAAAAAAAAGTTTTACTTTTAGTTAACCACATATCCAATATAATCAACTGTGACACAGTTGCCACAAAAACTAATACAGTCTTAGGAGCATTAAAAAGAGTACAATGTCTTGCTCACAGAGCTGAACATTCTACTACTTATAGCAGGACAGCAGATGCTTCATAAATATTGGCTGAATTGAAGAAGAGCAGTTATAAATCCTCAATCTGCTATAAGTAGCCATGTGGAAATGCACCCCAGACGGAGGCAGTGTGTCGTACGCAGTGGGCAGAACGCTGAAGTTGAAGTAAAAGAGACCTAGTTTCAGATCCTGCCAGATACTACCTGTGTGACGCTGAGCAAACAAGTCACTTGGCCTCAGTTTCTACTCATCTGTAAAGTGAGGAGTTCAGACTTAATGACCTAAGCCCCATTCAGTCTCTAAATCCATGTTCCTGAGAACGACCTTGATCAAGGTACTTTATTTCTATGGGTCTCAGTTTCCTCACCTGCAAAGTGAGAAGACTGCCCTATATTTTTAATGTCCTGGCTCTAACATTCTATGCTTCTGTGATTCCTGCTTAGGTTCTGCTAACTATCCTCCTATACAGAAGATACAGGTAACTAAATAAAACAAATACTTGTTTACCTGTGTATTGTCCTGAGGGTAAAGAAGTATTCCTATCTCATGATTCCTTTCCTTCCCTTGGGATCAGTATCAGTCAATCAATAAGTACCTACTATGTGCCAGGCACTCTCCTTGGTGAAGGGATATAGAAATAAAAATGAAACAGTACCTGTTCCGAAGGCACTTACAATCCCTAAATCTCTTTATTCATCCCCAAACAGCCTTAATGAAGAAAATGTTATCTTATGCAGGTTTGATTCTACTATGCTTACATGCGCCATAGTTAAACTGATACATTACAGTAAAAAATACTGACCATCAAGGTTCCGATTTATCCAGTGAGGTTCCAGAAATGAAAATTTAAGGTGACTTAAACTAAATGCATTCCCAGATTATAAAAGGAATTACAGAACAATTGTTTAATGTGCTGTTCTAGGACAAAGCTTCAATCAAAACTAAATATAACTTTTCTTCTTGGACTTATGTCAATTTCTTCTACATAAAACAAAGTTTGAATACCAAAGTTTCAAAAAAAGCAATTAATTATTAGTTTTAAACCCTTAGTCTAAAAGTACCAAAAAAGCAATGTAAAAAAACAAACCATATCAAGGAAAATAATTATAATCAATGAAGTAATATAGAGTATTTCTAATAAAACACTATTGTTAAAATGTATTTTAAGTAATGATACATTTATATAAACTTTAAAATGCACCTTTATCATATAAAATTATTAAAAGTAAAATTTGCTTGTATTATTAAACATTGAGTATATTTTAAAACACTTTTCTAAAATATATATTTATTCTGTTTGCTTAAACCATACTTGTTTTTCTCCTTTTTAAAAGAAAAATCATAATACTTCTATGCATCCATGAAAATCTAAAGTAGACATTACATTTATCTTCATCCCAAATTATTCTACCTCATTTCTATTGTACAAACCTTACCCAATGATCATGTATACCTGTATGTATACCTAAAGAATGAATATAGACTAGCTACCATGATAAGAACAGGATCAAAAGAGGCTGTCTTTTACTAAAGAATTTAAATTGGTTATTTTCTAAATCTATTTGTCAATATCAGACACTAACGAGACATGAGAAAGAATTAATTACAGCAGGATAGCATACCAAGCTATGACTTGCATAGTAGGAGAGATTTAAGTACATTTTTAAATTCCCATAGTTATATCAACATAGTACCAAATTCCTCCAGACAATTAATATTTGCTCCTCCTTAAAATACTTTTAAAATAAAAAGTAAAAATGTTTTTACTTTTTTGGGTGTTAATTATGTTTTCTGAGCAAAAAGATTCACTGAAGAATAAATATTATAAAAGCAAAAATGAAACACCAATAGTTTAAAGAGAAAATTCCATTACTTCTATTTCAATCAGTCTTCCATATAAACTATTTTTTTAAATTGTTAGACACAAAGCCTCAGTTTCCTCATCTATAACAAAAAAGGGTTAGACAGACTGATTTGTCTTCACAGATGAAAATTCATAACAACCACAGTGTGGCAGCACCTACACTCTAAACCAGATTCTTAAAATCTGTCAAGTCACTATGATTAAATCTCTAGCTGACCCTGCTCTTTATAATGCACTTCTTTGATTTATCCTTATGGATCTAAATAATTAACTTTTAAATGGTGGGGCTATCTGGTTCATAGTACATTTAACTGAGAAATCATTCCATTTAAAAATATTCATAGATACAACAACTAAAATGATTGAGGAAGAATATGTAGAATAAATAGTATTAATTCCTCCCTGAAAGCATAGTGTCAAATTTTCCTGAGAAAGCCAAACTCTTTATAGCCTACCAAAGTAGAAAAATAGATATTTGTAGAAGGCTATAAATTGACATACATCTTTATCTGACCTTATATGACAAAGAAGTTTTCCATATAATTTATCTGTTCGACAACTGAAGGTTAAACATTTTGGTAAGATATTTTTGATGGAAATCTTTCTACAATATATTAAACAGTACCCTTTCTTGAATATTCAGAATATAAATTAATATTATTATTTAGAATATTGTGCAATATTCTAAATATAATTTACCTTTTTCTTGATTACTCATGGTTTAATTATGAACATTGAGTATCATACTATCCTAGTAATACAGTAACACTCTCAGGGCCTAATCAGTTGCATGGGAACAAACACAAGCTTGATAAATAATCCAAGACTGTTGTTTTATAAGATGTTTCTATTTTTCATATTTGTTCATTCTCTCCTGTCAAAATAACTTCTCACACAACTAGCTAATTCAACCATTAATTATTTGTGAAGGTAATTTTATAGACACACTCATGTATATATGTGTGTGTATGCATGATTATACATGTGTATGCATATATGTATCCATATACATGTGTTTGTATGCATGCACACATATAATTTACACCAAATATGCATTTTAGTCATGTAAAAATGATAAATCTTATTAATCAAAAGAAGCATCTAAGTGGTAAGCAAACAATTTTTCAACTATTAACTTTCACAATTTTCAAATTTCAAAATTAAAAGACTTCATATCTTACCTGTCTACTAGCTTTTTAGCAAATCCAAAATCAGTGAGCTTGATATGGCCTTCTTTATCTAATAATATATTTTCAGGTTTTAGATCTCTGTAAACTATTTCTTTGGAGTGCAGATATTCTATTGCACAGATAATCTCTGCAGAATAAAATAGTCCTGTGCTGTTATTGAAACGTCCCATGTTTCTCAAATAGCTGAAAAGTTCTCCTCCAGGAACATATTCCATTAACATGTATAAAAATCTTTCATCATGATAGGTCCAGTATCTGCAATATATAATTATATATGTTGTTAGTAAATCATAAACCACACTGATATCTTAAGACGCAAAATCTCAAAGTTGTCCCTTGAGAGAAATCATTTTAAGTCTAAATATCACAAACAAAAGTGGCAAGACTGGTATTACTTGAGTTAGCATGATAACCAAAGGCAGGCATTTGTAATATATTTCACTAAACAGAAGAACTTCACACAAAAAAATCATGGAGTCCAAAGGCACAAAAAAATGCAATGTCTAACTAATTACCTACATAAATTGGCATTACAGAAGTAGCTTGGCTAGCAAGAGAGAGCAAAGTAATGAAGCGTGAAATATGGACGGAGAAAGGAGCATCAGAACTAGAATGTTCTCAGGGCAGCTAGTTCAACATTTTCATTTTACAAATTAGGAAACTAAGGCCCAAACCAGCAAAGTGACTCATCCAGGATCACATAACTTCAGAAATAATAACCATTTTGTACTATAAGAAATGTCACATTCTCTTACACAGAAAAAGAAAAGGAAACAAAACACAAATTTGTGAGAGGACTAGAGTAGTGAAATCATTTGTATTGGAAGAAATTTGTCCCTTCTTAGGTAAAGAAAAGAAACATTTTAACAACCTTGAGTTCTGAGTGATGCACATCTTTACAAATGGCCACTTGCATGACGCTGGTTTTTCCCTTACCCCCCAATCACCAAAGGTTTTTCTGTCCCCCCAGCTTTTGTCAATCTAGCAACTACCTGTCCTGGCACAGTGGTATTACTTGCTAACAGGAAACTGTCTGACTCATTATCTCATCTATACTTTGTTCTTTTTTCATCCCTCTCCATATCAAATTTCCTTCTGGAGCTCATACAGGAGTTATGCTTCCATGTTTCCTTCCCTCTCTACTTTAACTGTAATTCTCTCTTCATTTTATTTGTGAGATAAAAATATTTAAATGCTTGGTCTCTAGAGCCAAACGAAGTTGCTCTAGGGGTTTTATTCTCAGTGTCCCTGTCCCTCAGCCTTTATATTGCCTCGTGGGAGCCCTAATCTGCTTCTCAGAATACTCCCATTCTTTACTTGATCCTCATATGCCTTTGTATCACTAGAGTTCATCACTTCCCACTCCCTATCCTCAGGACAGGGTCAGGAAGCAGTTGGCTACTGTTCCTTTAGAATAATACATTGTTTTTCACTAAGCCAAATCAGGAATTCATGGGCTGAGGGGATGAAGGGAAAGAGGGATATGAGAAATGTATTCTTGGTATGTTTTTCAATTTACTGAAGGAATCAACCTACTCTGCCATCTGTAATTAGATAAAGTGAACAGATCACTATCCTTTTTCTCATCTTACTGGCAACATTACACTTGTTTGTACAGAGGCAGAGAATGTCTTGCTTTATTTTTTTTAATGTTAAAATTGCAAGAATAGTTTTCTGTTTTTTAAAGTTGCAAGCACATCATTTTCCAACAATATCATAAGCTTTTGTGGGCTAACCTAAAAACGTAATCAGTATAAATAACATTGCTGTTTCTATGGAAGGAATAATTTCTAGTTTCACAAAGTCTATGTACACATGAATTCTAGAAACAAAAATAGTTTGTAAAACAGAGTCTTCTTGAGCCTCTTTAGTACAGTATAAGGATTATAACCATTTGACTGTCATTCCAAATAAAAGTAAGGAGTTCTTCAGTATAACTTGCCAACAGCAGAAGCCCTTGAGGCTCTGCCTAAATGACCAAGACTATATCCAAATGTTAGCAGTTCCATTTGATATGAGTATGACTAATAAACAGGCAAGGAGGATGCAAGTCTAAAAAGGCCTGTTGTTTTCAGCCCCTGTCTGGTCTTTACAATGGGGACCCAATTATCTGAGTATTTTAGGAGAATATATTCTACTTTTTCTCAGCTATCAAAAACAATACTGATTTCTTTACATGGTGACCAAAGGGGCAGAAGAGAGATAATGGAAAAAGGTGAAGCATCTTAAAGGTAACATCAGTGAAAGAAACCATGAGTGTGGCTTAGGAGGATAGAATTACAGAGTTATAAAGCTTTTAAGATTAGAAGAGTAACAGGAGTATTTGATTCCTAATGATGATACTGGGTCAAACTGTATACAGACACCTCAAACTCAGAGCTAAGGAAGGAAAGGACAGTAGACCTGCAGTCAAATGTATTGGGTTTGACTTGTAGCTCTGTCATTGGACCTTGAGCAAGACAATTAAACTTTTTGAACCTCTGTTTCCCAGTCTGCAAAACAGGGATAATAGCTGTCCTGGTTACCTAACAAGATTACTGAGAAACAAATGAGATGAATGCACATAAAAGGCAGTTTTATAGCAATTTATAAATGTAAGGTATCATCATTATTATTATTATAAACATATTGGTACAGGTAGCCAAGGGATTCTAGTTTTGACTCTGGCACTAAGTGTGATCTGGGTCAGTTTATAATCCCAAGTGAACCTCACTTTCCTCGCCGATAAAATGAAGGATTTGGATTGAAAAATCCTTGAGGTCTTACAGCTCTAAAATTATATAGCTCTCACTCATCTCGCTAATAAATAATATCATGCCACTTAAAATTCAGTTATAATCATGGCTGATGGTGCTATTTTATCTCTACTTTCAATAGTTTATATTGGTAAGGTGACAAGGTAATATCTGTGCTTTAGGAAAACCACTAAGGCAGATCAGGAGAAGATGGACTGGAGTAAAGAAAGGCTTAATTGTTTTTTTATTTTTATTTCTTTAGGTAATTGGGGTTAAGTGACTTGCCTAGGGTCACACAGCTAGTTAAGTGTTTCGTCTGAGGCCAGATTTGAATTCAGGTACTCCTGACTCAGGGCCAGTACTTTATCCACTTTGCTACCTAGCTGCCTCTTAAAAAAGACTTGAGGCAGAGGAGCTAACAGAAATGAAAAAAAAAATTCCTACCCAAAAGGCAATAATATTCTAATGGGGAAGACAACAATTTTATGTGTATGTGAGTGTGTGTGCATGTGCGTATATATACATACACACATGCATGTACATATATGTGTACATATGTGTGTATATCATGAGATTACTAAATATACACACAGAGGCATACACAAACATACACATAAAGTAGTTAAATATATAGTTAAATAGTGTGGGAGGCATGGCAGTAGCAATTCTGAAGATCAGAGCAAGGTTCATGCAAAAGCTGGTACCTAAACTGTACCTAAACTTTAAAAGAAAAGACCAACTCCATGAGGTAGAAGCAAGGAGGAAGGGAAACCATGCATGTGATACCACCAGTATAAGGACATGAAGTGGAATATTGTGAGTGAGAAACAAAGAGAAGTCAGTTTGGTTACGTATAGGAGTATGGTAAGGAGAATAATACCCAATGAGGCTGGAACTATAATGAGGGCCAGGTTGTAGAGAGTCAGATTAACTAATATTTGAGGTTTCTTCTAACTCTGATTTTTCCATTAGTCAATGAAGATAAAGTGAAAATTAGGCAAAATCTGGAAAAATCTAAATAACTAATATTTTGAGGGTATAAACCATAATGTAAACATATCAATTTATGAATTCACAACAGCCTCAAGAGGTAACATTTTGCAAAAGAAGGTAGTAGTCCAGATATTAAATTACGAACAAAATTTAGGATAGAAATCATTAGATTACCAGTTTCATTATTCTTCCAGAAGTTGTAAATGGGAAGCCAATTAATATTACAAGATAAAAACTAAATATATCTTGACACAGATTTTGCTGCCACAAAGACAGGCCACAAATGATGAAGTTAAATTATGTGGCCATGAGCTTTTCACTCAGTTGAAAGAAGAGCAACTAACACTCTTGCACTGCTGATAATTTTGTCTTTCAAAAGTTAGGATAACAAATAAGGAGAAATTCTATTCTATATATGATCCTGTCCAATGAGGAGGAATTTGTTGGTCAGACAGAAATCATGGGAATCTTGGGTGGAAGAAGCAACTTTTCCTTCCAAGAGTTAATGAAAAAAGAGAAGAAAGATAGGCTTTATCTGACTTTAACATGTATAATAACAATACAGACCTCAAGAGTTACAAGTGTCATCTTCCCTTGTAAGGAGGGATGTAAACAATTTGCCCTTATTAATAACATGCTGTTTCTTTCTGTCCCATTTACCTTTTTATGACTCTCTTGAGTCTTGTATTTGAAGATCAAATTTTCTGTTGAGCTCTGGTCTTTTTATCAGAAAGATATGGAAGTCCCCTATTTCGTTGAATATCCATCTCTTCCCCTGAAAGATTATGCTCATTTTCACTGGGGTAGTTGATCCTTGGTTGTAATCCAAGCTCCTTTGCCATAGGGAATATCATATTCCACGTCCTATGGTCTTTTAATGTAGAAGCTGCAAGGTCCTGTGTAATCCTGACTGTGGTTCCATGACATTTAAATTGTTTCTTTCTGGCTGCTTGCAGTATTTTCTCTTTGACCTGGTAATTTTGGAATTTGGCTACTATATTCCAATGGTGTTTTCAATTTGAGATCTCTTTCAGGAGGTGATCAGTGGATTCTTTCTATGGCTATTTTTATCCTCTGGTTCTAGAACCTCAGGGCAGTTTTCCTTTATGATTTCCTGAAAGATACTGTCCAGGCTCTTTTTTTCATCATGATTTTCAGGTAGACCAATAATTTTTAAATTATCTCTCCTGGACTGATTTTCCAGGTCAGTTGTTTTACCAATAAGATATTTTACGTTTTCATCTATTTTTTCATTCTTTTGTTTTTGTTTGACTGATTCTTGCTCTCTTATAGAGTCATTAGCTTCCATTTGCTCAATTCTAATTTTTAACAAATTGTTTTCTTCTATTAGATTTTGTACCTCCTTGCCCATCTGACCAATTGCATTTTTTAGGGACTTGTTTTCTTCACTGTACTTTTTCTTCCAGTTGGCCAATTGTATTTTTTAAGGACTTGCTTTCTACAGTTAATTTTTGTCCTTCCTTTTCCAAGCCATTGACTCTCTCCTGCATAACTCTCATTTCTTTTCCCATTTTTGTTTCTATCTCTCTCATTTGACTTTTAAAATCCTTCTTGAGCTCTTCTAAGAAGGCTTTTTGGGCTTCAGACCAGTTCATATTCTCTTTTGAGGTTCCAGATGTGGGTTTGTTGGCAATGTTGTCCTCTTCAGAATTTCTGCCTTGATCTTCACTCTTCCCATAATAAGAATCTATCGTACGTTTCTTTTTGCTCATGGTATTTGCTTATTTCCTGGCCTTTAAACAGACTGGGCTCTCCTGGTGGGAAAGCAGAGGGCACTGACCCAAGCTTCTTGTGTTGGGAGCCTAGGGCCTGGTCAACGGCTTTGTGTGCTAGGGCCTCCAATGTTGGCAGTTGGAGGCTGTAGGATTCTGGCAGCTTACCTGGTGTTGGGCTGGAATCAGCAATACTGGAACTCCAGGGGAAGGATTGGGTAGTGCAACTCCTGGAGATTTCCTGCTCACCCAGGCCTTTCCTTCCTTTTGCTTTCTTCAGCTCCTTTTAGATGGATGTTGTAGGGTGTTTATTTGTCTGGGGCCCCTTGGAGTGCTGCTTCCCTTGGTTTTGCTGAGGCACTGGGAGAGTCGGTTGCTGTAGAATGCTAGAGTGCTGAGGTGCCTGGTGGTTTTCTGAGCTGGTTTCCACCAGTTCCCCCACCCTCAATGAGGCACTTGGGGGTCCAGGTGTTGGTGTTTGCCTGCTCCACCACCTGAGCTTCAGGATCTCTTCCTGGTATGCTGAGGTGGGATGCCTCCCATTCTGTACTGCTCCCCTTCCCCCAAGATAAGAGGGGCCTTTCCAGTTAATTCCTCAAGCTACCTGGGCTACTGGACTGCTGCACCCCATCCTTCTTCTGGTTCAGCTGTTCCAGGGTTTTTCAAGTGGTGATATTTTTTGGGCTTTCTTGGAGTCAGGAAGACTCCTCTTCCTCAGTTCAAATCCCACTTCAGACACTTACTAGCTGTGTGACCCTGGGCAAGTCACTTCACTCTGCCTCAGTTTCTTATCTGTAAAAATGAGCTGGAGAAGCAAATGGCAAGCCACTCTAGTACTTTTGTCAAGAAAACCCAAAAATGGGGTCCATGAAGAGTCAGATATGACCAAAATGACTAACAACAACAATAAAGCTCAAATGAAACTAATGCATATATAAAATGCTCTGCAAACCTTTAAGTGCTATATAAATCAGTTATGTTCTGAAATTACAATGAATCCTTTTATATGTCAGCTTCTATTGGTTCCATCTAACTCTGAAATTTAAACCTGGCAATTCTGTAAAACCTTAAGCATGCTTTTATTGCATCAATATGATTCATAAAAAGTGGATTATTATTCAAGTAGCAAGAATTTAAGTGTTTACACAGTTTAGATATTCTGAATATTCATAATGGTTTAATTTTAATTTGAGGTTCACAGGTTCTGGATTTAATCCGATTTGGGACTAACAAGACACTAAAGTAGAGAATTCAGTTACTAAAGTGGCATTTGGTAAACATTGAAAATGTAATATTAATATTTTCAAAAAATATTTTCAGTGAAAATTAATTTACTGCTAGGATTAATGTCAGTTATTAACTTAGCATGAGATACTCAGATCATTCAGGCAAAATATAGAAGTAAACTCAATGGTGTGCCTTAGAAGATAAATTACTTCTAAGGCAAATCTATACTTTTTCTACACTACCAGAACTAAAAAACTCATTGAAGAATGAAAGTCTAATCTGTACTCTATCAATCACTACATAATTCACATCAAAACTTTTAGCCTGTTCCACCAATCTCTAGCAGTGTAGTAATACATTTTCCATTTTTTCCTATGTTTGGTCTATGACAACTGAGATTAGATTAGGTAAGATAGCAATATTTACCAAACACTACTACATGCAATGATAGCTCTATGGAACTGGCTATGTCAAGACAAAATGAATTCCTATGCTGGAAGGTATTCAAGCAGAGGCTAGAAGATCATTTGTCTGAGTTTCTGTAAACAGAATTTGTGTATCAGGTGAGAGTTGGGCAAGATTATTTATTAGAATACTTTTAATTCTACAATTCTATGATGGTATAGTATTCATTAAGGAGATTATCACAGAGTATAAAAGATGCATCTTTCTTTCTACCACTAGAAACCACAAAGTTTGCAATAAGATCCCACAAACATTTTTCAAAACTTCTTTATCCTGTTCCTAAGAGTGGGAACACATATTATGCAGTTTTCTTCTTTCTTATAAATTCTACTGCAGGGCAGGAAAGGGGTTATGGGGGTAGGGAGAGAGACTATTTCCTTTTTTTTTTTTAAGCAAGTGGAAAGAAGATTACCTCCAGCTTCCTGGGAAATACTAGACTAGGACATTCTTTCCTATTAAATGCTAGGGAAGCTAAACAGAAAGGAAAATAATTCTTTTTCTGTCATTCTAAAAGAAAGGAGGATAAGTAGATACTCCCCCAGAGAAACATTTCATTTAACCTAAAGAACTCATTTGACTTATTTAGCTTCTTTTAACACAAGAAAGAAAAGTCTAATGGGGGAGAAAGTGGGACAGTGAGTGATGGGAAGCAGTGTAGGTGAGATCTCATCCTTCAGACAGATCTAGAAAATGGACCAAACTGAATCTTGATGGGGAAATCCAGAAAAAAAAAATCAGAAATCCTGTACACAGCCCCTATCAGCATAAAAAGACAGACAGGGAGGTCTAAGGACACTGGCGATAGGGTGAGTCAAAAGCCTGAAGTGTGGACTCTTCAGTCCCCAGGGAGAGACTGTGCAGCTGGGCTGGAGGAGGTCCCAGACCTAGATCCATACCAGAACACAACAGTGGAGACAGGTACATACCCAGTTCTGGGTCACAGATCCAGGTCAAACTGAGAAGGAGACCTGTACAAAGGAATAGCATTCCTGGGTAGAGAGGGCCTGGGCTTTGTATGGATAAAGCAGGAAATTTAGAAGTTAGCCTTATGATATTGAGCCCAAGAGAAACAGGGTCTCACTTCCAGTCTAGCCCAGCCTGCAGAAGAAAAGCCAGGTAGTAATCTCAGACCAAAAGAGAACCAAAAATTCTGCTGCCCAAAGCCAACAGAACTCTCCACCTGGCTGACACAGGTGAAAGCCAACAGCAGACTACTTTTGCACAGCCTCAAACCCAAGTCCTGAGCCTGCAAAGCTCAGATTGGGGAGAAGGGGCAGCAATCTGTCTTTATCCTGGATTACTTCAGATGTATTGTCCTTGTGATCCAGGAATAACACCCAATACCCCAAGAAAACAGCCATAAGACCAGTCCAGCCTGCCCCTCAGAAGTGCAACAGAGTCCAGAGGTAACATCAAGTTCAAAGTCAAGAAGCAGTCTAGAAGAATGCACAAAGAACACCATCATAATCAGCTATTATTGGCAAAGAAGCTTAAGACATAAACCCAGAAAAAGATGACTCCAAAACATCTACATGCAATGCCTTAGATCAAAACACAGCTTGAGCACAAACGACTAAAATTCCTAGAAAAAATGAAGCAAGAGTTAAAAGAAAAAAAACTTTAATGTTTTTATAAAAGATTAAATTTTATAATGGAATGAGAGCACTTCAGAAAAAAATTGGAAAAGAAATGTGAGTTATGAAGGAAAGAATCGAAAAGGAAATTAACAGGATGGCCCAAGAGGTACAAAATCTTGCCCAAACAAAAATCTCTGAAAAAATCTGAATGGACCAAATAGAAGCCAATGCCTCTATGAGGCATCAAGAAATATTACAACAAAATCAAAAAGCTGAAAATAGAAGAAAATGTAATATATCATAGCAAAAAACAACTGACCTGGAAAACAGATCAAGGAGAAAAAATTTAAAACTCATTGAACTACCTGAACACCAGGACAAAAAAAAATAGTCTTAATATTTTATTTCAAAAAAACTTAAAAGAAAATTCACCGGAGAGCAAAGTAGAAATAGAAAGAATCTACCACTCACCTACTGAAAGAAATTCCAAAATGAAAACTTCCAGGAATATCATAACCAAAATTCAGACCTTCCAAGTGAAAGAAAAAATACTGCAAGAAATCAGAAAGAAAGAATTCAAGGACCAAGATGCCAGAATTTGCTTTGATTTAGCAGCCACCACCATAAAGGAAAAAAGAACTTTGAATATGATATTCCAGAAGGGAAACTATATGGGCATACAGTCAAGAATTACCCAGTAAAATTGAGTATAATGCCACAGAGGGAAGAAAACAACTTTTTAATGAAATAGAGGACTTCCAAGCATTTTTCATAAAAAGATGAGAGCTGCAAAGAGACTTTGGAGTTCAAACACAAGGGAATAGAAATATAAAAAGGTAAACATGAATGAGCAATGGTAAAGAACTAAACAAGGATAAATTTGCTTACATTCAAATACATGGAGATAATACATGTCTCCTCTGAGCCCTTTCATCATCAAAGCTCACATAGGGAGCTCAACTTAAAAATAAAACACCGGAAGAATTAGGCACGTGAAATGAAATAAAAAAAATTTTTATCCTATCTCTAATTTCTTTGCTTTACGATTTTAAAAAATGTGCTGTATTAATTAACACAGCTCATTCCTTTGAGGCATTCTTAAATTCCAGTCCTTTAGCTAACAATTTAGCAGGATATAACCACTTTACAGTTTTGGGGCCCAGTTTAAATCATGGTACTTGTCGACTAGATCCAAGTAATTCTAGGTTTCACTTGTGCAGAAACAGCCAAACTGCTAAATTAATTGTTTTGGTCTATAAGGTGATCATCCCATATAGAAAATGGTGAAAAGATCAGGTATCATGGGAACAGAGATCAAAGCATGTGGAAAAATTTTGCATTGTATGTATATGGGCTGTTAAGCTTTCATGGTAGTAATGACAGGAGACCTAAAACTTTAATCTCATTATTTAGGTCTAGAGGAGGAGAATTACTTGTAGCAAACTAGTCCTCTTTCCTACTTTTTTCATTAACCAAATAACCACTGCAATCAAGTCACCTGCTAGAACTGAGTAGAAAGAAGGCATCTGGGATTCTTTGCCTGCAACAAGCAATGATACTGGTAAGAGTTTAGAGTAGATACAGCTGTAAAAGGACAGTCTTTACTCCCAAAAATCCCAGAACTCAAATGCTATTTTAGGTTTGTAGGGAGATTTTTATTTACTGATAAAGCATTATCTTTCTTTGCCTCGAAATGAAGACACCTGATATGTGGGTGTTTGAAATGCAAGGAAGTCAATTAAGTATGCATTTTTGCTCCAACAAAGAACATGTTTAAACCATCTGCCTTAAGTAGTTATGGCAAGTCACTATGGTTGTCTTACTTTCTTACTATTCTGAAAATCATCATTCATAGGGCAAGATATAATATAGGCCAATAAAGATACACTTTTAAATCTCATTTAATGGTAGCCTGTAAGTGATTATTAAATAAAGACCAAAACCAGAATACCTGCATCTTGAAAAACATTAATAAAAAGAAGCAAGAGTCCCTTAAGGCAAGGGTGGCATAAACACCAAATAGGGAAGCCCTCCACAAGTACACAAAATGATGATAAAAATAAAAATGGGCTTGGGAGAATTTTCTTCCCTATCTGCCATAAAAGCAACAAATAAAGTGTTCTCTTCCTCCACTTTTATAGAGGAGAATAAAGTTACTTTGAAAGTAACACCAAATCTTCATCTTCCTAAGACAAAAATTTAAGAAACAAAGCTTTAGAACTACTTCCTTTTAGAGCTGGGTATGTGTCAATCAAATCAGAAATAGAAGTGGATTTCAGCCTAGAAAAAATGAAGAACAGAGTAAGAAGTGTCCCCTCCCCCCAAAATGACAAGACATTCTAGGAAAGGATAAGAAAATTTTATGCCTTGCAGAATTCTTTGTTTGCTTAAAGAGAATTCTAAGGATAGCTGCCCATGTCAAGATGCTCTCCCTGGACCCTCTGCTAAGTGCAACTGACTTTACTTCTTCCTTCCTCCCGATTGTTGATGTCTTGTGATCAAGCTTAGGTGAAACCACCAAATCATTTCAAAGAACAGATTTTTTAAAAAGTCTGTAATTATATACTATAGCAAATGACAAGATGGAAATTCTACTCTAGACTCGACAGTAGCTAAGTGACAAGAGGAGGTCAGAGGATAAGGCCACAGAACTTTTGCAGGAGTAGAGGAACCTTTGAGATACTTTTAAGACTAAGTTCGGAGACAGGAAGAGAGATCAGAGAAGGGGAAGAGAAAAACAAACCACAACAAAATCCAACAGATGCATATACTTTAGGAAGGGTGGGGTAACAAATTTTAAAAATATACTCATTTTCACCTAGAAAAATGTCTTTATGTAAAAACAAAACTTGTACTATAATTTTCTAAATTTGAATGACATGTACATAGCTAAGCACTTATACTTCTGCAACAAAATAATTTGTAAAAATTAACATCTTTCATTTGGATTTTTCATGTGAACACTGGCAAACACCAATAAACTTATATCTAACATATATTTTCATTTTTATAAATTCATGTAAGCCTCTAGAACACCATTTCTTAAATAATTATTACAGTGTGTCACGTAGTGTCCTAAAAGTCTTCAATACTCTTCTAAAATTAAGGCACCCAAGAAGCACCATTATCATCAGAAAGGATCTGGTTTGTTAACACACATCCTATATGGGAAACTTTTATCACAATTAATTGCAAGCCAAATATTCAATTTAAATGAGCATATTTAACTTTGAAAACTATTTATTGGCTTGTTTTTTTAAAAATAATTGTTTTTTTACATTGCCTTCATTTTCTCCTGTATTCACCCCCCCCATCCCAGAGCCATCTCCTATACATTAGCTTGCTAATTAATTTCAAGGTATCAATTGCTATGTTATAGCTTCGGGCTCAACTTCCAGAGCTCAGCTTCCAAGACCCTTTTTCTGCAAAAAGGGTGAGATAGGTGAAGGGCAGGAACTATACTGATCATCCTTCATTCTGAAATGAAGAACAAAGGAATTAAATTAAAAGCTTTTGCACAGAATATCAAACTGTCAAGAGGGAGAAATATTCTTGTCAATTACCTCTGATAATAGGGTATTATCCAAGATAGGTATTTGTGCCAAGTCCCTACATAATACTAATAGACAGTCATTCCCCAATGGAGAAGTGGTCAAAGGAAATGAAGTTTTCAAAAGAATTGCAAAACAACAACAATCACATGAAAGGCTGTTTCAAATCACTAATAAGAAAAATGCTAAACAAAACAATTGAGGTTTCAACTGATGTCCAGAAAATTGGCAAAGATAACAAAAGATAGAACTATTCAATGCTGGAGAGGTTGTGGAAAGACAAGCATGCTAACACACTGTTGATGGAGCTGTGAATTGTTCTCACCATTCTAGAAAGCAATTTATGTGGAAAAAAGCCAATAAATTGCTAAAAAAAAATCCCAAATTTCTGAATACAAACCTCAAGAAGGTCCAAGATATAATGATCCCATGGACGTCAAAATTTTCAGAGCAGCACTTTTTGTGGTAGCATAATAAACAAACAAAACAAATTTTTAAAAAACCATACACTAGTGGGTTCCCATCATTTGGGGAATGACTAAATAAATTATAATATATGCATATACTGGAAAACCACTGTGTAGTAAAGAACAACTAACATGGGAAACAGAAAAACATGGGGGGAAATCTATGAACTGATGCAATCAATAAGCATTTATTGACTACTATGTGCCTGCTATTACAAGTAAAAGAATGAAACAATCTCTGCTCTCAAACAAGGGAAAACACACACACACACACACACACACACACACACACACACAGAGAAATATAAAGTAGTTAAATACAAGATAGCTTGAGAGAGGGGGCACTATTGTTTACAATTGGGAGGATGAGAAAAGGTTTCATTTGTTTTGAAGGAAAAGAAGGATTCTACTAAGAAGAAATGAGGAAAGAATACATTCCAGGGATGGGGAGGAGGCTAGCACATGGACATATGAGATAGAGCATAGTACATAAGGAACAAAAAGAAGACCTATCTGTCAAGATCACTAAACGTTGGGGGTGAGGTGGGGGAAGAAAGTAATGTTCAACAAAGCTGACAGTTTCTGAAGGACTTTAAAAGCTAAACAGAGGTGTTTTCTCTATTATTCTAAAGGAAACAGGAAACCACTAAAGTCAATTGAGTAGGTGAGTGACATGGTCAGATCTGCATTGAAAGAAAATCGCTTTGTCAGCATGGAGGATAGAGTGAAATGGGGAGAAACATTAGGTTGGGAGATCAATTAGGAGACAATAATCAAAGTGAGAGGCGATGAGGGCCCGAACTAAGTTGGTAACTGTGTGAATGAAAGAGATGGGGTTGAATGGAAGAAACGATGTGGAGGAAGAGATGGCAAGATTTGGCAACTGAATGTATGGTTTTGTTGTGTGAAGAAGGGTTAAGAGTCAAGGATAAGGCTGAGTTTAAAAACCTGAGAATATGAAAGAATAGTGGTGCCTTCAACATTAATGTAGAAGTTTAGAAGAAGGAAGGTTTTGGGCAAAAGATACTAAGCTCTGTTATAATCATATTTGAAATGTCTCCATGACATCTATTTTGAAATGTTCAATATGCAATTGATGACATGCAAACATAGCTCAGGTGAGAGAGTAGGATTGAGAATGAAGAAAGCAGAACCAGGAAAACAACATACATAGCAACTATAGTAATGTATGCAAAAAAGAACACTAAAATGAATGCTGTGTAAGTATCATCGCCAATGGCAGCTCCAGAGAAGAAAAGGAACTATGACTCTGGAATGGCGGGTATACAGAGAGAAATATTGTCAGGCTTTTTTGTTTGTTTTTTTTTTTTTCATTTTGGTTATGGGGTTAACTGCTTTCCATATCTACAAAGGACAGCTCATAAAATTGGGTGGGTAGGTGAGTAGGTAGTTGGGGGAATGACTGATTTTTTTCAAGTAATCAACAAAACTCAATTTTTAAAAATTATGTTATAGAACATTTCTAGTATTATACTTTCAGCAGTTACATGAATATGCAAAACGTATTTCATGGGTTTTTTTTTAAAAGCTTACTCAGAAAATCATGTTTCATTGTAAATCTCTAAACTGGAATCCAATGTACCCTATGATGACAAATACTAAATAACTAATTTTTTTAATTAAATGCCATTCCATTTCTAGAGTGAATGACAGAATAAAATGCTTGCTTTTATAGATATATGCTCATCAAAATCAGCAGAGAGAAATTAATAGATTATTTGTCACTAAAAATATAGATTTTTTGCCATCAGTGCTTAATATTTTCTTTTGACTGATGCTAAGATTTCCTAGGATACTTTCAATAACATTTTTTTCTCACTTTCAAACATGAGCTCCCCTTAGATTTTCCCAAAGTAGAAAAGTTTAGTCAGTTTGCTAATAGCATTAGAAGGTCTCTTACACTAGATGGAGACTAAACACATTACTCTTTTATACAGTCTCTACCTGACACAAAATTTCCTGGTGTTCTTCCACACTCATCAGCTGACTTTAAAATTTAATTAGTTCAACCTATATATAAAACAGCACATACACTCCCCTTTCCCTGACAGATACTAAACATAAATTAACATTACATTCAAACATAAGCTACCAGACAACAAATTCTATTGCCCCAAAACATAAGTAAATGGGCATTTTAACAAATATAAGCACACGCTTTGTAAAACAACATATGCGAGAGTCTGATACTTTACAAAGAGCACTGAAGCAAAAAGATCTGGGTTCAAATAATTTTCCTACCTATGTGACTTTGGGCAGTTCACTTAGCTTCCCTGGCTGAGCTTCAGTTTCACTATCTATATAAAATGAGGGAGTTAAGTAGACTTTCACGTATCTTCTAGTTATACATCTATGATCCTAAAAGACATGTCCCTCTCCCTTCACTGTCTCTGAGGACTCTAAGCCTAACTCTTCTCCCTCTACGTAGACATCAAGCCTATATCCTGGCAGTGACTAACATGACCAATCCATCTTCCCTTTCTCCTCCATGTAGCACTGCATGACATTTTTCCTTCATAATTCATGATTTAGAGTCTAATAAACTCTACCCCCACCCCACAAATGCACACATTTGTTTTTATTCCATTCTTGTTCTTTTTCTCTCTTTCAACTTTTAGCCTGCTGTACTTGGGGCAAGGGGAAGATTTGTTTTTAAAAATTTTAAATTTGTTTTTAAAAAATTTTTTAAAGCTCTCATTTTGTCTTTTTTTTTGTTCTATTAGCAAAACAAACAACTAAACAAAGCCATTTAATAGGAGCTGAACATAGTAGCATGTCAGTATTGGGGGAAAAAAGAAAATAATTCATTTTGAAGTCAAATCAAATGTAAAAATTCTTCAGTACCATCAACCTCTAAAACTCCTGACAATGTGCACTAGCCCATCACAGGATTTCTACAAAAGACTCAATCTACTGTTTACTCTTCTAATTAAATTTGCTTTTTCCATAGTGCCAATGGATATGTTTTTTAATAATGTTATTTAAATTCATATTTTTTCTCTTTAATTACTAGTATTATAAAACCCTGTTCTCCATTTTTTTCATTATTAATATACTAGAAATTTAGCTACATTATGGGTTAAATAAAGTTGTGTAGGCTAGCCTGGAGACTTAATCATTATTCTCTATTGCATTTGTGTGTTTCTGGGTGAAAATGCATTCCAACTTCCAAATAGTTTATCTGTAAAACAATTTTTTTAAACACAGCCCTTTTTCAGAGTACATACTATCAAATACAACAAACTTCTAGGTATAACATGGATAGTCTAGTAGAGTTAGTAGACAGTGTTAGTAAATGGAAATATCACATAGAGGACCTAAGAAGCTATTACATTAAAATGGTTTAAAAGTATAGCTAACTAGTACAAAAGAAAGACCTTTCCCAAAATAGTTATTTTCTGTTATATCATAAAACGTGAATCTTTAATTTCTGATGGAAATTTTTAGTGCGATAATTTCTGTGTTACCCAGACATGCTTCAGAGCAATCAGTGGTCTAATGGGAATCCAGAAACTGATGAGTGAGTTTGGGCAATTCCCTTAAGCACTCACTGCTCCAGTTTCCATGACTCAAAATGGGGATTCCACCTACACTTACATACCTAACAAACATGCACTATATAACCCCTTGAAGGAAAAGTACTATACAGCCACATTAACTCTTGATTATCTGTGCCAGTAGAAGCAACCATTAATACAAATAACCAACATTCCAGATAGTTCAGAAGCTCACATCAAGGACTCAAGTCATGACTCTCAACCAGTCATGGGCTGTGAAACAGGCCAAAAAGAATATGGCTATCAAGTGCATGTAATTCCTTTGCTGTGATCATTGTGAAGCATGGTAAGAACAGGACCAGGAGTCAGGAGAGCTACCTTTGCTACTAATTTACCATGTGACCTTGAACAAGTCACATTATTTTGTGTGATAAGGTAAATGAACTAGATAACTGGTAAGGTCCTTACTCACTAGTTTCAACAGTCTGTGATTTTAATTAAATCGAGCCATAGGAGGAGGTTAAGTTCCCTCTTGCTACCTCTAAAAGCAGAACTATGGCCCCAGCTTACAATAGCCAGTCAGTGTTCAGGGTCTAGCCTATGATGGTCTAGATGTTATTCACAATTAGGAACTGATTTTATTTCAGTAGTTACTATTAAGTAATCAGGATTCACATATTTTTACATTTGTTACAGAATACAGTTAATTAACAGAGGAAACACACACACACACACACACACACACACACACACACAAAACCCCTAAATGGGGAGGGAGTGGGGGGAAGACTTACAATCTGATCAGAAATGGATGGTTGACTTCTTTCAGGACTGACTTTTCATTGTGCACATGCTGCTCTTGCTTTAGCCGAATGACATCTGGAATGCTCATTACCTTCAATGCAAAATAATGTTTGGCTGTTCTTTCTTTCACTAGGTGAACTCGTCCAAAGGTACCTGTGCCTATAAATTTAAGAAAAAAGATAACAAAAATCAGTAAAGTTTTTCCACATTCAAGAAAAGTGTGTTGATGAGATCTAAGAAAGGAGTTTATCATTATTACCATCATAAACTGAGGGCCCACTTTTAAAAAAATCATCTTTAAGGGGATATTCTTATTAGTGTCTGCCTGGGATTTTAAAAAGAAATATAGAAGAGTGCTATTTTGGTCACCCATTTTGCAAACAGATCTTGACTGGTATAAAAATTCCTAAAAGGTGAAATAATACTTACAGCATATTCCTTTCAATAATCCCCTTCAAAAGTCACTACTTTCCAAATCTTTAAAAATAAACACAAAAGGACACAGTATTGAACCTCCTCATAAACTATCTCAAGGAATTTATGTGGAAAAGATGTGCATTAGACAATATAGTAGGACCGCGGGATCAAAGATTTAAAGCCAGAAGGGACCCTTAAAGGTCATCGAGTCCAACCCTTTCATTTTAAAGATGAAAAAACTGATAAATAAAAATGTAAGTGGGTCATGCAAATAGCAAATGTCTAAGGCAACACTTCAATCTAAGTCTTCCTAAGTCCAGGGCCCTGTCCACTAGATGTATTCAGCACTGTTCGAATGGCTAAATTCCAAGAGTAGCCATTAACTCCCCATTTCTACTGGGGAAAAGGTATCTAGAAGAGTGTTCAAAGGATCTGTCCTCAGCTTTGTAGTTTTTATTATTTTTATAAATAATTCTGAGGAAGGCACAGATGGCAAGTTTAACAGATTTTGCTGACAATGGAAACATAAGAAGGACCACTAACATGGAAATGACAGTCAGGATCCACAAAAAGAATACTAGGCTGAATGCATTAAAAAGAATCTTAATAGGTACAAATGATAAGTCTTACATCTGGGTTCAGAAATTGTCTTGACATAGGAATAGTTAGACTAGTTTGTCTGAAAAAGATTTTTGTCACTTCAGTGGACTGCAAACTCACCAATGTGACATGGTAACAACAACAACTACAACCGAAACTAATGGGATTTTTAGATGCATTAAAAGAAACATAGATTCCAGGAATATGGAAGTTGACAATCCATTTTTATTTTGCCCTAGTCAGACAATATCTGAAGTGTCTAATGATGATTACCACAGTTTAAGGAAAGATAATGAGAATCTGAAGAATACTCAAAAGGAGGTATGGCATGAGAGAAAACAAGAAGCGTCTTGAATCCATGGAAAAAAGAAGAGTGGGTAGGAATGGAGAAGGAGGGAAAAGGAAGACGGATATGATAGCTGTCTTCAAGTATTTGCAGGACTGTCATCAGACCCAAGGGGTAGAAACAGGAGCAATGGGTAGAAACTGTAAAGAAGCAAATTTAGCTTTGAATTAAGAAAAAGCTTCCTAAGAAGCAACACCAACCAAAAGTACAATGAGCTAAGAGGATGTAATCCTTCAGAAAAAGCTGTCCAAATTCATTAGCCCTATTTTCTCATCTTCCATTCTCTTCACAAGTCCTTGAAATATAGCTTCCAGCACCACTGCTCAACTCTTTCTTACTAAATGCAATCATCTCTCAGTCTTCATCCTTCTTGACATTTCCACACTGTTAACTACCTCCTGTTACTGGATAGTCTATGTTGCCTGGGTCTTTATGACACTGTTATCTCATAATTCTCTTCCAGTTTGTCAAGAATGCACCTTCTCAAGCTCTTGTACAGGTTCATTATTCGTGTCCTGTCTCCTATGTGTGGTATACAACCTAGTTCTTCTCTCTCCAATCTATACTCTCTTAATAACTTCTCCATTTCCCATCAATACAAATGTCATTTCTATGAAAATGACCCCCATATTTACATATCTACCCTCATCTGTCTCCTAAGTTGAGGGTGTGGTGGAAAACACACTGAACTGGGAGTCATGAGACTATTTGTGCAGCCGTGTTTAAATCACTTTACCACACTGGACCCAAGTTTCTTTATTTGTAAAATCAAAGTATTGCACTAGAAGACTTCCAAGTTACTACCAAGTCTAAATCTCTGATCCTATATCTCCAACTGCCTAATGTCATCACTTAAAAGTCCCATAAGCATATCAAACTCAACATGTCCAAAAAAGAATTCATTGTCATTTCCTCCCCCACCCTAAAAATTAAAAAATAAAAAAAAATTAAAAAAACCCTAACCCTCCTCTTAACTTCCCTAATTGGGTGCTGCAATTCTTCCAGTTATCTAATTCTCTGTCTAGAAGTTAAACTTGACTCTGCACTCTCTTCCTCCCCTTATATTAATAATTTGACAAGTTTTATCAAGCCTCCTTTCTCAGCATTTGTGGAATCTGCCTCCTTCACTCTGTTCACACTATAACCACTGCCTCTAAGCCTCCATCGCCTCTTCCCTGAACTATTTCAACAGCTTTCAAATTAGTTTCCCTGAATAAGTTTCCCTTCCCTTCCCAATCCCTTTTCTAGACAGCTGCTAAATTAAACTGATGTTCCTAAAACACAGGTCTGAACTTGTCACTTCTCCTGCTCAAGAAACTGTAGTGGGCTTCCACTGCCCTTAGTATAAAATACACACTCCCCTGCTTGGCCCTTAAAGCCCTTCACAGTCTGACTCCAGAATGTGACCTTTAACCTAGGTCAAACTGGCCTATCCCCTACTACTGTGCCTCTGCACAGTCTGTATCCCTTGCCTGGAATGCTCCCACTCTCCACATCTGCCTCTCAGAAGTCTAGGTTTCCTTCAAGGCTCAGCTCAAGCACCAGCTCTTTCAATAGGGTTTCCCTGAGTCATCCCTAGTCATGGCCATCTCACCCCATCACTGTGTATAGATTCTTATTTACTTAACTGTGAACATGTCTTCCTAGTAAAAGGTAACCTTGTAAATAGCAGGGATTGTCTGCTTTCTGTCTTTGTATCACTCTTGCCTAGCACAATACTCAGGACTCTAAAAATTCTTCCTTTTATCACTTGTAGACTGAGTCCCCCATTAGCGGGCATCTTCAATTAGAAATGTTTACAGTTATGTTTTACTACAAATACAGACTACAAAGCCACTGACGTTCCTTCCAACTCTAAAATTCTGTTATCTTCACACACCTGACTTATCTAACTCTTATTTTGGTTCATCGCGTCATCTGAAACTAGTATACAGGTTAACAAAACATTTTTTAAATAAAGAAGATTAAGGCTCTTTTCAACTATGATTGGAATCAACCTCAGTTACCATATGCAATTTGTTTAGATAAGTACTGAAAAGTTACTTACAGTACTACAGATATGAATTTATTCTGAGCAAAAGAACTTGTGTGTGACTGAGGATAAGTCTCCATGAAAGAGAAAATCAAAAGAAGAGGAAGAACATTTCCTGAGTATCTTCTTCTAGTGTCTGTTCCCTTCACCTCTTCTTGCTTCTCACAATTTCTTCCATAGACAGAAAGAATGCTTTGTAGAAGAGATTTTGGAATTTATCTGGTTCAACTGCTGAACAGGAAGACACTGAGGCCTAGACCAGGTCAAATTTTTGGCTGAAGTGGGAAATTTGAACCCAGGCCTCTGGACCCCAAATCTTTCTGTCACATCATAACTGACAAGCTGCTTAATATACTGGGGGGAAAAATAGGCCCAATGGCTTTTGGATGCTTTAAAGCTTTGGGTTACCCCTACCTTCTCACACTCAGACTTACCAAACCACCTGGGTACCAGAAAAATCAGACCTTGTTGGCATTTTCCAGCCTTTACAATCTTCTCTGGACAATCAGCATAAAAGATTAGCATATCTACAAGGAATTACACTTTAATTCCCCTGGCTCCAGCCAGAAGTGCAGGTTTTCTAACAAAGAGAGGGTTGTCCCCATAAGCTATTAAAATAGGTGCTCAAATCCTGCTTTTAGAAAGCTTTTACCTTCAGCCAGACACCCTAGTCACAGGACTAGCTTTTAACGATGCCTATCTTGGGCCTCCTCCTTTGTTTTGTTTTGTTTTTTAATTAGCTTTGCTTATGCTGAAATTCAGGTAGGTCTGCAGTAAAGAGAAGATAATGTATTCCTCCCCCCACCCCACTCCACATGCACACACCTCTCTAACAGACAGTAAGTACATATGTACTCCCTGGCTCTAGGCAGATGTGAAGGTTCCTACTGACATTGGAAATCTTATATCAGGAGTTAATACATGAAGCTTTGTTGGGAAGATTTCTGAAATGCATCCTAATACTTGTTAAATGGAGTTTATCCGTGTGTATGTGTGTGTGTGTGGTTTTCAAGAATGTAATTCCAATTAAAAACTATATTAAAGCTCAATAAATTCTACAAAATCTAAGCCTAAGAAAAGCTAGGCATAGTGTAGTATATCCCCTAGATCTGGAAGGAACAGGCTTCTAAGACTTCAGAGAAAAAACTTGTGGGCTCCTGTAACATAAAATTCAACAAAGCTACACAGTCATATTCCAAGAAAAATAGGATGCTCTCAAGAATGAAATTCTGGTTAAATTATTTGAGAAAGAGGGGTTGTTTTTAACCTGGGGGTCAATGAAGAGATTTCAGGGAGTCTGTGAATTTGGATGCGGAAAAAAATTGCGACTTTATTTCACTAATTTTTGGTTTCCTTGAAAATGTTATGTATTTTATTTTATTCCTTTATAAAAATTATTCTAAGAAAATGGTCTATAGGCTTCCCTACACTTCAAAAAGGGTCCATGACACACGAGTGATTAAGAACCCCTGAGCTAGAGAGTTTGGTCTAGATATAATATAGTTAGATGGCTGAATAACCAGACACAAGGATTGCTGCTTAATCTTTGGCTAATGGCTACCAACCTGAAGGGAACTATCTAGTAGTGTCCCAGGGCACAGTCCTTACTTAGTCTACATATGCACTGTCCAACAACCTAGGCAAGAGAATCTGGACCTGAAGAGCCCATCAGGCTGAAATGATGAGTTAAATCTAATAAGAGGAAATAAGGGTATATGGAGACGTATGCTTAAAAAAAAAAAACTAACTGCAAATGTGCAGAATGGAGGGCATATCTAGACAAGTGAATCTGGAAAAAAAAAAAGAAAAACTCGGTGCTTCAGCAGATTTCAAAGCTCAGTATCAGTCAAGAGCATGATATAAAAGCAGCCTAAAAGCTAATATAATCATAGATTGTATCTAAAGCAAGGGAAATGATAGTCTCGCTGCTCAGACTCTACCCAGAATATTCTGTTCAGTTCTAAGTAGTCACACTGATAAACTGGAACGTCTTCAGAGTAGGGTAACTAGATTAGTAAGGGGGTTGTAGAGATCATGATATAGGAAAAACCAAGGATGCTTAAGCTAGGAAAGTGAAAACATACTAGGGGACAAAAAAAAGTTTGTAGGGTTGTTGTTTTTTCATTTTTTTAGTAGATGGTTTGAGTTTTAAATAGAGTAGCTAAAAAACTTTGATGTGAAAGCAGAATTAAACTTGTTTTACTTGGCCCCAGAGGAAAGAAGTAGAAAGGTGGGAGTTATAGAGACATAGATTTTGGTTCAGTTTAATGAAAATCTTCCTACCACATAGGGCTGTCATAAAGTGTAATGGGCTACCTTAAGACACAGCAGGTTCCTCTTGCGCGGACATTAGATAAAACTTGTCAGAGCTGATATACCAGTAAGTAAATACATGATAGATGACCACTGAATTTCTTTCCAAATTTAAAATCATTTGATTCTACCCATTTTTCTTTTCCTATTCAAGTGAATGAATGATATGTGATATGTATCGTGATATATATCTGAAATAGTATTTCACTGCCCAAAGCATTTGAAATAATACATATGCCAAGAAGTAGTATAGAGCAAAAGTGCCAAATACAAGGTCCAAAAGCAGTATGCGGCCTACAAACACAGACCTAGATAAAAATGTAATTGGGCAATATTTAACAAAATAGATTAATAATAAGATAAAACATAGATAATGTCACATTTTAAAACTAAGTCAATGTATGGACAGTGGGATCCTTCTGTATGGATTGATGGTTCCCTTTTTTATTTGAATTTGACACTTACTGGTTTAGAGGACAGAAGGCCTGCCTTTGCTAAAGGAAGACTTCGACTCAAGCCCTGCCTCCACCTTCTAATAGCTGTGTGATTATGGGCAAGTCACTTAACCTGGAGGGCTCTACACAACTCTCTATAAGTTGTGGATGAATTAGTCATCTGAACCAGTAAATTGAGCTTCTTTTCCAGAAGCTCCCCATATAGATTCCATCAGAGCCTTGAACCTCTGCCTCCTAAGGGAGGGTTGGTATATAGTAGAAAAGAACACACAACAAACTGATTTAAAATAGGGCTTTCCTGGTGAGATTTCAGGTGGATCCCACATTTCTAAATAGGGAAATACATCAAAATAACAAGCCTAATTCTTACTGAATGTGACTAGATTCAGCAAGAATAGTCACTTTGGAAATAAAAAGAAAGTTGTTATTAGATGGGAGGGATATTGGAAGTAGTTTTTGTCAGGTCATACATCCTTACTCTTGAAACTGATTTGCCAAAGGTAAAATGAGTTGATAGTGAAGTTCATTTAAGGAAAAGAGAGGAAAAGAGGTTTTGACTATTGCCAAGACTTCTACAAGCCATTTTTTTTAAGACAACATAATAAAACAAGATCACTGAGATGAAAATAACCTTACAGTCAGGGGGTAGCAAATGACTACTACTCATTATATTCCTGCTGAGAATTCCATTTGGAAGTGTTAGCTACTGGGAGCAAAAAAGGAAATCTTGTTTATAGAAACAACTAGAGCCCCTTGTGCCAAATTGTTACTAACACCCTGCTGATGATCCACCCAGGGACTTCTGTATTTCACTGCTGTCTTTTTGGCAAAGAATCCTAAGAAATGAAATGCTAAGTAGTAAGAACCTTATTTTTCCTAAACAACAAGAGAGGCTACCAAAGTATAAAAATGGTTGGGTCTCTGTCACTCAGCCTGCTAACATTTTTATGTCTGAGAGCTGCTCCGACAATATGCATGCCAGCAATAAATGTGATAGGAAAAAGACCCCAAAGACTACAAAAGCTATTAAGTTGTTGAGTATCTCATTTGCCTAAGCAATGACCTCCCTGCTCCTTTCTCTTCAAAATTAGCACTTATCTCAAAGAACTGGTAAATATTGGTGAGGGAGAGGGAGTAAGAGGAAGGAGGAGAGAACAAGATGTGTTGTAAACCAAAAAGTGGTATACAAATATGAGTTATTACACAACAGGCTTTGATCTCAAGGGCCTTCAAGTCTAGATGAGGTGACAGACAGCTTAAGTACAGAATAAAACAAGTAGTAACTCCCATTTTTATCAACTGACATTTAACCTCATTGTTCATTTGTCATTGCCTAATAAAAATTAGTACTTCACGTTTTTATCTACTCATTCACCAGTCTCCAGAGACATCTAAGTAAGTTAAGGCAACAAAAAATGATAAATTTGCCTCCTTGTGATCTAATTTTGATTCAATCCAGAAGAAAGTGAATTGGATTTGAAATCAGGGGACCTAGATTCAAATTCTGGCTCTACTACTTAGTACATGAATAAACCTGGACAAAGCATTTAACTAGGATGAGCCTCAGTTTCCTCATCTGTAGAATGAGGGAATTAAACTAGATGAGCCCTGAGGTCCTTTCCAGTTCTAGAATTTATGATTTTATGCGGCCTCTAAAAAGGCACTGCATTTAACATCATCTGAAAGACAAGTACCATAGAAGTGCAGCAAAAGGGGAAAGCAATGTGGGTTGAGATGATTAACAAGACTGGATTTGAACTGAGTTTTGAAGAGAAAAATACTTGAACTTGACACAATAAAGACAATGGTCTCTATTTCCTTTGTTCTTCCTATAAACTAGGGTTGATTCTTGCTTGTGGAATGTAGGGCCATAATCAGTCTTTTTTGTTTAGATCTAACAGACTTATATTATTACATAGAGAGAAAAAGAATAGAAAGAGAGGAAAAGAGAAGACAGAGAATAGCAAATTGGTTCAATCATACGTAAGTATCTGCCACATAATCTGTCCTAAAAATGATAGAAAGTATTCCATTTGGATTCTTAAAACACATATTTCGAACACCAAGGAATGTGCCAAGTTATTTATTGCTGGAAGCAAATGTATAAAGAGGAACAGTAATTTCCTAAATTTAAAAAGTATTCTTTGGTGGATCTGATCACCTTGAAACGCAGTCTCATGATAAAATGTGCATTATAAACCCTAGTTTATCTGTATAGAGATTTTCTACCAAAGAACATTTCTGAAAAATATTTAGTCTCAGTTGAGACAAGGAGACCAATTAGGAGATTATTGCACTAATCCAGGCAAGAGGCAAATAAGCAAGCTGTGTGCATATAGTCAAGTAAACTGTGTGAAGAGAGAAGGGCTCAGAACCTAGAGGGAAATACAATCTTGGAAGCAGGAGAATCTTCCTTTGATGAAGAACAAGAAAAGCTTCTTCAACATGTCTACATCCACCTGCTTTTGGAAAAAATTAGGACAAATTGCGCACACACACACACACACACACACACACACACACACACACACACACACTACTGAGAGGTCTTTCTTTTCTATCCCTCAGTTTTGAACCATTTTTCCACCTTATTGACTCGTACGTTCTTAGTTTGAGATCCTCTCTATCTCCTTAGGCCCCAGGTATTCAACACATTTTTGTTTTCAGTCCTTTTTCAGTCACATCCAGTTCTTTCTGACCCCATTTGGAGTCTTCTTGTCAAAGATACTGGATCACTTTGCCATTTCTTTTCCAGTTTACTTGACAGATGAGGCAAACAGGATTAAATGATTTGCCCAGGGTCATACGACTACCAAGTGTCTGAAGCCAAATTTGAACTGGGGAAGATGAGTCTTTCTGACTCCAGGCCTTCCTCTATCCACAGTGCTACCTAATTACTTAGCCACCCCATTCAACATGTTACTTACAGGTCAAATGCAGTACATGACCCAGGGGTGTGGAGTCAACCTAAGATTGATATCACTTAATTAGATAGTCACAATGGGGCCTAACCACATGTTTCACAGCATATATTACTCCTCTTCCTGAACTCTATGGTTCAGCCAAACTGCCCTTCCTCATTTTCTTCACACATGATACTTCACCTCTCTGAGTGTGCCTCTACACTGGCTGTACAGAACACGTGGAATGCACGCTCATTTTACCTCCATCTCTTGAAATCTCTCACCAGAAGCACTCACATTGTTTTTCCTGATCACCACTGAAGCTAGTGTCTCTTCCCTCCTTATTTCATATGTGTTAATTTTTTATATATTCTGTATATACTTATATATGTTTAAGGGATGCAGCATGGCATCAGAAAGTTGGCTTTGAAGTAAGAAAGACCTGGGTTCAAATGTCAACTCTAAAATGTCCTGTGTCTCATCTCAGTGTTCCAAAGCTCTAACTTGTAAAGAAAGTGCTACCAGGCTTGAGTAGAGAGAGTTTCCACAGCAGGAAATTTTCCATACCAACAAAATCACAGGTCCAATCACAATCCTTGGGGGAGACCACAATCTCCTCGGATAAAAATGTAATCTCCTTGAGGGCAGGGAGTTGTCTTTGTATCCCAGGTGGCTCACCACAAAACAAGTAGTTAAAAATGATTGTGGATTAACTAACTACTCTGGACAATGTGTCCATCTATCTACCTCTATGGAAATACTGTTAATGAAAGAGTTCAATAAACTACTGAAAATGAAGCAAAGATCCAGTATCAATGAAATAAACTTATAGTCAGAATTGATAGGGTCACAGCTCAAGAATATGTTTAGTAAGTATCATCATTGACTTCATCAAAAACTGAAAAATGACTAGCATTAGTTCTACACAGAAATGAATTTTTAAATGGATAGAGCTAGGGCTAGAAGAGACCTTAGCACACAACCTCTCATTTTACAGAAAATTAGATCCAGAGAAATTAAGTGACTTGTCTAAGATCATAAGTGGCAAAGAAGAGACTGAATTAATTTCCTTTTGGTCTCCTTCCAAGTTCTAAGTTTATTAGGTGTTGAGGTTTTTTTTCAATTTCATTTCTATTAATTCCCCAAGACCCATATTTCTGAAAATCTAAAAAGCTATTTGATTATGTTAACCACCATAGGGTATGTGGGGGGAAAGGGAACAGAATAGGATATCTTTGCCCCTTTGCTTTGGCAGATTTGTGTTCTCGGTTCTGATCTTTCAATCCGCTGGAGAACACTTCTTTCTCTTTTTTAAGAGAGAAGGTAGATACATTTCTACAAACCTTTAAACCTGTTATACCTAAGACCCCAATTTAATTTTTATGTACACATACCTGTTGTCTTTCTGTGTAGAAACACAAATGGATAATATTGGCTCATATTTACATAGCACCCTGTAAGGCAGGTAAGGTAAATATGACTCAAATTATTTCACAAATATAGAAATTGGTGCTCAGGGCGATAAGGGAATTAAGCCCAAGATCAGAGTACCAGAAATAAGAGTTAAACATGTGTCTTCTAACTCCAGGTCTCATGTTTAACTAATAATTATAACAACATAGCATCTACATAGTGCTTTAAGATTTAGAAAGCCCTTTCATGTTATCTCATTTGATTTTTATAATAACCTTATGTGATAAGAGCTATTATCACCACCATTTTACAGATGACAAAACTGTTAAGGTTAAGTGACTTACTCAGGATCACACAACTAGTAAATGTCAGAGGCAGGATTAGAATTCAGATCTTCCTGACTCCAGGTTCAACACTATCTACTGTACTCTCTGACTGCGACTCTGTAGCACAACTGTATAAAAGCAGGCTGCACAATTTTTTAATTTCACTAAAATAATTTCTTCAACTCCCATCCCTGCTGAAATTGTCATCTGTTCCCAAACATGTCAACAAACATTAAGTGCTTATTAAAGGAAACTGAAAACCTGCCCTCAAGGAACTCATATTCTAAAAGGTGAACAGGGGTAATCCAGGGCAAAACTAGAAAAGGGAAGAACAGGTAAAGTCATCAAGCAGTGACAATAGTGCCGAGCTGAACTGGTTAGGCAAAGGGGGACAAGATGGGAAAGGGAAGAGGGCACAGCCAGTGCAGGAGTGATAGATAGCTTAGGAAAGAACTGAGGAGTAGAGGTATTGGACATCACAAGGAGAACAAAGATCCAGGGCTTAGAGGTCATGAGGCAGAGGAAAAAGTGAAATAACAAAACACTATGATCAGATAAAGCAATTTCAGAGTTCCTGATGAAAGTGGAACACCTGGAAACAACAGCGAGGTCAAAAGTACAAACATAATGTGTAGCTGAGGTGGGGTGCAGGAGCAGAGGAAACTGGAGTTTTGAAGGAATACTATCTTATGTTGAAGTACCCCTAGCATAAGGGCAAAAGCAGGGGGGGAGAAAAAGGTAGGAGGCAGACACTGAACTCACTGAGAAAAGAAAGAGAGGGCCCTCCCAGGGAGTCAGTTTATAACACCTACCAAAATCGTGACTGTGTGATAAATACGGATTGAATGGCAATGGAGAGTACTCCAAGTGCACCAACACAATCAGTGAAATCAGAGAATATGGGTTAAAGTGCAACCTATACTGGAAAGGGTGGCCAGGAAGGCCTTGTCATCAGGAGGTGTCATGGTCTTCGGGAGTGCCAGAAGATAGAAGGAATAAGAAAATGTTTAAGGGGAAAGCCAAGTGTGCCAACTATAAAGAAGGCATTCCTGCAACCACAGCTGATAGAGAGAGAAGATCTGAAGAGGGACGGGAGTAAGGGAGGGGGCAACAGGAGATGAGGAACAGGATTTGTACGATGAATGTATGGGGTTTATGATCGCTGGGATTGGGAATATGATGGGGTAGCGCTATGGTAACCACTGAGAAATGTGTTCGGCTTGAGAAACAGTGAATAGAGAAGACCACTCAGGCAGAAGAGTGATCAGACTTTTCAGTACTCTCCCTTGATGTCCAACGCTAGAAGGGAGTGTCCTATGAGGCCCCCAAGAGGACCAACTCCCAGGAAGCAGAAGAAAGGGAAGACAGCCTGAGACCTCGATAAGAGGGTGACACAGTACTCCCTGGGGAATCTCAGGGGCAAAGAAAGAGGCCTCAGTTTGGTCAGCTTTCACTTTTTTCCAAATATCCTGCCTCTTTCCTGCTGCCAGTACCCTCTATATCCCTCATACCACATCAAACACAGTTACCTATATTCTCTGCTACACATCCATACAAAAAGTCTCTGACTAATGTAAGACCTTAAATTTGGCATATAAAAATCCATCTGGTGGGAAGAAAAAAAAATCTCACAAATGGCATGGCCACAGCAATAACCTGGGCAAACTGTTTTATAATGGTTTAAATTGACAAATTATATTTATTGTAAATCCTAAGTAAGATGGAAAAATGTTATTAAGTAATATTACTTTCAAGCATTTACTGGAAATGAAATCACACTTTCCATACTGTGAAGGAAATAAAATCCACTAATTCACTGAAGTAGCCTGATCAGAAACAATAGAGGAAGGGAGGGAAGGAAGGAAGAAAGGAAGGAAGGAAGGAAGGAAGGAAGGAAGGAAGGAAGGAAGGAAGGAAGGAAGGAAGGAAGGAAGGAAGGAAGGAAAAAGCCTATTAACCAAATTTTCTAGCCAAAAATGCTTTGCCACATCAGAACACAATGATGGGTCTCTCCAGCTATAAACATACATTACTAAATGAAGAATTGATGAGGAAATGTGGAATACAAGCAAAAATAAAGAACATCTTCTTTATTAATGACACATTAGAGATCAAAGAATATAGGTCTGGTTGGATAGCTAGGTAGCGCAGCTTAGAGAGTGACAGACTTGAAGTCATCAGGACCATATTTCTAATCCTGTCTCAGACACATACTAGCTATGTTATCTCCATCAGCCTTAATTTCCTCATTTATAAAGTGGGAATAACAGCACCTACCCTTGCTTTAAGAATTAAATGAGATGACAAATACAGTGCTTTACAAACCTTAAAATCCTATATAAATGCTAGCTATTATTGCTATTATTATTATTTATTAGAGATAATAATAAAGATGACAAATTTCTGGGGTTATAAAATAAAGGATCTGAGCACAAGAAGAGATGAGAGAAAAGGAAGGAAGAAAAAACATCTACATCAGTGATTTTATGAGGGTAAGCTTTCTCTTTGATGGCACTGATATTAATGAAAAACAAGTAAATTTTAGGGAAGAGTAAGGGGAAACTGGTCAAGACAGATGGGTGCTAAGCCTGCCAAATGATGGAGTTAGAAACACTGGACATCTTTTCCATTTAAGAGTTAGGAGGTAGGTGGTAGGGAGAGAGGGAGACATCTCAAGGCACTAGACTGAAATAGGATGTAGAGACAAATTATTTTGGATAGTGGGTTGGAGAAAAAGAGGTGACAGACATAGCATTTTTTTCTTCCTTTCTCAACATACTTCTTTGCTTTGGTCCTTTTCTTATCCACATGATTTTCTAGTTTTCTCCCCCTTTTTTTCTGACATCATTCTTTCTCTCACTCTCTGTTTCCATTTTTACCTGTCCATTAACCTTTCTCCTTCCAGGTCTTTCATTCAGTTTTCCTCTACTCTACTCTCCTCCCTCCAACTCTTATCAATTTCAACATTTACTGTTTCCAGAACACAATACACAGATACAAAAATTAAATCAGTTGCACCTCATATAGGAGTTATGTACTAATGTTTTACATGAAAGGCAAAAACATGCATGATGAAAATAAATGTCTGTCTATAGCAGGCTCCCCTGCTTAACTGTTGAAAATATGTAGATAAGGGAAGTCAGCAAGCCAGATGCAACTTATAGATAAAAACTGGTGTATAGATAGCAAAGATCCACTGAGGAAAGGGATGATTCACTTCTCAATCTCATGCTGTCTCTGGGAACATGCTCACTGAATAGAATGATCTGTGGAGTCAAACCATCCATATAATTAATATTTTTTTCCCTCTTTCCCCTCCTCCTTTTTTTTTTTTTGGCCAAGCTCCTAGCATGAATCCAACAAATAAATGACCCTATGATGTGACTCTGCTGCACAAAGATTAAGAGATACCTGTCCTTATGAAGTTCACTACCTAGGAGGAGAAAACGGCACATAAATAAACAACTGTTTTTTTAAGTCTCCCCAACAAACCATAATACAGAAATAATCTTATTATTTGCTGCATTCACTGAATCAAGTTCTATGTTTTTTTGTTCTTAGTTTAAAAAACTGGAAAAGTAGATCTTATTTTTTTCTCTCAGAACACTAACACCTCAGCTGGAGTTTTAACTTAACACTTTAAAAAAAAAATTAAATCACAGCTTAAGAGCTATAGATTCAAACAGCTTTTCTATTTCTGTTCACACCTTTGCTGATACATTTCCCAAGCTACCTAAATCGAAAACACTGCTCAGAAGTGGTTACTGAGGCACTGCAGCATATCAGCACTTTACCCTGGGAAATTCATCATATGATCAGGTCCCTTAGCACAGCGATATGATTATATGACTAATCTGTAAACAAGCTGGTTTCGACAAAAATGACTACCTATAATTTTGAGTTTATCTAGTATAAAGTACATCAGCTGGAAAAAATACATACAAACCAAGGCAGAGAAGCAGGGAAATGCCATTTTAATGGAAATCATGTATTGGTTTTTGTACTCAAAACAGCTGGGACGAAAAAGAAAAAAGAAAAAAGAAAGCACTAGTAGAAATGTCTTAAGAAACCAATCAATCTCCTTCTCTTAACTTCCTCCTGATATGCTTTACTTCATTCCCTCTGGGTTTGAAAGCTTCAAAAAACTTCCAGTTTCCTTATAGGCCCAGCCTTTACCTTAAATTTATTTACCATAGTGCTAGGACCCCAAAAACAAAAGTAAAATCGAATGAATAGATTCTAACATGTATTTGTTTACTATACACATGGCATGATTTTAAATGTTGTGGGGGTGGGGAAGGTGACACAAGTAGCATAAAACTGGCCCCACCCTCCATGCAAGAATGTTTATAATTCTTGGTGTAATGTTTGTGTGTGTGTGTGTCCTGTCTATATATGAGTATATATGTATACATATATGTGCGTATATGTATACATATATGTGCGTATGAGTGTGTAAATTATATATGTGTGTGTATACATGAACTAATACATTCATGCATTCATTAAGGGGTTCTTAACCTGGGCTCTATAAACTTTTAAAAAAACTAATAATACTTCATTTCAATGTAATTGGTTTCCTTTGTAATCCTATATACTTTACACATTTGAAAATTATTCTGAGAAGGGTTCACCAGATTGCCAAAGGGAACGATGAAACAAAAATTGTTAGGAACCCCTGCATTGGCCATAGGTCCTGCCTTTGCTAAATATTGGCTGTGTGATTCTGGGCAAGTTGCTCAATCTCTAAGAGTCCAAGCTTCTCTTAAGACTTCAGGTTACAGAGAAGATGCTAATCTGTACTAATAAAGAAGTTTCCCACAGTAAGCTCTTTAAGACAGCATGGCTCCAGTCAATAAATAAAAAATATCTATATCTATATTACCTATATATAACACCTTAATGTTTTAAAAATAGTTCTACTATAACGAATGTTTCAAAAACTTGAATTTGTTCCAGCATGATTGATATAGAAGGGAATATGTTAAGCATAAAGCAAATTTTGAGGTTGCTGATGTGTGATTTCTTCCACTCGGAACAACAAAAATATAGAAAACTGCGCCAATTTACAATAACTCACAAGCTGCAATCTTTTCAATGCCCATTTCCTTTGTCTTTGTCAAGGTAAAGTGCCATACTTATTAGATATCTTTCAGTTCAGTAGGAGCTGGGAGCAGAGAACAGCTGATCTGCACCACCCCCACACCCACACCCAACTGTCTTCCGCCACAGCCTCCATCCTGGCCTGTCCAATTGCTTATGCAGCCCAGGGCTCAAGGCCAAGCAGTGACCTGAGGCCTCAGAGGCAGCCACCGTGTATTATAGTATTTGTTTATTTCTTAACCATTTAACCTGTATAAAACTGTGCTATCATTTTTATTAGGTTCCAAATGAGTCACAGAAGTTTTTGAGCATTCTGCCCAACCTCTCCCCATAAGTTCTGTAGTTTTTATTGTTTAGTTTTGCAATAAAAATGACACACATGTCAATATAGCAGAACTGACCACACATAAGTTATCTCAATTGCATTTCCTGACAACAATGAAGTAAGTACAACAGGTTTCATCTCCATTTTACAGATTAGCAAACTCCAGCTTTAATAGGTTACATGACTTGTCCATAGTCACAGACTCCCAAGTTCAATACTCTTCTCTCCCGTCTAAGCTACACTTCCTCCTTCCCCCAGAGAAAGGGAGCATGCAACAGGAAAAGATTAAAAGAAACCCCCCAAAACAAAATCCCTGAAGTTTCATTCCAAACTCCCATTTACACATCTATTATGTAGTAAACACACACACACACACACACACACACACACACACATAGTGAGTACTGGAAATAACATAAGAAAATCAATTTCTAATTAAAACTTTTAAGACATATAACACAAAGGAAGGAGTACTGGAAAAACTCAGTACATTTTATGAAAACAAATGGCATTCCTCATTCCATTACGTGTCCTTTTTTTTGCAAGTAGATGGAATACACAGAAGGCAGTGTGGTGCAGTGGCAATTGTTACCCTAGGACCTGACCTGCTTTTGAATTCTGGCTCAACTACTTAGTATGACCTTGGCCACATCATTTAACTTCTGAGCCTCAGATGCTTCATTTTTTTTTCTTTTTTTAATTTTTAATTAATTTATTTTGAATTACCAACAATCACTTCCATAAGCTTTTGAGTTTTAAATTTTTCTCCCCCTCTCTCTCCATCTCCCTCCCCAAAATGGTGCACAATCTGATATAGGCTATATATATATTCCTATTAAACGTATTTTCACATTAGTGATGTTGTAGGTAAGAATTAGAACCCATAGGAGGAACCACCAGAAAGAGGAAACAAAACATAACGGAAAAAAAAATAGCAAATAGTATGTTTTGATCTGCATTCAAACTCCATGTTCTTTCTTTGGATGTAGACAGCATTTTCCATCACAAGACCTTTGGAGATGTCTTAGATCCTTGTATTGCTGAGAAGGGTTAAGTTTATCAATATCAATCATCGCACAATGTGGCTGTTACTGCGTACTACATTCTCCTGGTTCTGCTCACTTCACTCAGCATCAGAGCATACAAGTCTTTCCAGGTTTTTCTGAAGTCTGCTTGCTCATCATTTCTTATAGCACAATAGTATCCCACTACATTCATATACCACAACTTGTTCAGCCATTCCCCAATGATAGATATCTTCTTTCTTTGCCACCAGAAAAAGAGCTGCTATAAATACTTTTGTACATATAGATCCTTTTCCCATTTGTATGGTCTCTCTGGGATATAGCCCTAGAAGTGTTATTGCTGGGCTAAAGGGGTATGTACATTTTTGTAGCCCTTTGGGCACAGTTCCAAACTGCTCTCCAAAATGGTTGGATTGTTTTGCAACACCACCAAAAATGCATTAGTGTTCCAATTTTCCCACATTTTCTCCAACACGTATCATTTTCCTGTTTTGTCATGTTGGACAATCTGATAGGTGTGATGTGGCACCTCAGAGTTGTTTTGATTTGCATTTCTCTAATCAATAGTGATTGAGAGCATTTTTTTACATGACTATAGATGGCTTTAATTTCTTCATCTGAGAACTGCCTGTTCACATACTTTGATCATTTATCAATTGGGGAATGACTTGTATTCTTAGAAATTTGACTTAATTCTCTATATATTTTAGAAATGAGGCCCTTATCAGAGAGACTGGTTGTAAACATTATTTCCCAATTTTCTCCCTTCCTTCTAATCTTGGTTGCATTTGTTTCGTGCAAAAACTTTTCAATTTCATGTAATCAGAGTTACCCATTTTGCTTTTCTTAATGTTCTCTACTCCTGTTTGGTCATGAATTCTTCTGTTCTCCATAAATCTGACAGGTAAACTATTCCTTGCTCTCCCAGTTTGCTTACAGTATCAGCCTTTATAACAAAATCACGAACCCATTTTAACTTTATTTTGGTATATGGTGTGAGATTTTGATCTATGCCTAGTTTCTGCCACACTGTTTTCCAGTTTTCCCAGCAGTTTTTGTCAAAGAGTGAGTTCTTATCCCAGAAGCTGGGGTCTTTGGGTTTATCAAATAATAGATTACTATAGTCACTGACTACAGTGTCTTGTGTACTTAACCTATTCCACTGATCCACCACTCTATTTCTTAGCCAGTACCAAGCAGTTTTGATGATTGCTGCTTTATTGCTTTATAATACAATTTAAGATCTGGAATGGCTAGGTCACCTTCCCCTGCATTTCTTTTCATTAGTTCCCTTGATATTCTGGACCTTTTCTTATTCCAAATGAATCTTATTATTTTTCTAACTCTATAAATTAATTTTTGGTAGTTTGATTGGTATGGCACTGAATAAGTAAATTAGCTTAGGTAGAATTGTCATTTTTATTATATTAGTTCAGCTTACCCATGAGCAACTGATGTTTTTCCAATTATTTAGATCTGACTTTACTTGTGTGAAAAAGTGTTTTGTAATTGTGTTCATATAGGTTCTGGGTTTGTTTTGGGAAGTAGACTCCTAAATATTTTATAATGTCTACAGTAAGTTTAAACGGAATTTCTCTTTCTATCTCTTGCTGTTGGGCTTTGTTGGTAATATATAGAAATGCTGATGATTTATATGGGTTTATTTTATAGCCTGCAACTTTGCTAAAGTTGTTTATTACTTCAAGTAGTTTTTTACTTGATTCTCCAGGATTCTCTAAGTATATCCTCACATCATCTGAAAAGAGTGATAGCTTTGTTTCTTCTTTGCCTATTCTAATACCTTCAATTTCTTTTTCTTCTCTTAGTGCTAAAGCTAACATTTCCAGTACAATACTGAACAACAGTGGTGACAATGGACATCTTTGTTTCACCCCAATCTTACTGGAAATGCTTCTAGCTTGTCCCCATTACATATGATGCTTGCTGAAAGTTTTAGGTAGATGCTATTAATTATCTTAAGGAAGACTCCATTTATTCCTATGCTCTCCAGTGTTTTTAATAGAAATGGGTGTTGTATTTTGTGAAAAGCTTTTTTTGTATCTTTTGAGATGATCATGTGGTTTCCCTTAGTTTTGGTGCTGATATGATCAATTATGCTGATAGTTTTTCTAATATTGAAACAGCATTCCTGGTATAAATACTACCTGGTCATAGTGTATTATTCTTGTGATAAGCTGCTGTAATCTATTTGCTAATTTTTAGACCACCTCCAAAGACATCTAGAATTAAAGTGAGTAAGGGAAATTTTGTATAAAAGTAGTGTGCCCATTATCAAAACAAAAACTGCTGCATATTATAAGTATTTAGGTTGTATACACCGGAACTTATTGCTTAAATATTCACAAATTTGCATATCTGATGTTATAATAAAAATATGCCTAACATCAAAATTTCCATGGAACTCCTACTCCCATCATTCAGAATACCAGCTGACAAATACTGTATTATGTCATTTTAAAAATACATTTAACAAAATATGAATCTTAACCTTTTCCCTTTTCTGTTTAATAAACATTTTGTAGGCATAAAACTGTTTAAAAAATTAAAACCCATGCAACAAATAGTACAGGCAGTTCTGCTATGACACTGAAATATGCATGCCTCAAAATCACCAGGCCATGGGGCAGCTAGGTGGCGCAGTGGATAGAGCACCAGCCATGGAGTCAGGAAGACTTGAGTTCAAATCCAGCCTCAGACACACAACACTTACTAGCTGTGTGACCTTGAGCAAGTCACTTAACCCCAACTGCCTCACCCAAAAAAAAAATCACCAGGCCATGCAAAATCATACAAGAAGAACCATAGGAAAAACGGAGTTGAGGCACAATGCTCAAACTCAATCCCAAGGGAACACACACACACACAAACATGGGGCGTGCCACCACCAACACACATACACCTCGCATACACTTCCACAGAGTCAGTGTGCCTAGAACATCTCAGGCCTGGCTTTTCCCTGGGTACGGGGCTAGAGGGTGACAAGAGTCAATGGGGCCAGTTAATCATAGTGTATCTTTTAGGGTGGCAGACATGTTTGTTGGGCTGTCTCCCTATTTCCCCTTCCCTTCTGTGCCTGTCTCTCCAGACTCCAACCTCTTTCACTTGAGTGTTATACCCAATCCTCACCCCCCGTGACTCTTACCTCATCCTAAGTCAAGAACCCCCGAAGCACTTTGTCCCAGTTGGAGCCAGCCTCCAACCCAATATATGCTGGCAGTGCAAGCTTAACCTACAGAGGTTACCCCCACCCATGAACATCCCGTCCCCATGGTAGAGTTTTCCTCCATGCATGACAAAATCATGCAAAATTCGATGCTCAAATTATTCCTAGATTGATAGATAGATAGATTGATAGATAGATAGATTGATAGATAGACAGATCATATATATATGTATATATATATATATATATATATATATCATAGACTAAATTTATGTTTTCAACACAAGTGTTAGAACAGCTTCCAGAACCTATGCATTCCTTGAAATATTAATAAATTAATGTATATATGCAGAGCATTTCAAGTAGCCTAACAAAGAAAATATCCCTCTTGAGTCAATCATCTTTCCTCACAAGGAGGCTTTTGGTACTATTTAAAAATAATGATGGCTTTCCAAGGGAAGACTACAGACAACTAATCTTGTAGGAAATATTCATGACTCCTATTATTCCAAATAAGGGTTAAGGGCAGAAAGGTTTAGAGCCAAACAAACAGTGCCTATTGTTCATAAAGACAGGTTAGCAACTGTAAACACTATCAAGATTACTCCAGACCAGAAACAAACCCTATACTCAGTGCCCCAGCAAAGAAAAAGAATTGGGGAATTGCTAGAACAGATTTTATTCAGCTAAAGACAGCCTGGAATGTGTATAGCCCACAAATGTATAAGCACATGATTGCTTACATAACATTACAAGGAAAATATAGATGTATAGGTACAGAACATATATGCATATATGTGTATATGTACACATGTATTATGTATTGACACACAAGCCTGGTTGGGTGACAGTGGAAAGAAGATATTTTAAGAAGATGGGCAAAGGGGAAAAAAAAGCATCATCCAAGTCTCAATTAGAATAGCAATTTAACACATTTTAGAGGAGTGAAAACACATCTCTGCACTAAATCTCCTAGAGATTCCTGCCAATAAAGGGTGATACTTTTTTCCAAAAAAAGCTTAGTAACTTAAGGTAATTAAAAGGTAGCATGATATAGTTGCTAGAAAGCCTAAGCGTTGGATAGATGTAGATTCCAGTCCATCCTCTGAAATGTACTGGTTGTGTGAAGCAGGAAAAGCCATGTAATCAGTCAGTGCCCCCAAACAGAAAAGTATAAATGAAAGAGATGGTTTAAAGGTCTGCATTGATGGGGGGGGAGTTTCCTCCTCAGAAGTTCATTACAGAAATGAAATCACAGATCTGATACTGACACATACATACACATATTTGCTTGATATAAATCAAGACAAATATACATTCAGAAAAAAATTAGGGGTCAGTTTCTTATGCAATGTTTTCCTTCCAAGAATCATTTTTCTTATCATCAGTAAAGATCTTTCTCAGTTGCACAAAAATTTGACTTAAATTTAAGTCTTTCTATTACAATGGTAGGTAATGTTACTGAAATTGCTAAGAATAAGTGAATAAATTTTTCTCAAGCTTATATACAGTCATATCACCAACAATCACCATGAAATTATGCAATATTTCATTTACACCATAAAAAAGTGAATTCCAAGAAACAATGATCAAACTGTTACGGTGATATTTATAACTAAATATAGATATTTTCATAATACCTTAGAATAAAATCAAAATGATTAATGTAAATAATTGAGCAATGCCCAATCAGTAGCAAAATCAGGATGCTTCCTACCTGTGTGACTTTGGGCAAGTCACTTAACCTCCCTAAGACTCAGTTTCCTCATTTACAAAGAGAGGAGACTGGATGAGATAGCCTTGAGATCTATGTATGATCTTAAGACCACAAAAATATACCTTCCACACTCAAAATAAAAGAGTTGAAAAGTAACATGCTATAGTGGAAAAAGTAAGACTGAGCTCTACAATTTCCTAAAAAAAAGTTTAAGTTTCTTCAATCACATGTCACAGGGTTGTTGTAAGAATAAAATCAAATAATTTGTACCTAAAGCACTTTGTAAACCATAAAGCAGTAAACAAATGTTAAGATAAATTGACCACATTAACCTTTTCCCTGAAATCACTTTAAATTTTTTATGCTTTTTTCAATTATTTTATCCTTAAGCACTTGTATTTTTATTTTTCAGACAATTTTAAAATTCCTAAAAATAAAAACACAGAAATAGAAAAGTATATAAACCTAACATTTGAAAATAACCTTACTCAGTATCAGCTGTTTATACAGTAGATTGTATAATTTTTTTTACTAATTTTTAGCTTTTATAATTTTCTGTGTATTTACATGTATTTTGTATAAAATTATGAATTGTTAAGCTATATCATTATGCACCCTCATTAAAGATAAGCCGACAAATCCCCCTTAGATAGGCAGCTATTTGGTACAGTGGATAGAACACTAGACTTGGAATGAAAAGATCAGAGTTCAAATGCCACCTCAGACACTGCCTAGCTACGTGACCTCAAGTCACTTAACCGTCTTGGTTCCCTCACCCATAAATGGGGATAATAATAGCACCTGCTTCTCAGGGTTGTTGTGAGGATCAAATGGGATGATTACTGCTTAGCACAGTTCCTGGTACATAGTGAGTGCTATATAAATGTTGGTTATTAATATTATTAAATGTGCAGCTTTCTCTGGTAGACTTCTAATTACCCAGAAGATTTGAAAACTACTTGCAATTCCACATTATGATGCAAACCTACATTAAATGTTGCATCCTAGATAACTAATTATAGTAAATTTCACAGAAAATGAAAAGCTAGAATTCATTTTGCTCCCATGTTCTAAGTACCAGCATGTCTCAAAGCTCTGTCCTTGGCTTTCTTTTTTTTTCCCTATACATATACTTCTAAGGCAATCTTACCTACCTCCACGACCACCATCTCTATGAAGAAGACCACCCATATTTAAATAGCCCCCATTTCTCCTCCCAATTTCAGTCCTGCCTCTCCAACAAACTTATTTAATAGTATTATTTCTCTTTCATGGTTGAGAGATTAGACCAAACATCTGAATGAACTTTCAAGAATCTGCACAGGTCTTCACCCAAATCTTCAACCAAATCACTTAAAATAGGAAATTAAGTATCAGTAACTATAAACATTAAATATCCACATCATAAGTACTTGTAATCCAAAGAGCAATCCTGACAAAAAGATTCTATGCTTCTACAAATAAGGATACCATATGAACATTATGATGAAAATTAATAAGTTTAACTGCTTATTTATACCCCCCAAAATAATCTTTTCAGTGAAAAATGCCAACAATAAAAGTAAACCTTGGACCTCAAGTAACTGAGTTAACAGCTCATAAATTCACAAAAGGCAATATAAATTAGTCCTCTTTCAAATAAACACAAAGAACATGATGCAATTTAAATACTCACCTAACAATTTCAGTCCTTCAAGTCTCCTGCCCACATCAACTATTCATACATAACATAGAAATCCTAAGAAGAGGGGTCTAGTATGATTAGTAAAATGACTTCTTCAGGTGACCCTGGACAAGTCACTTAATTACTGTAAGCCCTAGTTTTCTCATCAATAAGGGAGTTGAATGAGCTGATGTTTAAAGCTGATGTTGAAAGCATTCTGAAAATCCTAAGGCCCTATATGGAGCATAAGAAGAAAAAAATGAGAAAGACAATATGACTCTGATCTATATTTTCAGGACTATATACATTACTCTCCAGAGAGGTGGTAACTAGCTGGCTCAGAGGATAGAGTAGTGAACCTGGAGCCACAAAGACTTGAGTTCAAATTAATCTAAGACACATAATAGCTGTGTGACCCTAGTCAAGTCAGTTATCCTCTGTCTGCCTCCGGTTTCCCAGCGGTCACAATAGATGAACCTACAGAGGTGGCTGTGAGGATCAAATGAAATAATATTTGTAAAGGATTTAGCAAAGTGCCTGGGCACATAATAAATACATAATAAATGCTTATTCCTGATTCTCCTCCCTTCTTCCCTTTATGAAAGTCACCCCTCGGCCATATTGGCCTTTTCACTGCCCCCATACACTACATTTCATCTCAATCACTATGTTTGCATAGATCTAAGCCTCTGCAATCTACTAGTCCTGACATGTGCTCAAATTCTGGCTTCCTATAGCCAGCAGCCTTTCCTGATCCTCACAGTCGTTAGCACCTGACCCTCCTAAATTTCTTGGTATTTATTTTATAAATATTTAATTATATGTGTACACATTGTTTTCCCTGGCAGTATTTAAGGTCCCTGAGGGTAAGGGCTGTTTAATTTTTTAACTTTGTATTGGGAGTGCCTAGCACAGAGTAAGTACTTAATAAGTACTTATGGACTGATTAAGAAGAACAATCAGGAAAGTGATAATGATCAAGAAGAAGAAGGTGGCTAACATTTGTGGGAAATGGTTGTTTAGTCTGTTTGTTTGTTTGTTTGTTTGTTTCTTACACAGAAGTATCTTGTTCATTACAGTGCCTTGCCCCAGCAGACACTTAGTATTTGCTGACTGGAAAAGCATTTAGTTCTTCACATTGGCTTTGCAAACGGACAAAAAGAGGTAACTGTAGAGCACCTAACAAGGTCATTAAAAGGGACAAAACTGGAAGGGGAAAGAAGTGAGTTATTTCTTTCCTTCCACTAGAACTGTTTATTATGTCAAAACTAATTCCTTAAAGGCAATTGAAAACATGCAAAAAGTAAAGTACAGTACAAAAATCTCATAATGTTCTACAATAAAAGGATGGATCATTAATTGTGTAGCTTAACAAATCAGTGATAAGTACGAACTTAAAGCTTATGGTAACGTAGCAACTCAAAATCCCATTTGCCATGAATACTGTAAGCCTAGCCAATGAAGTATAATAAATGATTCATTCCATGTTGCCTTTCTCAAGTATAAACATCTCATGTGGAAAAAGAAATTAATGAAAAATTAAACTTGGAATTAAAGTTTACTAACTGGAAACATCTAGCATCCAAGTAATGGCCCTTAATACTCATTAGGAAATCACGTGTCTCTAAGTTTTATTTAAAACAAAAAATAATTTAATACACATGTTCATTTAAATTCTTTAGTTGCACTGGGCAACTTTGCTGATAAACAATGATGCCTGCAGGTCAGTGACCTAATATGTCAATCTTTTATGCTGCAAGCAACATAAAAAAAAAGGCAGTTTTTTAAATCATCAAAACAAAATGTTCATACAATTTCCATTTTAAAGATTCTTTGTGCGCATACACACACATATATACACTATATATGTGAATAATTTATCTAAACTCATATTTTTGTCCTCTAAGCCAGGAAAGTCATTAAACCTCTGCCTTCTTTGTTTCACCTCTAAAAGGTAGGAAATGGACTAGATAATCTCTAAGATACTGTTAGCGGCAATGTCATCAAGAGATCATTCCTTTACACAAAAATTCATCACCTGTTCATGGCAGTGGGAAAGGGTCTTCCTCCCCTTCTGCACTGTTTCTAAGTAAGACTGAGGTTTTTTTTATTTGTTTGTTTAGTCCAGACCTGTGATTTAATTGTTGTGAGAAACTAATTCTAACGTTCTAGTTCTCTTCTAAAGAATACTGTCTTCCACTGAAGCAGGTCAGCAAAATTCATATACAACTTTTAATCTTAAAGATTTACCTGGGGGGGCAGCTAGGTGGCGCAGTGGATAGAGCACCGGCCCTGAAGTCAGGAGGACCTGAGTTCAAATACGGCCTCAGACACATAACCCTTACTAGCTGTGTGACCCTGGGCAAGTCACTTACCCCACTGCCTAGCTTAAAAAAAAAGAAAAGAAAAAAAAGATTTACATGGGATGATAAGAGGTGCTGAGTAAATGTTCAATTCAATTCAATAAACATGTATTAAGTGCCTACTATGTTCAGTTATGTCTGACTCTTCACGACCTTATTTGGAGTTTTCTTGGCAAAGATCTCAGAGTGGTTTGCCATTTCCTTCGCCAGCTTATTTTACAAACGAGGACCTGAGCAAACAGGGTTGAAGTAACTTGCCCAGGTTAAAGTAACACAAATGTCTGAGGCAAGATTTGAACTGAAGAAGATGAGTCATCCTGACTCCAAGTCCAGCACTCTACCTACTGTGCCACCTAGCTACCCCTCAACGGAAATGCAATAAATGTGCCAGGCCCTGTGCTAGACTCTGGGGATACAAAAAGAGGGAAAAGACAGTCCCTACTCTCAAGGAATTTACAACCTAAGGGCAAAAAAAACTAAGACAAACAATGCCTCTGTAGTATTTCAGGCCATGTTATAATTCAATGTCAGAATCACAGAGGATGTTAAAATTGGAAGGAATCTTAAAGATAAGATCCCCTGTTACTAATGATTATCATTATTAGAAATTCAACCCTTGCACCTTACAAATGAGAAAACTTAAATATAAAAAAAGTTAATTGGAACACCTTCCAATTATCTTTTAAATCTAAGGAAGCAGAAGAGGTAAATGACCAGAATCAGAGAGAATTTATACAATAACTTTATAAAGAAAAATAATTTTGAAAGACTGATTAATGCAATGGCAAACTATGATTCCTAAGGACCTAAGATGAAGCTTACTACCCAAAGAGAGATTATATTATAGACTCAAAATGAAGAATGAAGGATACATTTTTGGGCATGGCCAATGAGGTAATTTGCTTGCTTTGACTAAGGGTATTTGCTTTGAGGGTTTCCTTTTCCTTGTTCAGTGGAATGGGGAAAGAGGTGGGGAAATAGATGAGAAAGAAAATAAATTTTGTTAATTAATAATAAAACTAAACTTAAAAATAAATCTTGGGTAGAGGGGGAAGTGATCAAGAGCTTCCAAAACTCAGCACTTTATTTCCATTCCTAACATTTCAGCCGTGGAGCAAATGGACTGATTCTTAAGAAGACATGGAATCAACTAAAAATAGAAGGTGTGTTATGGCACAGTATATTCTCCTTGGATGTCTAATTTCCATGGCATTGTTCCAAACAGTACTAAGATGTTTAATCAGAATATAATATGGGAATACTTTAAGTACTATACTGTGGGCACCAAAGCACCTCAGCTTAAACAACAAATTAAAAAAATTTATTTTATCAGGACAGATAATTTTTTTTTAATACAGACAGGTATATAACTAAGTTGGTTATGTGGATTAAAGGAAAGGTGAAAAAGCCATGCTGTAAATTTTTAATGACAAACTGCTTTTTTTTCAAAGCTGCATGTGAAACATAGTAAAGATCTCTATCCCACTGCTACTTTTTGACAAAGGAGATCTCCAAATATCTTTTATTTCACAACCTTTACAAATATGTAGTTTATCCTTTCTTCTAATAGCATGAAACTATGCACCTTTCTTGATATTTTGTCTAAAGCCATACCTCATCTGCTTGTTTTCATTTAATCCTCATTTTAGTCTACACAATCTTCAAAGCAGATAACATTAGCCAAGATCACTTTTCACTTCTATAGCTTTCTGCTAAGTAGCTAACAAACTACTAGTAAAATTCAAGAACTCGGGGCAGCTAGGTGGACCAGTGGATTCAGCACTGGCTGTGGAGTCAGGAGGACCTGAGTTCAAATTTAGCCTCAGACACATAACACTTACTAAGCTGTATCTCTGGGCAAGTCACTTAACCCCAACTGTCTCACCAAAAAAATAAATAAATAAATTCAAGATCTCTTCATTAAAAATATTTAATGAACAAAAATCTACTCAGTGACTTCTCTATGTGTATGATTGGAGAGTAGGGACCATCGTCTGTTTTTTCACATCACCCAAAAAACAAACTCAGCACTGTACCCTTCACGCAGGTGGCATAGAATAAACATTTATTAATTTACAAAGGATGGATAGTTCCTGACCTTAAGGCATTCCACAACCAAAAAGTAAGATAAGATCCACTTACAAATACACAAACACTCAGACATTAAACTTTATAAACAGCTGTTATAGCTTAGAGAGAGACACACACAATGCACTAAAGATTTGAGGGAGTGAGGCAGTATAGCTACAGCAGAAATAGTAAAGGTAATTACTCTGATGACGGTCACCAGCAGCTGGGGAAAAAAGGAAAGGCCTCCGGCAAACTATAACATTTTTTAAATATAAATTTTTTATTTTAAAATTTTTTAAATATAATTTTTTAAAATTTTTAAATATAAATTTAAATATAAATTTTTTAAACATAAATACTACAGACAAAATCAATTTAGGAACAGGTCTAAAAATTGATAAAAAGAACTTTGCATTTAAAACTTTAAAACAAATAAAATGAAAGGAAAAAGTACTAAACTGTGGCATTTAGGCTAATACATGAAAGAAATGTAAAATCCTAAGAAAGAAAATGGAAGGTGAAAGAACATTTCAGACATTGAGAAAGAGGGACAGCCAGGGCAAAAGCACAGAAATGGGAATGTGTGAAGAACAACTTGGCAGCCGTTTTCACTGGATCATAAGGGAATGAAGTGATGTGTAATACAGTTAGTAAGGTAATTCAGGACCGGGGTGTGAAGGGCTATAAATGCCAAAGAGAGTCTATCTTTGATTTCGTATTTGTCCAAATGTTTTTATTCACCAACAAATGCTCAAAAACTCAAGAAAATCTGTGATGGTCCCTTCAGTGATAGGTAGTAGAACGCACCCTTGCCTGTTTATCCTAACCAACTCACCTCTTCATCTGTCCATAAGTTCATGTTGGGGCATATGCCCCATCTATGTCTGGCATCTCTGCTCTCTTTTGACACCAGGGTGGAAAATGCTATCCCCACCACTTTTCTCTCCTCTCCACTTCACTGGTCTATCTTTTGTATCCCTACACTTCCTTGATGATGTTCTTTACTCTAGTTCTTTTACATGTTACTTATTAGTATGTTTTGCCACCTGCTCACACCCATAATGCACCTCTCTACTGACTCCTGAGTGATGCTCAATTTAAACTTTTCAGAGAATGTACAGTTCTATGATATGGAGTTCTATGAAATATAGAGTTCCATCAACATGAGCAGAATGTTGTTATTAAAAAGGGTGGACTTTGTTTCTGGAATAAGTGAAATCTGCCTCTTTATAACATCCTCCTTACACATACACACAGTTCCTAATTTTGCCCTCTACAGCCAAGCAGAATATTTCATTTCTTTTCCAAGTCAGAGTCTTTCAAATATATATTGACAGCTCTCAGATAACACTTAGAGACCTACCCATCCCACCACCACTACACCCTCACCAATTTTTTATCTTCTTTAGGCTAACAAATCCTAAGTTGCTTCAACACATCTTTACATGTCATAATCTCTGAACTTAGAATTTAAAAAATATATATAGAGAGATGACCACCAGGAGCAAAGGAGGAAGGAAAGGAGAAAGGAAAGAAAGCAGTTTTTAGGCCTTAAAAGAACAAGTGAAAGGATGCAAAGAAATTGAGTACAGAAAGGCAAGTTTTGAGAAACCAGCAAGATGGAGGCCTTGAAGAAAAAATAAAAAAGAGAAACATAAATAGGAGTGAGAATAATGTACTGGTAAAGGGTAAAAAAAATTTAAAAATATATAATGAAAAAATAATTCAATTTATAGACAGAGGACTAGGGTCTCAACTGTGATTTGCCTACTTATTACCTACGTCAACCTTGTAGAAGTCCGTTCACTTCTCCTTGCCTTAGTTTTTATCCTCACCTGTAAAATGATGGGGTTTGATTAGGTCAACATCAGCTCTTGATCCTTTCAAAATTTATGAATTCTGATAGACTTCCGTGATCAATTTTTAGGAGGCCATGGACAGGAAATTTTATAGGCATGGGTAGATTTCAACTGGCATCACTGGAGAAAATACTCTAAGTGATTTCATAAAGCCAGTGGAATATTGGAGAGTATCCATCTCACAGGACTGTTCCGAGGGCCAAATGAGACAATGTACACGAAAACCATTTTAGAAACCTTAAATTTCTATATGAATGTCAAGTATTAATGGTGATTAATGGAGGTGGTGGTAGTAGTAGTAGTGGTGGTGGTGGTGTTAGTAGTAGTTGTAGTAGCAGCAGCAAAAATATTTCTCTAGATAGGCTAATCTACAGAAGTAAGCCTTATAAATTCAAATCCAGTTGTCAGTAGGAAATAAGATTCCATTTAAATGCATACAAACATAAAGATGTCTTGAAGTATTGTAAAAGCTTAAAATTTTTAAAGCTTCTTCAGGGCAGAAATTGTTTTAATTTTGTTTTTGTATCCCCATAACTAAAACATAACTGCTTGCCGATTGACTGACTTGTAAAGCTTCATTAGGTGCCAGGTATACTGTTTTCTTAGTTGTCTTCAGGAAATGGAAAGACAAGATTACTTCCTGCATTGATGTTAACATCAATTGGGGGGAGGGGGGAGAAAGGAGGGGCAGGAAAACACATAAAAGCACAGACAGCTTTTCTTTCTAACCTACTCTCCAGTTGAAATTCAGAACTTCTTGGAAAGACACCTTTTTCTTTATCTGAAATTTCTATCCTCCAATTGTTATGCCAGAAAATACAGATAAGGATGAAATTTCCATTTTTTAAATATAAATAACAAAATCAATTTAGGAACAGGTCTAAAACTCAATTGATAAAACGAACTTTGCATTTAAAACTTTAAAACAAATAAAATGAAAGAAAAAAAGTACTAAAGAGCCTTTGGGCAATAATTTTACACAAGATATATGGAAGGTTCCTCCTTAGGGTATACCATCCATTCCTCCTCAATTCTCTATCCAAAACCCACAAAGCCTTCCTCTTACCAAGGTGTTATGGTACAACATCTTTTCCTAAAGTATTAGTCATTAAGAAAAAAGGACACTACACTATTCCTGGTCTGTCTGTATTAATAATGTCATGTTCAAATTAATATTTCTAAAGGAAGAAAATATTTCAATATTCAAAGAAATTAATTTCTGATGGCAAACGTCATAATAGTATACACTTGTAGAGAACTAAAAGCTGAATGAAATATCCATTTCAATGAATAATACCAATCTGAAAAGACCAGTAAAATTTTAAAAATTGAATGTGAATAAATATAAAACAATGTACTTAAGTATAACTATGAATTCTATAGTAAAGCATTGGGAGATTGTCCTAGTACAAAAAGATCATGCAAAATATGCATAGATTTTTTTTTGATCATAAGGTCATTCTAAGTCAACAGTTTGATACAGCTGCCAAAAATGTGAATGTGATCTTAGACTATATTGGGAGCTATAATTACATAGCAATTTGAAATTTATAAAGCAATTTTCACACAGCTCTGTGACATAAGTAATCCAAGTATAATCACCCAATTTTCCTCATTTTACAGATGAGGAAAAGTGACTAAAGAAAATGGCTTGATAATGGTCTTTTAGCCAACAGGTTTGAACGTAGGCATTACTCTTGACTCCCCATTCTGTCTCAACCCACATATTCAATCAGTTGCCAAATCTTGCAATTCCTGCCTTCAGAAATATTCTCCCATCCAACTACTTCTCTCTACTGACCAACACCCTATGCTCTACCTTTAGAATTTGTTATTTAGCTCAGGCCTTATTACCTCTCACCTAAATTACGGTAATAGTCTCCTAATTGGTATCCCTGCCTTAAGTCTCTTCGCACTCTAGTCCATCCCATCCTATACAGTGCTACCAAAGTAATATTCCTTAATCATAGATCCAATTATGTCATTCTTCTACTCTATCAACTCTCATGGCTTCCTGCTGCTTCTAGGATAAAACTTAAAACTGCTCTGTTATGATTTCAAAGATGTACACAATATTGCCCCAACCTTTCTTTCAGCTTCACTGGATGTCACCCTCACTCTTGGATTCTGTGATCTTGCCAAAATGACTTTCTGTTCTTCATACAGGCACTGCATCTCCAGTTTATGTGCCTTTCCACTGGCAATCTATTTACCTTACCTCCACCTCACTAGGTCCCTCTTTTCTTATGAGACACAAGAATAATTTTATCATTCATGAAGTCTTTCCTGATGTACCCCACCAAGTGCTAATATCCTCCCCCACAAATTATTTTATATTTAACTACTTCATACAGATTTGCATGCTTTCACTTTATATTTTGCTACATACATTGATAAACATAGTTATTGGCTACCTTATTAGAATGTAAACTCCATGTGCGTAGGGATTGTTTCATTCCAGTGTCTAGAACAATCCCTGGCACATAGGTACTTGGTAATTAACTGATTGACAGTCACACAGACTCTCTAAAATTTCTTCTAGCTCTGAATCTAGACCCTGTGGTTTTTATTGCCAGATCTGGGATTTGAACTTAAGTTTCCTAACTAGTTTTACTAGTTTTACTACAATAAGCTGCAGTGTCTGGAACAGCTTAAGTAATAGTTCCACTGTACTTTACTCTAATCAGATAAAACCTATGGCACAGTTTCTTTCTGTTAGTGCTGGATAACACATTTTACGGAGAGATAGGAGCATATCTATTGGAAAGCAACCACAGTGGTGAAGTAAATGGAAACCATGTCGTATTAGAAATGTCTGAAGGAACTTAAGTGTTTTAGACTGGTGAAAAAAAGCATTGTAGGTGTCTTCAAATATTATGTACTTTATAGATTCATCATAGGACCTTAAAGACTAGTTGTACAATCCCTTCATTTTACAGAAGTAGAAATTCTTACTCCCTGTACCTTAAGCAGATCACTTGCCTTCCCCAAGGCTTGTTTTACATCTATAAAATAAGGGGAAGGAAATATATGACCTACACAAGGTCCTTTCCAGCATTAAATCTATGATCTTATGAATATCAGACAGATTAGGTGTTCACAATAATGATACTCAATCGGTGGCTGTCCATTCTCTCCCTCATTTCTTACCTAACCTTAATCACCAAATGGGCATTGCCTCAGTGAAACTGAGACCTGTCAAAGACCTTAGCTTAAAAAGGCCAAGGTCTGCCACTTCATCCAGGGACATCTTTAGTTGTCCTGATCTATATTTCGCCACTGAACCCAGATGGCTCCAGAGGAGAAAGTGAGGCTGGTGACTGCAAAGCCCTTCCTCACTTAAATCCAATTCACTTGCAAGTCATGGCATCACTTTCCATGGTCCTCTTCAAGAACGAAGGACAAACAACAGCTGAATCAAGAAAAGATTAAATTATGGTTAATACCTTAGTTTAAGAAGGCAGGGGAAGTATAACATAACTTTTAGAAACTAACATAAAATGGCTACAATAATATTATTTTCAAAAACAACACTTTTGCTTCTTGAAAGAAATGTTTCAGTTACCTATGCAGAAACACTTCATTGTCCCACAATGCCTGATTAAAAAGTTACTACAGTATTTAATCTGTTTAATTATTCTGTATAAAGGGTAATCATTTTATAAAATGAAGTCATCCTCTGATTTATCTTTTTTTTTTTAGCTCAGGCAAATGCAGACTTACTACATTTAACTCCATTCCTTGATTGCAAGTATCGTATCTTTTTTATAGTCTGCCTCAGGTTCTTCACAAAACACATACATAGCTCTCATTAAGCATCAACTACATTGTTGTTTTTGTTTTTAAACCAGTAAGAAGTCACTTTGTCCAATCTGTACCTAATTAAGAATCTTCACTGCTGAACAAAAATTGACAGACTATAAAATCCCTAAAGGTAGCAACTGTTTCAATCATCTCTGAATCCCTCAGAGCTTATACATGGGTACCTTTCCCACTGAGAAAAACAATATTTACTATAATTAAATAATGAAAAAAATTACAATAAATAATGGTTTTACCCATTAGAATACCTTAAGTGTACAAATAGATGACAGGTGACTTATGTGAAATTTCATTTTTTACTTTTGTTTTGCCAACCTGAAAGTCACAGCTAACATCTGAATTTACCACAGGGTGCTATACATACTAGGTACCCAATATATGTATGTTGTTTACAACAGTAGGAAGTGAAGAGAGTTAAGATCTATAGACTGGTAGGAGTTATGAGGCAGACAGCTTTTGAAACTATTTTTATAGACTCATGTAATTGGAACTTCTATATTATCTGATCCTGATAGAAAGCAATACTGAAGTCTTATAAAAACAAGCTTTCAAAGCCATACCTGGCTTTACTGGGTGAAAATTTATTATTAGCCTTTTCTGAGCTGTTACCATTCATATTCATACATGTGGAAAATCATGAAAATCAAAATATATCTAAGAAACACTGGAGAGGAAATATTACTTTGGAATCCAAGTTTCCTGCTTTTCATTCAAGCAAAAATATTTTGGTTTTTTTTTTTAATCCTCAAATGCTGAGATAACATATTGTTTCATGAAATGTCTATATTTGGAAATTATTTAACCTCCTTTTAATTATACTTTAGATTACTATAGTCATTCACATTTATCATTAAAACATTCCTCTCAGTTGGGTAGTTCAGGTTTTTTTTTAATGCAAAGCTTATATTTAAAAAAGACATCTACTTCAAGTAAATCATGTTTCCATTCTGAGAGCAAAACAAATGTTCTTGCTTTCAAAGATTTTGTAACTGACAGTTACCTATTAGGTTTTTGGTTTTGTTTTTGTTTTTTGGTTTGTTTGGGGGTTTTTCAGGCAATGGAGTTAAGTGACTTGCCCAGGGTCACAGAGTTAGTGTTATGTGTCTCAGGCTGGATTTGAACTCAGGTCCTCTTGAATCCAGGGCTGGTGCTCTATCCACTGCACCACCTAGATGCCCCCCTACTAGGTTTTAATATGACTTCTATAATAAAATATTTTACAATCACAATGTGCTACTTAACTTGAATATTAAGCCTAGCCAGTGAGATAGAACCCAGTTTTGTTTACTGAACATACTATCACATATTTTTCTCTTCATTTTTTTGAGATGTATCTAGCTTCTAGCACACCCTAAATACAAAAATTAAAAATTCTCCAGAACCCAAAATTACGACCTGTATTGTTTTTGCTTTGCTATCTTAGCTGCTCCAAAATCATATGTAAGAAAAACAGCTAGGTCTCAGTGGGTACCTGTCAAAGAGTGATATGGTACAATTTTAACTTTCTGTGAAAGATGCTCATTCTTGAGAATTTCTTGAGAAAGTACAAGAGAGTGTTCAACTCAGATTTTAGTATGAATTACCTACAGTTAGGTCCTGATTAGTTCAAAGAATGAATCCCATGAAGTGCCTGCATATATTTGAATTCACACTATTCAAAGTCATAATTGTGTAAAACATGATCACTGGTTCCAGCCCAATGGAAACATACAGTACAAATTCAAATAATTTGACCACTTCATGACTATTTGCATTAATCAGGACTCAGTTATACTGAACTTAGAAAACACAACTTGAATTTGATCAATAAATACCATCTAGAAAAATAGCTCAAAATATAACAGAAATTTGGAATGTGCTATATTTTTCTACAGTTGGAAAAGCTTCTTGGTGTACAGTTAGATCCAAGGGACCAGGTGTGAAAACAGCTACTTAGTTACAACTAGCAACAAAGATATGAGGTAATAATAACAATAAAAGATTAAAAAAGGATAAGAAGATATGAGGTAATAATTTTAAAAAATCTTTTAAAAGATCCTCTCCTTTCTTCTCTTTTCCTGTCCTCTTTCTCTGCCCATCCCCATCCTCTTTCTCTTCTTCACTCCCTTTTCCAAGTTTCTCTCTTTCATTCACAAACACTATATGCTGCCATAAATTAGAATGCTATAATGCAAATAATCCCATATTTTAAGAAAAAAATGAAAGGTCAAAAATAGCTCTAAACTTTTTTTCCCCACATCAATGAATGCCCAACTCTGAACACAAAAGATTTACATTTAAGCTATTTGCATTTGTGTTCACTTTTTGCTTTAATCTATTACACTATAGGATTATATGTAAATTGCTGAATATATACAGGTAGGAAAACAAAACCCAAACACTATAGAGAAATGCTATTTTTTTTTAAGATGTCATTTTCTAAAATGCTTGTTATAGAGAAGGCAATACAAAGACTGAAGTATTAAATATTGAAAAGAGCTTATTGCTACTATGAAATTCACTTTTCATTCAAAAAAGGCTCTACCAAAACCATTTCCACAAGAAGCTTCTATAAACTTGTTTTTTTAATTTTTTTTTTTTGCTTTTTAAGAAAATGTATCTATTTTTAGTTTTCAACATTCACTTCCACAAGATTTGGGGTTCCAAATTTTCACCCCATCTCACACCTCCCCCAACCCCAATATGGCATGCATTCTGAATACCCCTTCTCCTTGTCTGCCCTGCCATCTGTCTCTCCACCCCCCTTCTCTTATCCCCTTCCCCTTCTATTTTCCTGCAGGGCAGGATAGATTTCTGTACCCCATTTTCTATATTTCATATTTCCAAGTTGCATGTGAAAACATTTTTTTTAAACATGTGTTTTTAAAACTTTGGGTTCCAAATTTTCTCCCTTCCTCCCTCCCCACCCACCCTCACTGAAAAGGCAAGTAACTCAATACAGGTTATACATGTGCAGCAAAACACTTCCATAGTAGTCATGTTGTGAAAAAACTAACTCTACTTCCCCTTAATCCTGTTCTGCCCCCTATTTATTCTATTCTTTCTTTTGACCCTGTCCCTCCTCAGAAGTGTTGGCTTCTGATTACCCCCTTTCCCAATCTGCTCTCTCTTCCATCATCACCGTGCTCTCCTGCCCCTTCCCCCACCCCAGCCCACTTTCCTATAGGGCAAGATAGATTTCCATGCCCAATAGAGTGTGTAATTCCCTTCTTAAGCCAAATCTGATGAGAATAAGATTCACTCATTACCTCTCACCTTCCCTCGTTTACCCTCCACTGTAAGAGCCTTTTCTGGTTTTTTTTTTTTTTGTGAGATAATTTACCCCATTTAGCCTCTCACTTTTTCCTCCCAGTATAATCCTCTCTCACTACTTAATTTTATTCTCCAGATACCACCCCTTCATCTTCTGCTCACCCTCTGCTTTCCATCTATCTATCTATCCATCTATCTATATACACATACATACATATAATTTTTTCCCTCCAACTACCTTAATACTGACAAAGGTCTCATGAGTTACAAATATCACCTTTCCATGCAGGAATCTAAACAGTTCAACTTTAATAAGTCTCATATGATTTCTCTTTCCTATGTACCTCTTCATGTTCCACTTGACTTGTATTTGAAAGACAAATTTTCTATTCAGCTCTGGTCTTTTCATCAGGAATGCTTGAAAGTCCTCTATTTCACTGAATGACCATTTTTCCCCCTGAAGGTAAATTATACTCAGTTTTGCTGGGTAGGTGATTCATGGTTGTAATCTATCTCCTTTGCCCTTCGGAATATTATATTCCAAGCACTGCAGTCCCTTAATGTAGAAGCTGCTAAATCTTGTGTTATCCTGATTGTGCTTCCACAACACTTGAACTGTTTCTTTCTGGCTGTTTGTAATATTTTCTCCTTGACCTGGGAACTCTGGAATTTGGCTACAATATTCCTAATTTTCCTTTGGGGATCTCTTTCAGGAGATTGATGGATTCTTTCAATTTCTATTGTGCCCTCTGGTTCTAAAATATCAGGGCAGTTTTCCTTGACAATTTCTTGAAAGATGATATCTAGGCTCTTTTTTTTGGTCCTGGCTTTCAGATAGTCCAATAATTTTAAAATTATCTCTCCTGGACCTATTTTCCAAGTCAGTCTTTTTCCTGTGACATATTTCACATTTTCTTCTATTTTTTTCATTCTTTTGAATTTTTTTTTACAGTGTCTTGATTTCCCATAAAGTCACTAGCTTCCAATTGCTCTATTCTAATTTTTAAGGAAGTATCTTCTTCAGTAAGCTTTTTGACTTCCTTTTGCATTTGGCCAATTTTGCTTTTTAGGGCATTCTTCTCCTCATTGGGTTTTTGGACTTCTTTTGTCATTTGGGTTAGGCTATTCTCTAAGGAGTTATTTTCTTCAGTATTTTTTGGGGTCTTCTTTAGCATCACTCTCAGTTTTTCCTCTACTTCTCTTACTTGCTTCTCAAAATCTTTTCTGAATTCTTCCATGGCCTGGGACCACTTCATATTTTTCTTGGAGGCTTTAGATGTAGGAGCTTTGGCTTTGTTGTCTTCTTCTACTTGTATGTTTTGATCTTCTTAGTCTGACTCTTTTTGTGCTGCTTGCTCATGATCCCAGCCAATTACTTGAGTTATAAACTCTTTGTTAAGGTAGGGGTCTGTTTCCAGTGTGGAGAATGCACTGTTCCATGCTTCAGGGGTTTTGTGCAGCTGTTTTCAGAGATACTTCTAGGAACCTGTAAATTTTCAGTTCTTCCAAGATGCTATGATCAAGGGCAAGGTATTTACTTCTTTCCTGGCCCGTGCTCTGGTCTATGAGTGACCATAAGCACTCTTTTCTGCCTTGGAACTGTGAGGAGGATTTGCTCTGTACCACCACTACAAGTTCCACCAGGCTAGCAGTCCTCCTTGCCCCAGGACCGCCACCCAGAACTGTGACCCAGATCCAAGCGCAGGGCAAAGGAAGAGAATTCTGCACCAGCGGAGAGATCCCTGCAATCCCCCTCCAATCAGCCACTTGATTTCCCCTCAGACTGTGGACGGGAAGCTTAGGAAAAGCAGCTGCCACCCCAGGGCCGAGCTTGGGGACTGGAGCTGAGACCACCATGCTTCTCTCTCTCACCGAAGAAACAGACTTTCCCACTGACCTTCTAAGTTGTCTTTGGCAATAGTGGGATGAGAAGTCTGGAAACCATCACAGCTGCCCACGATTCAGTCCTCTGAGGCCTGTTCAAGGTTCGCTATGGCCTGCGTGCCTATGCAGAACTGCGTTCCTCTCCCAGCCTGGTGCGATATACCCTTCCAATCAACCATCCAGGTTGTCGTGGGCTGGAAATTTGTTTCACTCTGCTTTTTGGTGGGTTCTGCTGCTTTAGAATTTGTTTAGAACCTTTTTTATAGGTATTTGGAGGGGTTTGGGGGAGAGCTCAAACAAGTCACTGCTTTCACTCCGACATCTTGACTCCACCCTCTGTAAACTTCTATAAATCCACAAGATCTGGAAATTCTCATTAGACTACAAAACATCCTCTCCACTCTAAAACAAATGTTTTAGCAGTTTTCTTTTTCAAGTGAACCTCAAAGTCTTGGCCCTGCCGAAGGAATAATGAACTCTGATAATTATATACTGGGAAGCATAATTGTTCCAGAATTATAAAAATTCTCAAATGAACATTGAATAATTCAATATGACTGTGCACCATGTTATACATCTCAAAAGGTTAGGAAATTTACCTAAGACATATTGATATAAAACATGTTTCAATGATCTGGAAGTCACCTCATGTAAACTGCATTTAAACCTAGAGACTGGAATCAAAGATAGACTCAGAGGGGAAAATGGACTATTCAAAGGTATGCTTACTAGCCAAGATGACAAAACTGTGTTTTAAAGATGAAAAATGAAAGAATACAGATCACCATCTTGTGAACTTAATAGAAAATCATATAAATCAAGGTGTTGCAGTAAAAAGGGGGGCATGTTGCATATTTAAGGACATACTACATATTCAAATATCTTAAAGATGTAAAAAGTTATAGCATTTATTATATATCTAACTTAATTATTTTCCTTTATCCCAAGTAATTTGTACAACACTATATCTACATTCACATGTTCAATTCCAGTCAACACTGTAAATAGTATGCACCTAACACAGTATGCTAAGAACACTGCACTAGTCACTGAAAGAATATAAAAACGTAAAAGGAAATGCTCTCTACATTAATGGAGCTTACAGGGCTCTATGTGTATGTGTGTGTATTTGTGCAGGGTAATTACAAATCTTAAACTAAAATGGTATAAGACCCTGGAATGTTAAATCACCATTGCATCAAGTCATTACCACTTACTACACAAGGCAGAAAAGGACAATGGCGAAAAAATCATATGACAGAAAGAGATCTGTTTATTAAATCAGCCCAATCCCTCACAGTTTGAGAAATTTATTCCATTTCAAAGGCTTCCTGTTTAGGCACTTTGCACAAACTAGTGATGTGCTTTGGAACAGATTCAAAAGTATGGTACAGAGCAGCTGGGATTCCTGGCAAATAAGGCAAAACAAAAGAATGGTGTGGAAGAATGAAAAAAAACACTGGCTCTGGAGTCTGGGGATCTGGGTTCAAATACTGCCTCCAATGATTATTAATTATGTGACCTTGGCAAGTCCTCTAACCTCCATGGGTCTCAGTTTCCTTATCTATAAACTGAAGGATTTTGACTAGAAGTCCTTCCTGTTCTAGATCTATGACTCTGTGGTCAGGAATCACTGACTTATTCTACCTAGGCTCCTCTGAATCTAATGTGTTCCTTGGAAAAGAGAGCCCACAAATTCTATAAGTAAAGCAGAATTACACGAATCTTTATAGAGTCAGTCCTTCTTTTATGGATCTCTTCTAGTGGATTTATTTATCCAATCCTTCTGTATAGTTAGGTGACTAGGTCTATAACTGAGACATTTCCAGCTCATTTATATTTACCACCAGTTTTGATGGTTTACTATTTGTCACTTTATTAAATCCATTCTAGAGGAACTCTAAAAAAATCTCAAGAGTTGATTTTCATTTTTTTTTTTAACACAAATGCATTATAACTGACTCATGCATATACTGGCTTTTCTAAAAATACTCGTAAATGTTGCCTAACAGAATCTTGCAGTTGGAAGGCAGGTAAATCTAATCCAGGAATTTCCTGAAATAAAAAGTCATTCTTTATCATCCTGCCTCTGCTTCAAAATCTCCAAGGGCAGGGAACTTCCCTAATTCAGATCTCTACCCAAGTCACTGATGTAAGTGTGAACAGAACAGGGCCAAAGGCAGAAGTGTTCAGCCCACCACTAGTCATCACCAGGTGAAGAGTGACACTCCAGGCATTTTACTCACTTCTGTAATGGGCTTATTTATACTATTAACCAGCCCCAATGTATATGTACTCCACTATCAGGACATGGAAATTCACATTTTAAAACATACTTAAGTTCTGGTGGTATGTGTATGTGCATATGTTTTGCATTACCGGGAGAGGGAATAAGCATTTATATAGTGCCTTCTAAGTGCTACAGTCCATGGAGTCACAAAGAATCAGACATGACCGAACAACAGCTAAGTGCCAGGCACTGTGCTTAAGCACTTTGCAAATATTATCTCATCTGATACTCACAACAACCCAGGGAAGTAAGTGCTGTTATTATCCCCATTTTTCAGACTTGCCCAGAGTCACACAGCTATTAAGTGTCTGCAACCACATTTCAATTCAGATCTTCCTGACTGCAGGCCTGGCTTCCTTGGGATGAATGGAAAAAGGATGACTCGTGTAGAAGAAAGATGTATCCCAATTCCCAAACACTCTGGGATATAAGACTGAGAATTGTTTTTTGGTTTTTTTTTTTTAGTAAGTTGTTTCTTCTTTTAACCATTTAATCTAGGGGTTCTTAAACTGAGCTTTAAAAAAATTTTGATTATTGTATTTCGATGTATTTAGCTTTCTTTGTAATCAATCGTATGCATTTTATTTTATGCATTTAAAAATATTATTCTAAGAAAAGGACACCTACACTTCACCATACTGCCAGAAACATCTACAACACACAAAAGAGGTTAAGAAATTGTCTTAATCGTATCTCTTCCTTCTAGTTTTACCTACCATATTTGCTTATAGCCTTCATTCCCTCCAATTAAAATGGAATCACAGAATTTAGGGGAAGAAGGAAGCTCAGAAATTAAGTAGTCCAAAACCTCATTTTACACACAAGAAAATAGGCTTAGAAGAGGTAACATAATTTGACAAAACTCACAAATGAGTAAAAAAGCCAGAACTAGAACCTGGACCTACTCCAAAGTGCTTCCCTATGTACTATGCAGTCTCCTCTGTAGGGGAATGATATTCCTAACTTATATAATCAATTCAATTCAAGAAGCATTAAGTGAATGCCTAATTCACCATTAGGCACTATTTTAGTTCCTAGGGATAAAAAACAAAAATAAATAAATAAATAAATAAATAAATAAATAGATAAATAAATAAATAAATAAGTGAGATTCCCTGGCCTCAAAATCTGCTAGAGGAAAAGAGTATGTACAAGGACACACAAAATTAATACAAAGTAAATACAAAACAATTTTGGCAGGAAAGAGAACACTAATCAACAATCAGGAAAGGTCCCCTAGACTCGAGGGAGGAGCACCTGAGCTCTGATGGAAGCTGGAGATTCTATGAGGCTTTGACAAGGAGGGAGAGGAATCTCCTTGGGTACAAAGGCACAGGCTAAAGATGGAATCTCCTCTATGGGGAAAGGCATGTAGACCAGTTGGCTGAAATGCATATTGCATGAGGGACAGTAATATGAAATTAGTCTGGAACAGTTAGTACCAGATAATTAATTTTTTTTTCTTTTTTGGAGAGGTGGAGCTGTGGGGAGTGAATTTCCTTATTTCAAAAATGTTAGAAGTATAGTAACCACTTACAGGCCAGATCTCACTTCTAATAAGTGAGAGCATTAAATGAGTGTAACAATAATAACTAGTTCATAGGGTTGTTGTAAGGATTAAATGAGGTCAGTCAAGCAAGCTATCATTTATTAAGCTCCTACTATGTGCCAAGAATCATGCTAAGCACTGGGAATACAAGGAAAAGCAAAAGACAGTCTGCCCAGGACAGCTAGGTGGTGCAGCGGATAAAGCTCTGGCCTTGAAGTCAGGAGGACCTGAGTTCAAATGCATCCTCACACACTTGACACTTATTAGCTGTGTGACCCTGGGCAAGTCACTTTAACCCCGACTGCCTCACCAAAAAACAAACAAACAAAAAAGGAATGGGGCAGCTAGGTGGCACAGTGGATTAAGCACTGGCCTTGGAGTCAGGAGGACCCGAGTTCAAATATGACCTCAGACACTTGACACTAGCTATGTGACCCTGGGCAAGTCACCTAACCCCACTGCCTAGCCAAAAAAAAAAAAACCGTCTGCCCTCAAGATCATAGTCTAATGGGGGATACAAGATGACAATCACTATTTACAAACAAGATTTATACAGGATAAATTGGAAATAATCAACAAATGGCAAGTACTAGAATTAAGGAGGATCAAGAAAGGTTTCTTGTAGAATGTGGGACTTTAGCTGAGATTTGAAGGAAGACAGAGAAGACAAGGCATGGGGATGAGGAATGATTTCCAGGAGGAGAACCAGTGAAAAAGCTGAGTCTCAAGATGGGCTATCAAGTATGAAGAACAGCAAGGCCAGTGTCACTGGGTCAAAAAGCAAGAGTGAGGAAAGTGAAAGAGTAGAAAGGTACAAAGGGGCCAAGTTACAAAGTTTATAAAAATTTATAAACCCTGAGCCTGGAGGCAAAAAAGAGCCACTGGAATTAATTGAATAGGGAGGTAGGATGCTCAGACTTGCACAGTAAGTATTTGAAGGTTGAGTTAAGGATGACAGTCTAGAATGGGGACAGACATGAAGCAGAAAGAGCAAACAGCACACTATTGCAATAATTCAGAAATGAGGTGATAGGGACCTACACCAGGGGTTGTAGCTGTGTCAGAGGAGAAGAGGGGGCATATTCCAGAGATATTACGAAGATATAAACAACTGGACTTGGCAATTGATTGGATATAGGGGGTAAAGTGAGAGTAAGGAGTCAATGATGACACCTACTTTGTAAGCCCAGGTGACTGGGAGGATAGTGGTACCCTCAACAGTAATAAAGAAATTAGTAAATGGGGAAGGGGGTTAGGTGGGGTGGAGACAATGAGTTCAGTTCTGCACGTCTACAAGACATACATTTCAAGATTTAAAGTTCTTTACAATAGCGTATAAATATTAGCTACTACGTACAAAGTCACCCATTCTGAATCTGTTTCTTCATGCTACAGAATTAAGGGAGTGGACTGGAATACTTCCCATGTCTCTTCCAGTTTTAACTTTCTGTGCTCTATAAGCAACAGAATTTCCTAAACCAATCAAAACTATAATGTCCCTAAAAAAACCCAAACAAACAAAAACTGACATTTACAGAGCATTTTTAAGGTTTGTGAAGCACTCTTTTTCACTCTCATAACAGTCTTACGAGATAATCATAATCATTTTTACAAGGAAAATGAAAGATTATTTTGCCCACAGTCACACAAACAAGTGTCAGAAGCAGAATTCAAAATCGGATCCACCTTTGACTCCAAGCTCAGTACTCTTCATCACATCAAGCTGCCTCTCTAATAAGTAAAACGTGACACTTTTCAGCTAATTTTAAGATTAGCCTTCTAATTTCAACCTTCATTGCTCTGGCTTTTGGCCCTAACATGAAAACCTGAATTAACTTTAAAGTGTGGAAAAGTAGCCAATTTGAAAGCACACCATTTACTTAAACACCTTTTAATTCTGAAACTTCTTAAGGAAAAGGATATAGCTGGATGTCTATGCTTGTTAACTTATCCATAACATTTATACAGCAGTGGCAGGGAATAGGACTGATTGTACATTAGGTACTCTGATCAGTTACAGGAAACGGGAGCTGTAACCTTTGCCCAAAACAGTATGTTTATAATCTAATAGGGGGAAAAAAAGGCAACACAGGAAGAATAGGAAGCATGTGCACATCCCTGGCAGAATAATAATAGTAATAAGAGTGATAATCCCAACAGTCATAATTATAATAACTGATGCTTAAAATAACACTAAGGTTTGCAATGTTCTTCACATACATGGCCCAAATGGAATCCCACAACCACCTTGTGATATAAGTTCCTCAGGTATTTTTATCCCCATTTTATTACTAAGGAAACAGGCTCCAAGAGGTTAAATGACTTCTCTGTGGTCACATAACTAATTAGTGAGTGTTAGGAGCAAGATTCAAATGAAAAATCTCTGCTGACTGCAAGCTCAACAATACATACCACAATGACTTCCAAACTCTGAAGTTGTCCCAGTCTATTAAATCTGCTTTACAGAAGAATCGGACCAGCCAGAGAAAACTGAAAATAGCAGATTTCTATTTGATATGTTCTAACTGACCGAAGAGAAGGCTTAAAGCTTTGGGGAAACCCAAAGCTGGACTCATGGCAAGGGGAAGAAAGGCCAACAAAAATTAATATAACTACCTCCATGAAATGGTCTCGACCACAGCAGGAAGAACATGGGGTTTTAATGATAGTTCTAATGAGGGCTTGTTTTGTAGCTTTGTTGCTCCCAGCTATGGCTCTGTTAATCAGTAAGATTCTTCCTAATCAGTGTGTGTGTGTACCTGGGGTCCCATAAATTCCATCAGGATAATGTACCAACGTCTGAGAGCCAAAAACCTCCAAAATTACGGCAATGTGCTGATACCTCACACTGGGGCAGGCTACAATACCTCCAACACGAGAGCAGCGGACAACTCCAGAAAGGTGCAGTGGGCCAACACTAACTCCATAGTAGGACAGCATACACAGGAGGACAGTGAAACAGGCCATCCACCCACTTGTCATCAAATAGGCAAAAACTATGGGTTTCTACAGGAAGGAAGAGAGAAGGTATCACTCAAGTGATATGATTGGCTGGCTTCCTCCCTCTGATGTTGGACAGGAAGTAGCATGCTCCAGGCAAGTCACATCACTACTAATATCTTGACAATTACCCCTCAGCCCCTGATGGAGACAGCTCAGGCCCAAGAACCTTGGGAATGGCAATGTCTCCTAAATCACCAGACTTGTTTCCAGCCCAGTTCCCCAGCCCTTCTGGAAAGAGAAATCATTGTGGAGAAAGGGTCCACGCTCCTCATCACTATCAATAATTGCTGACCAACTCTAAAAAATAGAAGATGGTACTGAAGGAGGCCCAAGGCAGCTAGGTGACTCAGTGGAGAGAGTGGTGGGCCTGAAGTCAGGAAGATTTGAGTTCAAATTTGGCCTCAGCCACTCACCAGCTCTGTGACTCTGGGCAAATCATTTAACCTCTGTTTGCCTTAATCTACTGGAGAAAGAAATGGCAAACAGCTCCAGTATCTTTGCCAAGAAAACCCCAAAAGGGATCATAAAGAGTTAATATGGCTAAACTACAACTGGAACCCTACAAGTGGCAACAACCCCACCACTCCCAGTCCTACCTCCAGCCAAGCCAGGGAAGCCAGCCAAATGGAAGAGAGGCCAGCCACTGAAGCAGTTAAGGCCCCCAGAGGGAAAGAGAGCAGGCAGGCAGTATGTTCTGGGCAAATCAAACTACCATCACAACCCTGACCACCATTTCCTCAGATCCTGATGGAGGCAGCCCAGGGAACTGATCCCAAGAGCTCAGGGAACAGCAACACTCTAGAGAGAGTTATATGAAATGATACAGAGTAAAATGAGCAAGACCAGAAGAATAATTTATAACATCAACATTATAAAAATGAACAATTTCAAGGACTTTTATAAGCTCATGAAGAATGAAATAAGCAGAGCCAGGAGAAGAATTTATACTATTAAAACACTGCTGTAAAACAAACAACTTTGAAATCTATAAGAACTATGATCAATATAATTAACATTCATGACTTCAGAGGACCAATGATGAAATGTGCTATCTATTACAGAGAAATACTGGATTGGAGTCAGAATGAAACATATTTTTGTATATAGACATTGGATGAAATTGTTTTGCTTGACTAATCATATTTGTTATAAGAATTTCTTTTGAATTTCTTGAGAAAAAGAAAATAGAGAAGTGATAGAGATGTAAAATTTTGCATGTACTTTCAAATGAGGTCATTGTATTATTAGTTTTATAGAGGACCTGTCACTAATTGGGAGTAATCTGTAAATATATGTAATTGAAAAACAAAACACATCAATAAAACTGAAAGTGACAGAAAAAAGGAATAGTAATGCTTCCAGCCCACTGCCCTTAGTCGTCATCGATGAAAGCAACCCCTCTAGGGATTTATCCTGGCAACTGCTCCTCCAGGTCTGCTGAATACCCAGAAAATAAAGTTCTTGCCACTAAAGTCCTTGCATTGTTAAAAAAAAAGTTCATCATCAGAAACTCATGTGACTTTATCAGTGAAAATGACATTAAAGATGAAGTATTACTACCAGCTTTGCTGCTACACTCCAAGGACCATGGGACATTTCCATCAGACTTGCAGCTCAAATCTTCTATATATGTAGTCTCACTTACTAGAATATGAGCTCCTTAAGGCAGGGACTGTCTTATTTTTCTATTTCTATCATGAGCACTTTAAGTTTCTTGCATGCAGTAAGCACTTAACAAATGTTTCATTCATTCATTCATGTCATAGGCAGGGACCCACCAATGAGCAAGGAAAAAGAGCATATAAGTTTATCCCATGTAAGAACTGATTCAAATTGGTAGGACTAAGAGCAATTTCCAAAAAAATAAAGTCAAAGAACATGAACAGATACTTTCAAAGGAAAAAATCCAAGCTATAATGAACCATATTTTTTTAAAATACTCTGAATTGCTAATAATTAAAGAAATACAAATTAGAGCCAAGTTGAGGTTCTACCTCACACCCACTGGACCTGCCCAAACTGTCTAATCTCCAACTGCAGCACTGCTTGGTTTGAACTAGGAGGAATATGATGGCCCCCTCAGGATAAGCTGATCACCAGAATCTTTTCATGCCTTCTAACTCAGTTTTGAATACTCACTACCTTCCTAAGTCCCTCAGCCCCCTCTCCCTTCTTACTGGAGAGCTGGAGAGCAGGGCACTCAGCTACTCCCAAAGCTTTCCTTTACAGAAGGTCATATCTGGATGCTCCAGCTAACTCCACTTTCCATCTGCAGCTTTATTTGATTTGAACTTCAGGGAAGATGATGTCCTGCACCCCTCCCCCCAAAGTAGGTACCCCAAACCTCCCCCCTTTTCCAGCTTCCTTTTGTGTGTTGTCTTCCCCCATTCAGTTGTAAGCTCCTTAAGGGCATGAACTGGTTTGTTGACGTCGTTGTTTGTTGCTGTTGTTTTGACTTTTATTTGAATCCCCAGTACTTAGCACAGTGCCTGGCACATAGTAAGCCTTTATTAAATGTTTACTGAATTGAACTGAATTGAATTGAAAATGACAGATGCTGGAAAGGCTTCAGGAAAACAGGTACACTGAAATGCTGGTGGATCTGTGAATGGGTATTAGCCATTATGGAAAACAACTACTTCCAAAAAGGCACTAAACTGTCTATAACCTTTGACTCAACTATACCACTATTAGGCTTATATTCCAAAAATATCCAAGGACCCAGTAGTATAAAAATACTTGCGGCAGCTCTTTTTGTAGCTGCCAAAAAGCTTGAAACTTAGGGGAAGGTGGGAATAGGGCTCACCTGCCAGGGATGACTAAACAAATTATGGTATAAAAATGTAATGTAATATTATTGTGCCATAAGAAATGATGAAAAGTGTAGATTTTAGAAGAAATGGAAGACTTCTATGAATTTAAGTGGAGCAAAGTAAGAAGAATTAGGAGAACAATTCATACAATAATAACATTATAGAATGAAAGCAACTTCGAAAAACTTTAGAACTATGATCAAGGTCATACATCTTGTTACACAAGGGTCTTGAGTGAAGTAGGACTCCAATCCTCTTCTTTAAATATGTGCCCTTTCTAAGTGTCTCTATCTAAACACTTTGTTGTCTGAAGTACCAAAGGATTAGTCAACAAGTATTAATTAAGAACTAGGTTCTGTGTAATAGGAAAAAAAAGGGGGGGGCCTTTCCAATGGATAATTTATCATCAGAAACAAGTTAATAACGGTACCTGTTGCCATGACAAAATATCGATTTGTATTAGGGAAAGGTAATTTATAGATCAAATATCCAAGTGTGGGGAAGCTACTTAAAGCAAATGATGAAGACCCTAGAAATCACTAATAGAAAGACTAATAATTTCCTCAAGCCTATTACTTTATAAAATTCATTACCACCTGAAGCATCAAGTATAAAAGATACTCAAATTTTAAAATGAATGAAGACATATTAAAGACATTGTACATACTGAAGAAATAAATCACAAGGAGGTGCTTACTAAGTTCTTGTTGGGTTGGGCTGGATTCTTTTTTTTCACTTCTTCACAAACTTGTTTAGAATTTCCCCAAATGTCTAACGTGTTTTTTGAACTGCTACTAACATAATCAGACAGAAAGTGATTCTGTTAGAAGATGAAAGTCATTCAAGTGGACAGCTTCTGCACTAAGAGGCAAAGGCCCTGTGGGGGAGGGTGTGGTACTTTGGTCTCCATTATCTCCAGAAACCCAATTTTCTCCCGGAAACATTCCTGGAGCAAAGTAAAACATTCCTAGAGACAAGGTAAAACATTCAAGGCCACTCCTGTGTTCTGCTATCCCCCACCAGTAATTTTATGATTATGATGTGAAATATATATTATTATACTGAACCCTTAAAGTCTTATGACATTTTAGGTCAACACATTTTTTCCCCAATCTTGTCAGTATCTCTTTTATACCACCATTTTCATTATTAAAAGTAGTTTTTTCACTTCTCTGTCCTCTATTATCTGAATGTGGACACTACTTCTCTAGATTCCATCACTGAGCAAACAAAATGACTGAGAACAGTTACTTCCCCAATTCATGAATACCTGATTTAAGAACTTTGGGTACCTAAAAAACTGCAGATTCATAATGAAAAGAGACACTGGATATGGAGTCAGGTACTCATGTCTGAATCCCAGACCTACCTATTTCTTCAACTACAAAAATGATAATGATATTAAGTTCTCTAAAGTTTCTACCAGATCGAAATACTTTGAATCCAGGATTACATTCCCATTCCTACCCCACACCAAAAGACAGCAACAGAGCTATTCTGGACCAAGAGTACCATTTGAGAGCCAACAATAAAACTCTTTTCCTATCTTCCTTCTTCATCTCCCCAAGAGATAGCATATATACCATATATACCCAACCACCCAAAGGACAGTGTTTTACTTTAAAATTACTCCAAGCTTAGTCAGTCATTTGTTAAGTGACCACTAAGTGCCAGGTACTGTACTAATAGGCACTGCATACAAAAAAGAGGCAAAGGATAATCCCTGCCCCCAAGGAGCTCATGATTAATCTAATAGAGGGAGATAACAAACAAGCTATATACAGACTAAACAGGAAATAATTAAGAGAGGAAAGACACTAGAATTGAGAAGGGTTGGAAAAGGCTTCCTATAGAAGGCTTCCTAAATTTGTTGCCTACCTAGGCTTAAAGGAAAGCAGTCTGAGAAAATGCCTGGAGCCAAAAAAAAAAAAAGTAACTCATTCTAGGAACAGAAAGAAGGACAGCGTTACCAAAAGAAAGTAAGACGTAAAAAGACTGGAAAGGTCGAGGAGGCAATGAAGGACTCTAAACACTAAACAGAGGACTGTGTGTTTGATCCTGGAAGCTACAGGGGGTCACTGGAGTTTATTGAATACAGGAGGTAACACAGTAGAATCTGCTCTTTAGAAAAACAACTTTGGTGGTGATGGGGTGCTTGTGTTTGGGTGCTTGTACTTGGACCCCAATTTCTCCCTAGCCTCAGAAACACTGTCCCTTTAAGCTCTGAGTGAACTAAAAACACCCCTTCCTGTGTCAAGCAAATTCCAGGACCAGATAGAGCTGATCAGTATTCTTCCTGTTTGTTATCACTGGGCCCAGGATGTCTGGGACCAGATACTCTCTTGAATAATGGGATTTTTCTTATCTTGAGTTTCAATTGAGAACTAACCTCTCCTTAACCACTCCCTCATCCCACCCTGATTCACCTAGTTAGCATATTGGGCACAAGTTTTATTGTATTTTATCCTATATAAACTTTAACTGTACCTCTCTAAGGTTGCAGGATCCTTTAAGAATTCTTGCCCGCTGAAAAGCGTAACAATAAATCTTTGCCACCTTGGGTTAAAGAATGCTTGAGTCTGTGAATTCATTCCAGACTGCCCATCCTGTACTCCAGTCTTTGAGGGGTCACAACCTCTCAACCTCTCAGCCCACAACAGTGGCTGAATGGAGGATGGATCAGATCTGGGAGAGACTTGAGGCAGGCAGACTCCTAGCAGGTTACTGCAACAGTCCAGGTGTGAGGTGAGTAGTAGCAGTGATAGAGGAGAGAAGGGAGCAAACTTGAGAAATGTTGCAAAGGTAAAACTGACAAGCCTTGGCAATAGACTGAATATGGAGGGTGAGAGCTAGTAAGGAGTCAAGCATGCCTCCTAGTTTGTGAACTTGACGGACTGAGAGGATGGTGTTGCCCTTTCTAGTAACAGGTAAGTCAGGAGCAGGAGAGAGTATAATGGCAAAGACAGAGTTCAGTTTTGGATGAGTTTAAAATGTCTACTGGACAGCCAATTTGAGATATTTGAAAGGCAACTGGAAATTTGAAACTAGAGGTCAGCAGAAAGGCTAGGGCAGGATAGGCATATTTAAGAATCATCAGCATTGAGATGGTGGTTAAATCTGTGGGAGTTGATGAGACTGCCAAGTGAAACAGCAGAGAGGGAGAAGAGGAAATGATCCAGGATAGAATCCTGAGAGACATCTGCAATTAGAGGGGGTGATAAGAAAGAAGATTCAGCAAAGGAGAGTCTAAAAAGGAACTCACAATTTAATTCAAATAATGAACATTTTGTTTAGCCTTTTTTTCCCTTACCATTCTTGTTCTCCCAGAAAATTTTTTATATTTCTCTGTATTTCTCTTCACTCCATTTAAGAACCAAAACCAGATTCTAATCATGGTTAATAGTACAAGTATAGTGCTAATTAATGATAATCTAAAATCGAGGTAAAAGAAATGCCTAAGTTCTTCAATGAAATTATAACACAATTTATAATGAATATGCTGATCCATCTATTTCCAAAGCCATTGAAAGTGACCAGAAGTCTTTTTTTGTCTCCTTTCATTAAACCTGCTTTTCCTCAAACATAAAATCAAGAACAAAAATCCATTTCTTATTTAATTTCTGTTGTTTTTTCTTAATCACTATCATTGCAACAATATTCTTTTCTACTATTTTTCATAGTAACCTTTCATTATCAAAGTTAAGAGCATGAGTAAAACCAGACTTTGAAGGGCTAGCTGGAACATAACCACCATTCATGCATATAGTACTGTGTCTGTGCAAAAAAGGCATTCTCAGTTCCAAACACCTAACTTAAAAATGACCTTTTAATTCAACTTACTTGAATTAGGGGTTTTCTGTGCTATCTCTGAACATCTATGATTTGGTAATATCTGATATATATTATTACATACATATAAGACATACATATAAGACTTTCGGATTTCCAAGTGCTTTAATATACGTCATCTGATGGTCACAACTGTGAGATAAATACTATGTATATTCTTTTTTTCATTTTTCACCTGAGTAAACAGAGGTTCAGACATGTTAAGTAAGTTATTCAAAGTTACACATTGAACCCAACCAAATTTAGTATTCTTTCCATTATCTCCATGCTGCTTATGAACAGGAAAGATTTTTTATCGAATGCATTCCATCTCTTTCTCTAAATGGGAAAGAAATGGGGGAAAAAGTGGAACTGTCATTACTTAAGTTTATCATTTGGAATACTCTGTTCAGACAAGAAAAACTATTATATTTATATAGCAATTATGCTTGATACTTAAAGGAACTCTATAAAATAGAGAAGCTATCATCCCCATTTTACACAAAGGAGAAAGAAATACAACACAAAGTTGAAAAAAAATCAGTATTTTGTCCATGGTGACAAGGTTTATAAGTGGGGAAAAGAGACTAGAAGCAAGATCTTTTTGACTATTATTCTAGTGCATTTTCACTAGTCCACAATGACTCCCTGAAGCAATGTCGAGGGCCAGAAAGTTCCTTTCCATGGTAACAAAGACAAGTTATATTAATGTACACGATCATAGTGATGGGGTTCAGGTTGGTTATGGGACCTCAACCCCATCAACAGAACATTAAAAAATGTATGTTAATTGAAGAATATAATATTCTTATTTTTATTAATATATGTGTGTGTGTGTGAATTGGGCTCCAAAATGGAAGAGAGTGGTATCAAGTAAGTATCAAGAAGAGAGTATTTACATTTGAAAAATGTGTTTTTTGTATTCAGTGACTCTAATGCAGGGGTAGGGAACTTGCAGCCTGCAGGCCACATGTGGCCTTCTAGGTCCTCGGGTGAGGCCTTTTGACTGAGTAAGTCCTAGTTTTACAGGACAAATCCTTTTATTAAGGGGATTTGTTCTGTAAAGTTTGGATTCAGTCAAAAGGCCACAGGTTCCCCACCCCTATGATATCTCCCTAAAATAACATTTTAACAACAATTGTCTTCTAGTGGAAATCTAGACTATCACAATTTCCAGAGAATCAAAATTACAGGTCACCAAAAGGACAATGAAGTGACAAACAGTGGACATACCTGGCCTATGGCAAATCTCCAACTATAGCCATAGAGCAAGAATAAAGGATTACAGATGGACACCCTCCACCTACTCTGTTCCTGATCTAATGAATGCGTCTGGAAGAAGTCACACAACTCTGCTGACAATGCACTACAAATCTGATATATGATCTCAAAAGGGCCATAATGATGGAACCAACAAATCCTTCCACTCTTCCCTGATTAATTCGCTACTTAACTTCCCACAGCATCCATTTCAATCCCTTTTTCCTCCTCAAATCACCTAGTTAATCAACAAATATTAATTAAGTACTTACTATGTGCCACATGCCAAATACCTACATCACCATTGCTCCACTGGCTCTTTGCAGATCTCATGTCATACTTCATGAGAAAACTGAAGTGATCTGTTGTGGGATTTCTCTATTCATTAATTTTACATCTCAGATCTCATCATCATATCATCTCTCAGTCTCTTACTTTTTCTCAACCTTAGAAGAAGAAATTATCCTTCTTATCCAGATTTACTCCTTTACTTATTCCCTTAATCCCATTCAAACTGACTTTCTCCGGCAGCTGTTCCCCTCAATCATCTCTTTACCCACCTCCATCCATCTCTCTCTTTATCCACTGGCTTTAAAGCCCGAATCTCCCTAACCTTAAAAAACATCTTCATTCACCCTGCCATTCCTTCTCCTACAATCACCCCATAGCTACTCCCCTTCACTGCCAAACTCTTAGAAAAAATAGTAATATAGAGTTCTTACCTCTACTTCTTCACCTCCTACTCACTCCTCTAGCCTTTGCAATCTGATCTCTAAACTGGTCTCCCTCAGGTTAGTTACTAAAGCTCTTCTTTGCTAAATGGAACATCTTATTGACCTCTGTATAGTGTCTGACACTACTGACCACCTTCTTTTCCTTAACTCTCTCTTCTTTGGGTTTTCATGCCACCAGTTTCAATTGGTTTTCCTCCTTCAGATTCAATCACGCCTTTGCAATCCTCTAGTCTGTATCATCCATCATCTATATCCTATCTCTCTTTGCATGGATATACAAAAAGATCCTGCGCCATTTTTTTTTCTATACTCTTTCCTGGTGATCCCATCAGTTTCCATGAGTTCAACTATCAGGTCTAGGCAGATGATTCTAAAATCTACATAACCCTCATTTCTCTTCTGAGCACTGGTTCCACATTTTTAGCTATCTGTCATATATCTCCAAGCTGGATGTCCTAACTCAACGTGTCCAAAACAGTATGCATTACTTTCCCCACAAAATCCACTCATCTTTCTAACTCCCTTGTATCTGATAAAGGCAATACCATGTTTCCAGTCACCCAGGTTCCAAACTTCAGAGTCACACAACTCTACACTCTCCCTTACTTACATATCCATTCAATTGCTGGGTCCTACTAATTCTACCTCCATAAATCTATTATGTTTATCTTCTCTCCACTCTCAAGGTCACCACCATACTTCTAATCCCTAAACTATTGATCTCCTTGTCTCAATCCAAGTCTCTCCCCCTCCAATTTATTTTTTTGCAAGATTGATATTCTTAAATCACAGGCCTAACTAACCATGTCATTCCCCTGACCAAAGAGATTCAGTGACTCCCTATTGCCTCTAAGATAAAATACAAATCCCCTGGTTTGACATTTAAAGGTTTTCACATTAATCTACCTAACATATTCTACTTTCCAATCAAAATAGTGCACTTGCAGTTCCACAATGTTACATTCCATGCTTTTGTCCAAGCTATCCCTTTTGCCTGATATATTCTACCCTACTCACCTTGTTTTCTTATAACCCCTTATTTAAGTCCCATCTCAAGGCACCATCCCCCATATCCCCACTCCATCCTATAGCAAATTATTTTGTATTTATTTATATGTCTATACATTGCACCACCCACCCAGTGGAATGGAGGGTAATGGTGGTAAAGGCACTATTCAATTTCTGTCTTTAGCTGTGCAGCACCCTGCACCTATTTGCCCGTCACATTGCAGATGTTTAATAAATGTACAGTGAACTGAACTGGCAACTGCTGTGCTGTACTGATACCCATGAATCAAGAGGCTTAAAAGGAGACTTTTAGAATGTTGTAGCGATCCCCCACGGAAGATTTATGGGAGGACACGGAAAAAAGTCACAAAGGATGAAGTATGATTGGGTTGCAAAGTGCATTACAGGAAGGAGGGCCAACACTGATGAAATAACAGTTCTATTAAAGTACATATATGATTGTGCACATTTGTATATTTATTTTGAGGCAAAGTGGTAACATTCCTCATGCCATCCACACAGAGCTCTGGAAAGAATGGACTTCACTGGTCCACAACCAGTGGGTTATGGTGATAAGGTAGTAAGAAGTCACAATCATAGGGAGATTCAAGGAGAACTGAATCAAGATTTCACTTTTTGATACCTAAAAAAAGTAGTTTTTTAATTTAAATTTCTTATTTACTCATACTCTTCAAGGAAGGTACTCTTTTAATTCTCAAAGCAGTTTAAGTACAATGCATTACAAAACAAAAAGAGAATTCGAGAGCAGGTGACAGCTGCCTTATTTTCCCAACACTTGCTGCTACCAGCTGTTCTGTGGCAGATGGGCACAGCTGCTTGAAGTGTGTCTGGAAGTGTTGAGTACACTAGAGAAAGGGGTTGTATGCAAAAGAGTTATCAGCTGGCCCTTAGAACAATCATGGAAAGAAAAATTATGACTCAGGAGAAGGGACAAAAGCCAATCAAGTTCAAATCACAGTCATCTCTAACACAGTGGATCATTAAATAATCAAAAGGGGGTGGCACCACAACTGTGTTGCAATGAAGTTATTAAAAGGAGAAGAAAGACAAAGTTGTTGTTCTTAATTATTTCAGAATCAGAAGGAATAATACTTTCCCTACCATGACTAGGCTCTTGCAACTCCAGATCAGCTCTCAAAGTCTCATTATCAAGAATCTGAGTCTTATGCTCAAATACAGTAATGATGAGCTAAATGGTTTCAGTTTTTTGTTTTGTTTTTTAACTAACTTTCTCCCAATGACTGCTGACCGCATTAACATTCCAATTTCAGGCAAAACTGAAAATTCTGCTTTTCCAGCACCTCAGCCCCAGATACCTTATTCTATAACGAATTCATTTCCTGGCAATTTTCCTGATGTTGCTATCTAAGGTTCCAAGGTTCTGACAGAGGTGCCCAACCTGAGCACCCCACCCTCTGCTATTCCCCTGACTGGTCACACAAGGCTTTGTGGCCATGATCCACAAGGTCCCCAAATAAGATTTATCTGTCCCCAAATAAGATTTATCTGTCACCTCATAGCCAGGCTATATGTTTGTGGGTAATAAATAGAGGGTCTGACAAAACTAATGAGAGGATAAAATAAAATCTTTTTCTCTTCTAGTTAAAGTGAATCTTAAACAGAAGCCTTCTGGAGACAATGGCTTCAGCTTCTTTTTGATTACCAAAGTAACCTTAATGTTTTTCAAGATAATTGTCAAGGGCCTTGGTAGGCCAGTGGGAGAAGATAGGTAGGCTCTTAGTACCCTCAAGTTAGGAAAACATACAGCGGACTGGGACCTGGCCTTAACAAAAATGCTGGTTATATAGATCTCGTAGTTATCTGCATAGAGATGATGAGACCCATAGGAGGTGATGAGGCCATTAAGAGACAGAGAACAGAGAGAGAAGAGAGGACTCATAATGGACTTAAGTAACATTTACAGTTAAGAGGAGCAAAATAGATAAGCCAACAAAAGAGAAAGATCTGTTAGGTTAGAGAAGTAGGAAAGAGCGTTATCACTAAAACCCAGAGTGGAAAAGAAAGAGTATCCAGAAGAACCTGGTGAAAGATGTTAAATGCAGCTGATAGGTTGAGAAGGATGAAGTCGGAGAATATATAATCAGATTTGTCAATTAAGAGATTTTTTTGGTAACCCTGGAGAGAGAAGTTTCAGTTGAGTAATGAGTTTAGAAGCCAGAGTTCAAAGGCTTGAGGAGTGAGAGGAAAGAAAGTAAAGCTGAGTAGATAGGGTTTTGTTGTTGTTATTTTATTCCTGGGAGTTTGGCCAAGTAAGAGAAGTGAGACACAAGGTGATAAGTTTGAGTGTATGGCTGAATCTTGTGCAGGTTTTAAGGATAGGTAAGATTTGGGCATGTCTGAAATCAGTAGAAAAAGAAATTAGTAGAGAGAGGTCAAAGATTTGAGACACACAGGGAATGAGGCTACAATCTGCCATAGGCAATATGAGGGGAGGGGATAAAGTGCAAGTAGAAATGTTGACCTAGGTAAGAATGGCCTCTCTGTTAAAGACAGGGAAAGGAGAAGAAATCCATGGTGGCGGCAGGGATGTCATGGGATTTTGAGATGGAAGAAAGAAAGGGGCTCACATTAAATGGCCATACCCTCAGCTGAGAGAAAGTAAGACAGGGACAATATGGGATAACTGAGGAGAGAAGAAAAGATCTAGAATAGCTTCTGTGGCCAGTGAGATAGGGAACCAACTAGAGAGGAATAAAAGAATGTTCTTGCTGCAGTGTTGGATTAGATAAATTTATAATGTAATTACCATTCAGCATGGTTATGTTCTCCAGCTACATGTGAGTAGGAGTGGAGGAGGTAAATGTGGTAGTAATCCAGGGTTGAGGATTGGCAAGAGATTAGTAGCTACAGGGCAAAGGGACAAGGAACTTAAGACAAGAGAATAGCACAGGTCAATATTAGAAAAGAAACTATAGTTACAGCAGAGGTATATTTAACCCTATTCAAAGATGTAAAAATGAAAGCAACAAATAAGTTTCGGAGGGGTGAGATGTAGAGAAAGAAGGTATAACAAGAGGTTATCATCATAGTGAGGAATGTTGGAGTTCTGTTTGTTATCCTGGTTTTTATTTAATTAAGGAAGTAGAATACATGTGAGTAAGGTCTAGGGTATGTCTATACCTGCGTATGACTAAGGAGGGAGTGAATCCTGGAATTTAAGGAGACTGAAGAATTGGAAGGTTAGAAAATTTGAAGGAGCATAAATATAGTTACTGAAGTTCTCTAGTGTAAGCATTGGGGGCAAGGGGAGAAAAGGCATAGCAGATGCTAAACTTCTTAAGAAAGGAGGGAGAATGACTTGAGGGCTATGATACAATAGCCACCATGATACAGATTTGGTGGAAAAGTTTAATAGTGTGAACTTCCAAGGAGGAGAAGAGACTTCAAAAAAGGGAGAGTCTGGAAGCATCAGTGGGAAGCAAGGAGTACCTTCTCCTCCAGGACCAGAAGGAGGACTGAGTGAAGATAGAGTCAGCACTAGAGAAAACAGCTAGGGATACAGTTTCAACAGCATGGAACCAGGTCTTAAAAGGGACTAGTAGATGGAAGGAATATAATAGAGAGTGATTTCTAATGAAGGCTAGCTTGTTTACTATGTAATAGGAATTCCAAGAGTGGGCAGGGCTTGAATGGGGATATGCATTGGGCAGAATTGAAGAAAATGAGGATGAAAGAACCAGGAATTAGAATAGCATACTCTTATAGTGCCAGTGATTGATCAATCCAAGGACAGGAAAAAAAACAGGTGGTGGGAGATTATCATCCACAAAGATAGTATTATGTGTCAAGTGGATAATACGGCTCAAAATGTCTCCATGTGAGATTTTAGAGCAACACCTCTAAAACATTCTTGTATGGTAATTAGATACACCATACAAATGGTATTGGCTCTACAGTATGATATAATGGAAATACCAACATTGGCTTGGAAGCCAAAAGACCTGAATTTTCATCTAGGTTCTTTCACTAACTAGCAGTAAATCACTGAGCAGCCCACAACTCTCCTGTGTCTCTGTTTCTTCATCTGTAAGATTAAACTTACAAAGATCAAAGGATCTGTCCAGTTCTGAAACTGCAAAACTATGAATTCTATCAAGGTAATATAGAAAAGAGGGAATAAAAGAATGAAAAGTTTTCAAATCTGATGATTTGTTTGCCAACAAAAATCAGGTCATGTGAACAAAATGGATACTCCACAACCTCTCAAACCTCTCCAAAATAGAACAAAGGAACTTCAGCTGTCTCCAAGGTCTAAAACTTCTAGAATCCCCCAAAGAATTAAAAAATTACAAAAGAAAACACAAATTGGTGCTCACTGCCCCTGAGTTCACTCAGTACCTACACTACTAGCAGCAAGGCTTCACTAGAAGACACACAGACTAGGAACGCCTATAGGGGCTTGCAACAAAACCCAACTCTATAGCCCTGTGCAGAAGACCAGATACAGATCTTAAATAACCCAATCTCAGAAAAGGAAATACATCTATCTGTCTAGGAACTACTAAAGAAAAAACCCCTCATCCCTAGAAGTTCACAGGAGAATTCTATGAAACTTTTAGAGAACAGTTCATAGCTATGCTTCACGCATTATTCTTAAAAAATGAAAAAGAAAGCATCCTCCCAAAATCCTGTTATGAGACAAATATAATCCTAATGCCTAAAGTAGAGAAAGATAAAACACAGAAAGAAAACTATAGGCCAATATCATTAATGAACATTTACTCAAAAAGCATTAAACAAAATCCTGTCAAACAGACTACCGAGATTTATCCAAGAAATCATTCATTATGATCAAGTAAGATTTCTACCAACAATGCAAGGATAGTTCAATATTAGGAAAACAATCAATATAGCCATATTAAAAACCAAAACATCCAAAACTACATGGCCATAACAACAGATATAGAAAAAGTCTTTGACAAAGTATAAAACTCTTTTATGCTAAAAACCCTACAAAGTATAGACACGGAGGGACCTTTTTTTAATCTCATAAAAAGTACCTATCTAAAACCAAAAGCAAGAATCATATGCACCTTTTCCAAAAAACACAGCAGTAAAGGAAGGATGCCTAGTTCCCTACTATTATTTGACATAGTTCTGGAAATGCTAGCAATAGCAATAAGACAAGAGAAATAAATTAAAGGAATAAAGATAGTTAAAGAGACGGTAAAAACTATCCTATCTGCTTGTGATAGTGATGATTTTCTTGAAAATTTTTAAAGAATCAGCAAAGATATTAGTCAATACAAGTTTTAGTAAAGTTTCAGGCTATAACAAACCCTCAAACATTAACAACATTTTTATACAATAACAAAAACACAAGAAGCAATAATAGAAAGGGAAATCTCATACCAAGTAACAACAAAATGCATAACATATCTAGGGATTAACCCATCAAAGCACACAAAAAGGCTTGTATAGATTGAATTACAAAGTGTTCCTTAAAGAAATAAAGAACAACTTAAATAGATGGAGGAATATTCAAGTACTCATGGCTCATGACAATACTACCCAAATGAATTTACAGTTCTAATGTCATACCAATAAAATTATCAAAATGATACTATATAGAACTTGACAAAATAATTACAAAATTCACTTGGAAAAAACAAAAGATCTAGAATGTCAAGAGAAATGGGAAAAGAAGTAGGGACAAGGGAGGAAAAGCACGTCCAGACCCCAAACTATATATTACAAAACAGAAAGCACCATACCTATCTCGTAATGGTTTAAAAAAAATGGACAAAGAATGGAATAGACTAGACATGGGAGAATCAGAAACAACTGTACTCAATAACTCAGTGTTTGATAAAATTGAACACACAAATTACCTAAGAAAAACTCCATATATGATCAAAACTTCTAGAAAAACTGGAAAGCAGTCTAACAGAGATTAGGCTTTGACCAATACCTTACACAATATTATTCCACAATACATTCTAAGTGGTTATGTGACCTTAATATTAAACATAATGCTATAAAAAAGACAAGATCATGTATTTTTCAGAGCTATAGGGAAGAGATGCATTCTTAACCAAGAAAGAGATAAAAGCAATTACATGAAGTAAAATAGATAACTTCAATTATTTGAAACTGAAAAGCTTATAACATTAATTCACCTAGGAAAAAAAAGGACAAATGGTAGGGAAAATCATTGTGTCCAATTCCTCTGATAAGGGTTTAGAATCCAAAATATATACACAATCTGTCCATTCACATGTGTATATATTACAGAAATATGTGTGTATAAATATATGAGTAATAGCCATTATCCAACAGCTAAATGGTCAAAGGATATAAAAAAACAGTTCTCAAAAGAACAGTAAAGTATTCACAAACACCTGAAAGAATGCTCCAAGTCACTAATAATAAGAGAAATGCAAATCCAAACAATCCTGAAGCTTCATCTCACACCCTGCAAATCGGAAAAAAATCACCCAAAAATGGAATAAAAAATGTTGTTGAGAAAGTAGAATAATGGGCACAGTAATTCACTGTTGGTAGAGCTAAGAAATGATACAATCGTTTTAGAAAGCAATTTGGAATTATGTAAATAAAATGATGTTATTTAAAATATTAAAAAACTCTCTGCACCAGAAACTCCATTATTGGTTTTATACCCCAAGAAAACCATTAGTAAAAAGAAAGCCACCATATACACCAAAATATTTATACTAGCACTTTTTGAGATAGCTAAAAATTGGAAACAAAGTCAATTGGGGAATAGCTAAACAAATTGTGGTACATGAATGTAATGGAACATTATTGTGCTGCAAGAAATTATTCTTGTGCTAAATACAAAGAATGATAGAAAGATATAGATGAACTGATGAAAAGTGAAGTAAACAGAGACAAGAAAACAATATGCACAGTAACTACACCAATATAAACGGAAAGAACTACACACCCCAAAAAAAAATCAAAAGTGAATGTAACAAAATTATAAAAAACAAGCAGGACTCAATTGAAGAGATATGAGAATACAATGTGTCCCTTCCAGGAAGTGAGAGCTCCCCAGGTATTATATTATCACACGTTTTCAAACATTTTTTAATGTCCAACTCTGTTGATATTTTTTCCCTTCTCTCTCTCTCTCTCTCTCTCTCTCTCTCTCTCTCTCTCTCTCTCTCTCTCTCTCTCTCTCTCTCTCTCTTTCTCTCTTTAAGTGAGGCAATTGGGGTTAAGTGACTTACCCAGAGTCACACAGCTAGTAAGTGTTATGTGTCTGAGGCCGCATTTGAACTCAGGTCCTGCTGACTTCAAGGCTGGCGCTCTATCCACTGCACCACCTAGCTAGCTGCCCCCTATTTTTTCCCTTCTCAAAAAAAAAATGTGTTTCCTGGGATGGCTCTCTGGGAGGGAAAAAGGGATACTTGGAATAACTATGACATAAGAAACAGAAGACAGCAATAAAAACTTATTTTAAAATATTAACCAGCACTACTCCTATGATTTCTGTGTAAAAAAATCTTTACTCCCTGAAAAGACACAGCTAACAGTCCTAACCTGAAAAAAAAAAAAAGGTTTTGAAATAATTCCCAATGTGGCAACTGGTCTTCCTCTACTACTCCAGATCAGTAACTCCTCTTAATGAAGTATTAGAGAGTTGCCCGGGAAGTTAAGTAGTTTGGAAGCTAACTGAGAAGGTAAGTGGTTTGCCAGCAGTCACACAGCTAGTATGTATCAGAGACAGGACCTGAACATAAGTTTTCATTACTCCAGGACCAACCATCTATCCACAATGACAGCACCAGCTTTCATAAACTTACATGCCAAAGTTCATATTAGCACCATTCAGTCAAATTTGATTCTGAATAGAATATAAGCACTTCAGAACTACAATGCTAACCACACCTTCTCAGGGAATTAAGAGATCAGTTTCACTTTAAGATTTTTTTTTCTCCCTCAAGAAAATAAACTTAGTATGAGTAATTGCTAGACCAGGGGTGGGGAACTGCACCTTGAGGTCACATGTGGCCTTCTAGGTCCTCAAGTGTGGCCCTTTGGCTGAATCCAAACTTCATAGAACAAATTATGTGACCTCAAGGTTCAGGTTCCCCACCCCTGTGCTAGACCTTCTCAATAAACAAAAGACTTAAAGTCCAGGGGCATCTGTTCTGGCACTGTGCATAGAAAAGTGAAAATAATCAATGAATGACTGGAAGAGAAAGAAACTTCTAAGTCAATATAATGAATGAAATGAAAAAGAAAGAAACAAAAGACTGGAAGGATGGTAAGAGAGACAGAGATAAGTGGTTATGTGGCACAAATGCTACCTTCTACAATATTCTTCAGCCCTTCAAAACAAAGACAATCCACTTCACCACCTTTCATAGATAGTGAGCTAAAAGAACATAAGAACATTTTGAAAAATGGCATTGGACATATACAAAGGGAATTTTTTCTCTCCCTTTCCAAAAAAGTTATAAGGTTAAAATGGAATGGGCTACCCTGATAGGTAGTAAATTCCTTATTACTGGGGGGATATAAGCAAAAGTAGGTGATGACAGTTCTGCACTTATAGGGTCACAGATTAACAGCTAGAAGGAGCCTCATCTAAGAAAGTCTAGCCCAGAGAAAAGAAATGACTTGCCTGAGGTCACAGGAGTCCAAGTACTGTGCTCTAACTTTAAATCCCAATACTTTTCCACAACACTCCAATAGAGATGAGATATTGTAAAAAGGTTCCTGTTTAGGGCAGAGACTAGATTCAATGACCAAGATTCAATGATCTGAAGCTATCAGAAACAAGAGTACATATACATCCAAACAAAGAGAAAAGGAAGGAAAGAGATTGAGCTATGCCAGTATTTACTATTCAATTTGGATTTATAGTTTAATATTACAAAATCAACTTTCTTCCCCAGCTATAAAAGTCTATATTTACAGGGAAAATACGTTAAAAGAGTCATCCTTGTGTTCATAGCACTTGGCACAATGCCTGGAATATAGCAGGTGATTAATAAAATGCTTGCTGGCTTGACTTGATATAAAGGTAGTTCCCAATTTTATAAGCAAGTCTTTTGTTTCTTAGAGGAAGTGGATGGTTTGGTTCCTGGACTAGTCCACAAAAGCATCACTAATACCTACTTCAACTGCATCCCTCACAGCAGCAAAGTCATCCTCTCTTTTACCCATTTTTCTCCTCTGTTTTACCCATAATATACTTAAAATATGCTAAAAATAATAGTGATACCAGTCCCTTCGGCACTGGGTCACATTAAGCAGAGTCTACTATGAAGGCAGGAATGGCATTCTCTCAAATACTAGCTCTCAAAAGTGGGTCTGAGTCCAGGCCTGGCTTAGGGAAAGAACATTTTCCTAAGGCTCACATAACCAAGGTCACCAATAGAAGGAGTGAAAGAAGAACCCTGGCAGGCCTAGATCACTCATGACACTGGATAGGTGATAGTCCTGAGAAAAGCAGAGGTGTCTCTAAGTGTGGGAAAAGAAAAACCAAAGAACCACACACAGCCTTACTTTCTCCAGAAGGGAAGGAAAGGAGTGTCCCTCTGACAAATAGAGAGAAGGGAGTTTGTGTTCTAGGACACCCTACTGAACCCGGAATTTTTATTTCTAGTAATAATCTCCCAAAACCAAGCATATCGTTATAATTCATCTACTTCGTTAACAGAATGACATTACTATGTGATTTCATCTATATCCAACCATCATTTACACCACTATTTCAATGGGAAAACACATTCTGAGTTCCAATTCCAGGGACATGCTCTCCAGGAAAAAGGAAGTTGGGGGGGGGAAGGGTTTTGATTGTGGAGATCTCACTACCATCCTAAGCAACCATTTTAAAATTCCTTTCAAAAACAGCACTTCTCTTTTCTCTTATTTATTTTCTCCATCTTTCCTTTGAGTAGGAATCTGAAAAAGAAAAGAGGAAGGAAAAGGAGACTGGAACACAGATTAAAAAATTGCTGGGCTTCTATTCCTTGAGTCTTCCCTTTTGCCTAATCTTTTGAGGTCTCTGTTTCTATGGTACTATAGGAGACACTAAGTAGTTATAAAACTCAATTAGACATCCATTCACATAACATCAGCTGTCTTACCAGTTTTATCACCTAGAAACTATCAGACCAAACAAAAAGTTCAGCTCAGTGCTAAGCAGTAACAACTCTTACGTATATATTCATTACATAATATTATATATGTGTATATATACACATACACACATATACACATATATGCACTAAATGACATTTTAGTTTGTTTTGGGAGTAAAATCCCTTTACCAATGTAGACGAGCAGTTGCTTAAGAACTAAAAATAAAAAGAAAGTTGGTGGGGGGGAGGGGGCCAATACAGTCTGTGTAAAAGGCAGCTGTCTATCCATTACAACAAATATCCACTCATCAGATGAGATAAGTTATGTAAAAATATTTTAAAAGCCTATCTGGGATCAAAGGCTGTAGGGGATCAAAGGCTTTACAGCTAATCCAGTATCATGGTTCATGATATCGGATTCAACTCCCTAATTTTATAGATAAATAGATATAAATGAGGTTAAATGCTATGTTAAATCAACATTACATAAGAAATGAGCAGTAGCAGCAAAATTTGAACCTAAGTCTTCTGATTCCAGATAAAGTATTCTTTGTAGGACCACACACTGATATGTCATCTGATTATTCTACATATACAGTAAAAGTTCAGTAATTTAAACTCTAGTCACTGAGAAGCTGTAATAATTTTGATTAGTGAAAAAGATGAACTTCAAACTCAAAGATGAGAAATTTATTTGCTAATGAAAGAATTAGGCCAAACTAAAAGTGTAAAGAGGATTATTAAACTACAAAAGAGAACTATTTTAAGTATGTCAGAAATGCTGTTGATGCAAACTTTTTTTTCAAATTTACAAACAAAATAAGCTCAGTAACAATATACTTAACTATTCATAAAAGCAAATGCTCCTACCTATAAAACACTAACAGTTTAGTACTATATACACTTTAAAACAGTAAGTAAAAAAAGTAAAAAAGTAAAAAAAAATTTAAAAAGAAAAGTAAACATTTCCCTAAAAAAATTATGTCAATGAGAGCATAAGGGCATGGGGTTGGAGAGGAGAATAAGCATGTATTAAACACCTACTATGTTTGTCAGGCATTGTGCTAGGTGCTTTATAATTATTATCTCATTTGATCCTCACAACAATCACAGGAAGTGGTGTTAATTATGATCTCCATTTTACAACTGAAGAAACTGAGAAAGACAGAGATTAAGTGACTTGCCCAGGGTCACGCAGCTAACAAAGTTATTTGAACTCAGGTCTTCCAAGTCCAAGGCCCTGCACTCTTATCTTCCCAATGTGCCATATAAATGACTTAAAGAGATAAAAGAACTTGTTGTAGACAAGCTTTCTAACCTTGGGAATGTCAAAATCTCTTTGTGCTTGAGTTTCCACATCAATAAAATGAAGACGTAGAACTAAATTTTCTAAGGTCCTTTCCAGCTCTAAATTCCGAAATGCTATAAACACTATTATCATCAGCCTTTTTCACTTATTCAGACTAGACTTCCTTCCAAAATATGCAGTTTCATTCTCTATGAGAGACCCTGTGCTTGGATAGTCCAGAGTAAAAACACAAAAAACCTCAGCCATTTAATGCCCTGCCTCTCTGTTTTTCCCATCTACTAAAAGAAGAATATATACTAGATCAGAGGTATCAAACTCAGCCACAAAACTCCCCAGTGTGGCCTGAACCAGATTAAAATGTAATTGGGAAAATGTTTTATAAAATAAATAAAAATATAACACAACATAGATAATATTAATTTGTGATTTTCTAAATAAAAATGGAGCCCTGAGAGATCATTTCTATTTGAATTTGATACCAATGGCCTAGAGGACCTCTCAGGTCTCTTCCAGTTTTAATATAAGATCCTAAAATTATACAGTAATTGAAGGCTTTCTCATCTTCCCCTGTCAACACATTGCCCTCCAATATGAATGATTATCTTTTGTCACATGTTTGTTCCCATAAATATAACATTCACATTCCCAATTATGTGTCTTTACTCATATCATTCCCAAATCTGGAATGTTATGCCCTTTTAAATTAGCCCAGGTTGCACCACCTCACTTCCTGGTCCCACTATATGGGTCCCCATTGTTCATACTGTCTCCCTTAATTCAAGTACAAGTCTCTTGAAGGCAACAGCCAAACCACCTCATTAATTTAGAACTGTAGGAACCTCAGGTCATTTGGTCCAAAATGCTCATTTTAAAGATGAGGAAAGTGGGGCTCAAAAAGATTAAGTGTCTCTGCCATAAATTATCAGTTAATAAGTAGCAGAAACAAGATGAAAACCCAAGCCCTTTAACTCTAAATCAAAAGCTCTTCTCTACTAAACCATAATATCTCCCTTTACCCAATGATAGCATTTCAAACTCTCCTTCCCACTGTCAATCATTTAGTTTGTTTTGTACTGCCCTGACTCCTTCTAAACAAGAAAAAAAAAGCAAGTCTTTCTCAGCTTATTATATACATTATGCTCCTTCCCACACTCCACAGCGGCCAAAGTGACCTTTTTGTTATTTATTTATCACACAGAATACCCCAACTCCTGTCCCAGAAAGGCTCTCCCCTCTTCCCTGAGTCATAAAATCCCCTGGTTTCTTCAAAACTTAGCTCAGGTGTCACCTTATACGTGAGACTTTTGCTCCTGTCTAGTATCTTCCTCACCAAATATTACCCAATATATATTTTGTATATAATTAAATATGTGCATGTCTTTATAGATGGAACTCACACTCCTTGACTAATGACAGGGACTATTTTATTTCTGTCTTGGTACTCCCAGGATGTCATATGTAGTAGTCATTCAATAAGTTCTTGATTAATCCACTTTAAACTATTAACAATTAGCTACCCCCCAGCTAGAAACATATGCTTTTTAACAGTGAACTGAGTGAACAAAATATTTACTACAACAGAAGTGATTCTCTAATGGTGAGATATTTAGGGATAAAAGACTTCCCTTCAACCTCTCAAAAAATCACATAGAAACAACTTTCCTATTCCAATCTCAAACAACATAAAATCTACACATATGGCAGAGATACCATGTATTAAAAAAAAAACCTCATCTTTTTCAACTCAAAATTAAAAGTAACAAATCTCTATAATATAATTTAATAGTGTAATTTATTGAAGGCTGAAGAGAAATCCATAACTTGGTTTTAAAAGTGTATACCTAGGGGGCAGCTAGGTGCAGTGGATTGAGCACCAGCCCTGGATTCAGGAGGACCTGAGCTCAAATCTGGCCTCGGACACATTAACACTTAACTAGCTCTGTGACCCTGGGCAAGTCACTTAACCCCATTGCCTAGCCAAAAGAAAAAGACACTAAAAAAAAAGTGTACACCTGAAGTATGGTAAAGCAGAAAAAAGGCACTGGTTTGGCATGAAAATCCTAAGATTCCATATGTGCTATTTTTTTCCACCAGACCTTAAATACCTTGAAGCCAAGGTTGAGGAGCTTTCAGTCTGCTCTTAACTATTTTTTTTCATATGTGCTTAACATAAGGTAGCAGCCAATACCACAAAAACAAAATAGCAACTATGTAGACAAACAATCAAACAACAAACATTTATTAAGTGCCTACTATGTGCTAAGTACTGGGGATACAAAAAGAGGCAAAAGACAGTCCCTGTCCAGAAGGAATTTACAAACTAAGAAGAAAGGTACCATGCAAACAAATATATACAAAACAAGCTATATACAGGATAAAAATGGGGCAGGGGGATTGGGGAAGGGTTCTTGTAGAAGGTGAGATTTGATAGGGACTTAAAGGAAGCCAAGGAGGTCAACAGTAGGAGCAGAGAAAGGAGAATGTTCCAGGCACAGGGACAAAAGAATACCCAGCGCCTAAAGATGTAGTGACTTGTTTGTACAACCACCAGGAAGCCAGCATCACTGGATCAAAGTGCAGATGTTGGGGAGTAACATGTAAGCAGACCAGAAAGGTAGGAGGGGACTAGGTTATAAAGGACTTTGAATGCTAAACTATATATATATATATATATATATATATATATACACACACACATATGTATATGTGTGTATGTATGTGTATATATACATATATATGTGCATGTATGTGTGTATGTATGTGTATATATACATATATATGTGTATGTATGTGTGTATGTATGTGTATATATACATATATATGTGTATGTATGTGTGTATGTATGTGTATATATACATATTACATATATATATTTGTGACTGATAATTGTATACATATGCACATGTAATATTTTTAGCTTCAGTTCACAAATACTGAAAGAAACAACATGAGAGAAAATTCCATTTTATGTTCTATCTAAGTGAGAAGATATGGGAATGGAGAATGAGATATCAGAGAAGAGTTTCAACCTTTTCTAATCTTAATGCCATATTTAGTTCCTTTAGTAATTCTACCTTCTAGCCTGGCTGACTAATGAAATAGAAAGAAAACAAAAAACAAAAAAAAATTTACCACTGGCAAATCTGTGTGACCAGCCGTGCCAAGGTAAACTGTGGTTTCAATACTTGGATGAATCTGTGATCTCATCAATGTGGGCATTACTTCAAACAGTCATAGAGCAACTCAATTGAACTTTCTCATTCTGTGATTCTCTCATCTATGTCCTCTAAGTTGGGGGTAGGAAGGTTACAGAACAGGGAGGAGAGGGGAGTTTTGGAGGACACGAGAGAACTAATGTTAAGGATCTTCCTCTTAGATCTCTTGACATCACATGAATATTACACACACACACACACACACACACACACACACACACACACGGTGACCAGCTATCCCTTGCATTATAATCATCCCACATAATTTCCAGACATACAAGTCTGATGACATTTTTATGCCACTTCCCTTATACAAGTCTTCGTGACAATAATGACTCTTGAAAATCAGATTAACAAGTATTGATTATAGACTATTATGTTCAGTAGCTATGCAAAATATAAATGACTCAGGGTCTAACTGGCCTCGATAATTTTCTAATCTATATAAGAAACAACATAATTAGAGAATAGCAATATGGTACAAATGGAAAGAGTAGGGAATCTAGATTCAGAGGTTCAAATCCCAACTCAAATACTCAATCCCTGCATGATCTTGGGCAAGGCACTCAACTTCCTGAGACCTCAATTCCTTATCTGTAAAATAAGGAGATTGTAAATAGATGGTTTCTAGGGAAGAGACCCCAGAGCTAAGATGCTATCACAGGAATAGGCAACAGACCTGTGATTTCATTAGTAAAGGGATCTCCCAGACAAGGAAACTCCATCTAGCAAAGCAGATATCCACCTTCTCTAAAATTTATGGTCTTCAAACATATACCAAGGGCAATGGGAAATTAAGTGCTTTGCCCAGGGTCACACAGTCAAGTAAGTGCTTAAAGGCAGAATTCAACCCATATGTATAATATACTTAATCCTGCCTCTGTTCCCTTGTTCACGCTATTTCCCTTCCAAGCAATGCCTATCTGTTTGTCTATAAAAATTCCACAGATCCTTCAAGACTCATCATTCGTTCTATCTGTATACGCCATTAAGCCTACCCTTAAGAGGTCAGGTGGGATATAGATATATAGATATATAGATATAGATATAGATATAGATATAGATATAGATATATAGATATACACACACATATATAAAATGGGAAATAACACTAGAGTTGGAGTCAAGGTTTAAATCTCCATCCTCACCTCAGAATTTCTCTATCCACTATACATACTGCCTCTGATCCTATGAACAACATAACATGAATACTAAATCATAGTGCACCAGGAAAAAAATACAATAGGAATCCATAAAAAAAAAAAGAGTTCGATAAAGTCCGGGATAATAACTCATTTATTTAGTGCTTCAAAATTATAGAGATGCAGTGTTGGCACAGTAGATAGAGACCGGATCTTGGAACTAGGAAGACCAGGGTTCAAGTGCAAACTGACACATCATGACTGGCAAACCATTTAACCTATTCAAGGTCCTAAGTAACTCTCTATCACTATAAATTGCCTAAGGAGACTAGTTTCACTTAAGTGAATTGTTCATGTTGGAGAACTGAACAATGGACCTCAAAGACCATTAACAAAGTGGAACATGCGCAGAGGAGGGTGACTAAGTTGGTGAGAGGACTGGACACCATGCTTACAGGATATATTGAAGGAAATGTGGATATTTAGCATTTAGAAATAAAACTCAGAGAGGATATCTAAAGAGCTGTCACAAGGAAGCTGGATTTGAGTTGTTTTGCTTAGCCCCAGAAAGAAAAACTATGAGTAATGAGTGCAAGGAGCCAGAGACAGAATGTGGCTCAATATAGGTAAACATTGTCTAACAAATTATCACTATCCAAAATTAAATTAGGCTACTACAAAAGATTATGGGCTCTCCATCACGGGAGAGCTGCAAGAGGTAGGTGGATGATCATCTGCCAGAGATTATGGATAAAAACTTCCTCAATATGGTTTGGCCTACATAACTTAAAACCTTTGAGTTTTATTTTGTTTTGTTTTTTCTGATTCCAGCTTTCTATGTCTTCTGAGAGCTTTTCTGTAACTTAATGTTAGGAGTCATTTTGTCTCAGCCTAATATTGAGTTATTATACAGCTAACTTTCTGAAACAATATGTAAGGGAGTTTACAATTTTATCAGATATACTTGATAACAATTCATCATTTCACCTAAGTGTGTCTTATGTGACCAAAATATTTTTAAAACAGGAAAAGTTTTAAGCAAGCAACAAGGAAACATTTAAAAGAGGAAATTGGTTTAGGAAATGTTTTCCTGGACCAAAAAAGAAAAGAAATCCAAGTGATGTTTTATTTTACGTATTTGTATATATGCACACTTCAGGTACTCTTCCAGGCCTAGTTATATGTGTATGACACCTGGGTATTTCAAGAACTCTAGAGCCCAACCTTCACCTCCAATAATTGCCATGATTTTGTGCAAGATTCTCCTAAATCATTAGCCTTCATATCAAGATCACCCTAGGTTTTAAAACAAAAGTGTCTAAAAGCACTTACGCTATTCAACATAATTCAACAAGCATTTATTAAGCACTTACTATATATCAGGTTTGTGCTAGGAATACAAAAACAAAAATCGAATTTGACCCCAAGGAGTATATGTTCTACTGGGTAGAAACTACATGTACGTAGTATAGATACGCAAAAAAACTAGAAGGTAGAGGGGAGTGCTAGCCTAGACATAAGCCAAAGAGATGCCACTAATGCTCCAAAGGGTTCTAAATACAAATCCCTTCTTCAGGGTACATTTCATAGGGCTTACTCCTGTTCTATACCACATGATTACATATCTTGGACAGAATACATTAATTCTGCAACCCACATCAACCTGGTTCAGCCTCAATGCACCTTAAAACAGAAACAATAAAAAAGGGTGGTGGAATAGTGGCAAAGTACATGAAGCAGGTATTAAGAGGCTTTGGTTCTGATCTTGGCTCTGCCACTAAGTAAACTGTGGGGCTCATAATTCACATCTCAGTGTATATTTCCTTACAAGTACAATAAGGAATCTGAATCTGATGAGTCTTCAGATTTCTTGCAGCTCTAACATTTCAGGATTTTCATATCTTCAATGTTCCCTCAAATAACCATATAGCATGTGCCGTAATCCTTACATCTGACTCCTCTCCAGTATTAACTGCTGACTAGAGGTCATTTCTGCCCATAGGTCCTTCTTCTATCCTCCCAGCATACACATACCAATCCACACAGCTGTCTTGTTCATCCACCCAAACTGTCATTCATATTTTCAATCAGCTTTGGGGGAAGCAAACTAAAGGTAAAAATATGACTGCCACTATCATTAGTTTGTAGATAAATGCCACTTTTTCTGTTTCTTAGCACAATCAAACACATCCTTTTCAAAGACCTGCCCTCCAACCTGGAGCCCTAGAAGACCTTTTAGAATGCCTTTCAGACTAGTCTATATCTTCCAAACTGATCTATAACTTTACTCTCTAGAAAGGTGATGCTGGTGTGATGAATTCTAGTCGCGGCTATGCTATTAACTAGCTTGTGTGTGACTTTGGGCAAGTCACAACCTCTCTGTGCATTGCAGATTCCTCCTCTGTTAAAATAAAGGTATTGGACAAGATGATCTCTGAGGTCCCCCTCCAACTTTAAAATCCTGTCATTCTATGTTGCAAGATTAGATTGAAGGGCTGATACCAACAATAAGTTACTTTTATCCCATGATTTCTCTTACTATCAACATCTTGGCCCAGTCCCCTTAGCAAAGAATGGGCACTATGAGTGATGCAATAAACTTGTGTGAACAGTTTGGAATTAGCATGTGTGCATAGCTCAAAATGATTTCAAAGGGTCAAAATCTTATCTGAAAAGAAATGAACTCTGGGGTTGCCCCTACAAGGTGCCCATACCATACTATACCGCCAGAGCATAAACAAAATATGAAAACCAAATAAGAGGATGAGAAAGCCAACATAAACAAGATGAAGGAAGAGTCCTTGAAATGTTGGTCGGTATGTTATTCCCCCTTCAAAAAAAGGGTGTGACACCTGGCACTTTAAGGCTAGCATTTTAAAAACGTACTAGGTCTCTCACCTCTTCACTATAACATGTATATGGGTTAAAAAAATTGTTGTACCATATACCTTAATATTTAATATGTATACTCCTTCACCAGACATGCTTAGACAGTTAATAAATAACAAGAGTCCTTATCCCAGTTTTGTCTTAAGGCAGAACACAAAAAAATAAAATCAAGTTTATTGAAAGCTGACAGTTCATGAAGGGCCAAGAAGCAAATTAAGTTCGAAGACAAATAGAAGCCAGAAAGCAAGAACTGTGTGTCCTGCAAGAAATGCTAGGTTGGCCGAAGGAAAGTGGTAGTTGTTTGAAGGAGTCCCCCAACTTCGGACTGACCAAAGTCTTTGCAATGATATGAAACACCAACTGCCCCTGCCTCTTTTCTTTGCAGCCGTGCCCAGGGGAAGAGCAGGATGGCAAAGCCCCAAGCCGCACTGGGGAAAAAACACACACAAACACACAAACACACACACACACACACACACACACACACGTGTACGTTAAGTGAGGTGCTCTCGGCTAGCTGTCTGGCTGCACACCATTAAGTGAAACTACCTAGGGAGCGACGACAAGGGGCGGCAGCCGCGGGCTTGACTGTTCCACAAACACTGAGTGCCTTTGTTTGAATTAAACGCCCGGGAATGGGGGGGGGAGCCCGAGCCCAAAGCCACTCCGTGCGCGCAGCTCCAGCCCCCCCCCGCCCATCTCCTCCCCATCCATCCCCAACCTTCCACCGGCTCCCCAAGAGAAACTCACCCACGGTAGCGAGCGTATCGAAGTCCTGAAGCTTGTAAGAGGGAAGCTCGGGCGAAGGGGCCAGGGAGCCCGGGCCCGCCGCGGGGCTCGAGGAATGGGCGGGCTCCGAATCCCCCGACCCTGCGGACCCCGGAGGGGCCGGAGGGGGAGGTGGAGGGGGAGGAGGAGGAGGAGGACTCCCTTCGCTGCCCCCGTTTCCTGCCCCGACCTTGGCCGCTTTCGCTGAGGACCCGGCAGCCTCCATGGGTGGTAGGATGGGGAAAGTCAGAAAACACAAGCCAGAAGCCGGGTCCTCCTGCTTTTCCTCCTCCTCCTCCTCCTCCTCTTCTTCCTCCTCCTCCTCCTCCCTCCTGGTGCCTCTCAGCACATCTGGGGGAAGGGTGGGAAGAGGGATGATGGAGGGGGCGCGGCTGGCTTTCCGCCCCCCCCGCCGGGCCGGCACGGCGGGGGAGGGGAGATGCGTGCACACAACACACACTCACACACGCACGCACACAAACTTTCTGTCCAGCTCTGTAGGACGCGGCCCCGGTGCACTTTCTCGGGGACTTTGATCAGCAACCCTTTGCCCTTGGCCGCGGACAGCCTAGTAGAAGCGGTAGCATTGGTGCCGCTGGCTCCAGCCTCGGCCGGCCTCCTTTGCATCTCGCCCCATGGCTCGGAGGCTCACTCCTTCCCACACCCACCCCGCCCTACACAACCCCAGTCCAGCCCCGGGCAGCCGAGAAGCCAGCAAACCGCGGCAGCAGCGAACAATAGGATAGGGCCAAGTGTCCGGGCGGACTCTTCTTAATTAAATAGCAAAGAGAGAGAGAGAGAGCAGAGAAAGCAGCTGGAGTCTCATTTCTTAGAGGAAGAGGTAATAACTAGAAGTCCCGGGGGAGGAGGAGGAGGAAGAGGCGGTACGGGCCGTCGTGCAGCTGCTGCAGAAGCAGGAGGTGAGTCCCGGGCGGCTGGGACACAATCACCGGGACCACGTTCTTGGTTTGCTTCCGTATTTCCCCGTGCAAACCCCGCTGCCCCTCCACGCTAGAAGGAATCCCCGAGCCCCGAAAGCTGCGAGCAAAGGGAGGTAGAGTTTTATACCATCGTTACCCTTGGGCTTTTTTCCCCCCAGCCTCCCCGGGGCAATCTTTTAATTGAGGCGGCTTTGCTTTCATTAAATGTGAGGGCAGGGGAGGAACCAGGGATTTTCTGAGTACTCTAGGCACCTTCCCGCAACCACGCTAGGAAACCACCGGTTCCACAGACTCCAGCATAAGTCTCCTCCAGTCAGTTCCAAATTCAAAAGACAAGCACGTCCCAGACAACAAGGAAGGGGTTGTGGGTTCTGAATGACAGTGGTGGTGGCCAATGGGAAGGAGCGCTCCCCTCACTCCCTTCATATCTCCGTTTCACAATTGGCGCTCCCGTCCCGGGGAGGAGGGGGATGAAGGAACGACATCAGCCAATTGGAAGGCTGGGGCTGGCCCGGAGAAGGGGTGTGGTCTGTCACGCCCATGATCCCAGAGCCCCCTCCGGAGCTGGTTTTGTTAGCTGGCTTCTGTGACTACTCTTTCTTCCAGGTGCAGCGGGCGAGCCGCGACCTCTCTGTGCTGTTGGCCAGAGTTCTGCTCGCAGCACGTGGAATTCAGGAAGAGGTCGTAGGGGATGGAGATCGAATACTCACTAGAGGGGGAAAAGAAGAGGAGAATGAGGGGAGGGAAGAGCAAAACAGTAACCCCCAAAAGGAGTTTCGAGGAGTGTGGAATCCCAAGCCCATAACTCACCTTTACAAGTGTTATCACCCAGAGAGGCTTGGACAATTGCCTGGACATTAAAAGGGATCTTAGGGATTCCTTGAGCTTCACAGAACCAACATCAAGTCACCCAGGGAAGACTCGAGTTGCTTGACTGGGTTAGGACTCTATCACCTATGGTGATAAAAGAAAGTAATTTTCTTTTCCTGGTCACATTTTAGAAAGATCATTTCTTTATTCTAGAGCAGGAATTCCTAAACCTGGAGCCCAGGGCTCTGTGAACTTGAATGGAAAAATAAATGACATTTATTTCCACTGACCTCCAACTCAAATTTAGCATTTCCTTTAATTATCAAAAAAAAAAATCCTGAGGATGGCTTCTTAGGCTTCACCAGACTGCCAAAGGGGTCCACGATGCGTGCAAGACACACACACACACACACACACACACACACACTGGCCAGAGAAATGAGATGGGAGCATTCTCCATTTTTGACTGACAGTATTTAGACTGCATATTCTGACAGGCTAGTATATGATATACAGGTAGTAAGATAAATAGGCATATATGTATATGGCAATATATAAACATATGTGTGTATACATACATGCATGCTGTTTAAATGTTGAGGATTTGGCTGATCCAATCAAGAAATACCTGATTTAGAGCAATGGAGTTATTTGTTTTCATTTCTTTTGTAGGTGGCAGCTTTCTTGTTAAGGAGCAAACTGCCTTCAAGTTCAGCAATACGTGGTAAATAGGCCCTGTTGGTTCATTACTTTATCTGGACTAGGATTCATAGGTGCCTTACACCCACACTTAGGCCCATGTTTGAGCTGTCCAGCTCAACTTCCAAAGTGTGGGCGGATCTGTACATTAGTTCCTAGTCTGATTTTTCCTGTGAGTGGAAGACTGGGGAGGAATTAGATAAGGAAGACTGTCAACAATTGTATTGTCCTTTTCCAGGACAATTTGGTATAACTACAAACCTATCTAAAGCCACTTGGTTTGGCATAGTTATTGTTTTACTTCATGTAAATTCGAATTGTCAACAAATTGTATATGTGATTGCTATGTGCCATCAAAGTTTTATATTTTACTTAATAGATGCCTTTAGCTTTTGGAGATAATGAACTGTGTTTAGTAAGTTGGGAAGATACCACAGAGAGGCCTTCAGATTTAAGCATGCCCTTTTCCTGAAAGGTATATTTTCCCCCTGTTTAATCTCCCCTCTTTACCCAGATGGTGCACTTATAATTGTAGCTATATATGACAGTATCTTACAAACCAGCCTTCATCCTGAAAAAATCATTAAATATTTTTTGACATCCACATTTTTTAAATCCTTGTAAATAATATTCAATTTTCATTACTGCCTTTATGACATCTAATTAGTTATTGCAGAGTAAAAAAAAATGATTAACTATAATAATAGAAGACTGGATGCTTGTTATCTTTGTTCCTCTAAAAAGCAATATAAATCAAACATAAAACAATATCTACTTTGTATGTCACTAAGTATAAGAAAACAATCTAAAAACTAAGTGGATCCTATTACATACACCTTTTACATTTTACCACAAACTAAAGATAACAGAATTTTAAATTATCCTAATATTTCTTCATGTTGCCACATATTTCAGCATGTTCCACAAATAATTCTGCAAACACTTCTTAAGTGTCTCCTGTGTACAAAGAACAGTACTAGAGGAGAAACAAAGTTTAGGTAAAACATGATCCCTGCCCTCATTCAACAAATTCAATTCAATTTTTATTGGGTGCCTACAATCTCTAAGGGCAATATTTAGTAGAAGAATAAAGCGTGTACACAGATAAATATAATAAATGTTATGTGCATTAGAGAGATGAAAAATAAAGTGTTAAGTTGGGTAAAAAAAGGACCCTAGAGAGGGGAAACTGGGGAAGAGTGGGTAGGAATTCGGTTCATGAAGAGAGTAAGTAATGATACTGCAGATGTGGCGGCAGAGAGGCAGGAAAGAACATATTTTATGTTCCACATGATATAGTTTGGGTGCAAAGAAGAGTCCTTTGCAAGGAGTAGCATAAGTCTACAAGGGTAAGGTAGAGCTATATTTTGGGGAACTTTGAATGCCAGTCAAAGGACCCTGAATTTAATAGATAGAAAAGATTTAGTCTTTAAAGAGTTTGACTTGACAAGATCAATGCCTAAGGATAAGGCCAATACTTGATTATCTCCCTTAGTGGATAATTAGATGGTAATTAGGCAGGGTAATTAGAATGGGTGCTGGGGCAGGGGCTGTGCTGGGACTGGTCCATATGCCAAGGATGGGTCTAAGGACACAGCTATAGGAGAGTCTGGTACTAAATGATTCCACCTAGAGCACTATAAAAGAAGAAATGTGGCCTGAATATTTTCATTCAGTGGTATTTCTTGTGAAGTGAGTTCTCCTTTTCTTCAGGAGTTCTATTTTGGCACCTTCATTTCTCTCCAAGCCAGATGTAGCTCTCAGACACAGATAATAGAGTTAAATTTGAACAATCGCTTAAGTTCAGAGCTAGGATTCTAGATCTGGAAGGAATATCAAGAACCATGTAATTTCAAACATACTTTCAGTCAGACACTCAGACAGCATTTAGTAAGCTCTTATTGTGTGCCAGACCCTGAGGATACAAAGAAAGACAAAAACTGTTCTCAATGGTCTCATATTGTAATGAGGGAAACAACATGTAAATAACTAGGGACATACAAGTTATAAACAAAGTAGATGAAAAGTCAGGATAACTTATACAATAAATATATGACTAAATTTCTAATTTTTAAAGACATGTAGGAGTAGGGAACTTGTCATCCTATGTGAGAATATCTTTCTTCCTTCTGACAAACTTAGGGTCTCGGTGCAATTTAGGTAAATTTCAAAATTCTGTAGATAGGCAATAGTTTTTAGATTCCTTCCTTTAGTAATTTAACCCTCATTCTTTAAAATTAAATAATAATAGATTTAGAGCTGGAAACAAATCTAGAGGATATTTGGTTCAATACTCTCATTTTTCAAAAGAAGAAATTTACCAAAAAGAAGTAGAAAGACTTAACCAAAATCACACAGTGGTTGACAAAGTCAAGATTCAGATGCTGGACTTCTGACTCTGGATCAGATAATCTTTCTACTATTCCATGATACCTTTGAATCTTAAGCTTGTTCTAAATTTCTCTTAAGTTTTGTTCCTAAGTGATATTTCCCAAACTTTTAATCTATTTCTCTGGGACATTTCAAATATTCAACTTTTATCTCAAAATGCTAAGACCAAAATTGAATATCTTACCTGAATACATAATGTATAATAAAAGAATTAACTTCCTAGTTCTTTGATTTGCATATTCTTGTTGGTATATACCAATTTCATTTTTGATTCATTCATGTTGATATATGTATACCTTGTGGTGAACTAGAAATCTCAAGTAGTATTTTCTACTAATAAAGCCAAAACTATAACTCTCAAGCAACTAAATGTGAAGGTGCAAAGGTCTGTTTATTTTTATAATTAACATAATGATAATCTAAATAATCAGAGGGTGATTAGTTAAAGCTTAACATAATTACCATCATGATCTAAAATATTTAAAGTGTCCTCGTATTCATATGTGGTACCCTGAGTTAAAATACAGGTATTAATGAGAAACTCTTTAAAATAAAACTTTATATTTATGTATCGATAAGGACCTGGCATGTTCTAGTCATATGAAAAATGCAACTTCTTTCTCATGAATTTACACACACACAAGACAACATATACTCACATGCCATGGTACTTGTTGTATTAGTTACCTCTCTATTCCCACGAAAATACATCTTGTACTCTTTGCAAGTGTGTGTGTGTGTGTGTGTGTGTGTGTGTGTGTGTGTGTGTGTGTTTTGAGGAGTGGGAGGAAGGCTTTGATGTGGAAGTTGGCTAACATGAGAGAAGTCTGAATCAAATAAAGATCTGAATGGTGGAAGAATGGGGGGGGAGGGTTGAAGGAATGGCACAATTCTTGCCAATGACACTTCCTTAATAAAAATACCGATTGAGCTCGTTACATAAAAGTTTTAAAACATGTTAAAAAAAAAGATCAGTAACATTCATTTATTCACAGCCCTTATATTCAATGATCAACCAGTGACTTTCTAAAATTAAGGCTTCAGATTCATGCATGTGGGGATGAACTGGGATAGTGGCTGAGTGTATAGAGAGAAGAGAACATATATCTGAGAGAAACCATAGAGTTAAAAACAAGGAGAATTGGCAACTTATCCTTTATATCGTTCCGGTAGGACTGAGGAGTCAAGAATGACCCCAAGGTTAGCATGGTAGGATGGTAGTCCCCTCTAAGTGGAATGGGTTTTGGGGAAAAAAATAATTCATCCCACCAGAGCCTGTGCCAGCCTGAGTTCATCCTTAATCACTGATACCCAGTCTCCGGTGGTACCAAGAAGCATGCCCATACCTTCCACAGGACAAATCAAAGGTCCCAAATAGTGGTCCACTGCCCTGTAAACTCATCAGTTTGATCAAAGAATTTCTGTGTTGAGCTTCCTACATATAAATGGTCAATTTAGGCCCAAGGAGGACCACATAGGCCTCCAATATATTAGCAATGTAGTATCTGTTCATTTTCTGTGAATCCAAAGCCTACTGCTTACTCTTTTTTTCTCATTTTCACACCAAATTCCACTCACAAAAATAGATATACTTTCCAACTCAGCTTCTTCCCAGGTATTTAATATTTCTTATTGAGCTCTTCATCTCTTCCTACCTAAATGACTGTGACTGCCTCTTAAGTAGTTTTGCTGCCTCCAGGCAGGTAATTGGCCAGTCCAAAAAATCTTTCCCTGTCTACTTAAGATAGGACTGTGAGAATCAAATAAGATAATATTTGTAAAGCACTTACCACAGTAGAAGGCACCAGATAAATGCTAATTTCCTCCTCTCTGCAATCCATCCCTTTAATTCATTGTTCAGTATGTCTGACCCTTTGTGACCCCATTTGGGGTTTTCTTGGTAAAGGTACTGGAGCAGTTTACTATTTCCTTCTCCAGTTCATTTTACAGATGAAGAAACAGAGGCAAACAGTTAAGTGGTCCAGGCCCAGGGTCACATAGCCAGTAAGTATCTGAAGCCAGATTTAAACTCAAGGAGAGGAGTATTCCTGACTCTAGCACCAGCACTCTATCCACTGTGCCTCTTGACTGCCCTTTTAAATTCATACCATTATCCAAATAATTTTAATGTATTGTTCAGATCTGATTACTCCTCTCCTCAAAAACCTTCAGTAGTTCCACATATTTACCAAATGAAATATAAAAGCCTGATCCTAGCCTTTAAGGCCCTCCCCAGTTTGTCTTTAATCCACCTTTTTAGCCTTATCTTATACTTCTTGCCTTTCTTAACTACATTCTAGCCAAACTGCTCTACTCTCTTTTCCCTATTCTTATCCTGACCTTTCTTGTCTCCTTTTTTGCTAACAGCAGCTCCCTTACCTGAAATGAACTCCCAATTGAAATATTACCTTTTCCATAGTCTTCCCTGACCTTCCATCCCCCAAAGGAAAATAGTCTCTCCTTCCTCAAATTTCTCATCATCTGTTGCCTAGACCTCACCATTGTATTTATCTTGCTTACCTTGATTCAGATACTTTTTGTGTCTTTGCTCTCTATTATAGTGTAAGCAACTTGAGAGCATTATCCATATTCTACCTGTCTTTTAATCCCCAGCAGATTGGGGATTAATCTTTCAGAGTGCTTTGAATGTTATATTTGGCCCACAAGCTCTAATTTAGTCAGCACTCCTCCATTTTAGATACGGACAAACACAATATTAATGGCTTTGGTGTTGGCAGAACTATTAACTGTTCTATTTAAGTGCAATCCTAATTTCTTTTTAGATTACTTTGCTTTTTCTAGTTTGTTTTCTACAATTACCCAGATTTTATTGTATGCATTACTCCCCTTAGGCCTCCACCTCTTTTGAAGCTGTTTTCAACCAGCCTACAAACATTTATTAAGCACTTACTATACACCAGTGGTAAGCAACAGGGCTAAAAAGAAAGTTAAAAATGCAGACTCTGCCTTCAAAGAGTGCACCTTCTAGTGGGAGAGGCATTTAAATAACTATGTACATTATATAGATATATATATGTGTGTGTGTATATACACATATATATACATACACACACACACACACACACACACACACACACACATAGTATAAATAGGAGGTAATCTGAAAGGGATGGCGCTACCATTGAGAGAAAATCCAAAAAAGTTCTCCTGAAAAAGGTGGGAATTGATCTGTCTAGAAGGAAGCCAAAGAGCAGAGGAAAGGTGGGAGAATATTCCAGCTATGGATGGACAGCCACTGAAAAAGACACAAAGTCAGAAGATGGTGTGTTGTGACTGAGCAACAGTTAAATAGGCCAGTATAAGCTAGCCCGAAGAGTAAATAGAGAGGAGCTATGAGAAGAATGGAAAAGGAGGAGGAAATCAAGTTGGGAAAGGCTTTAAATGCCAAACAGGGTTTTATATTTGTTCCTGAAGTTAACATAGAGCCATTAGAGTTTATTGGTTTGGAGAATGATGTGGTCAGACCTGAATTTTAGGGAGATGACTTTGACAGTTTAGTGAGTGAGGAGTAGTTGGAGTGGAGAGAGACTTGAAGGCAGGGGGAGCAATGAGAAGGCTCTTCTATTAGTCCAGTCCTAGGGGATTCAGGCCCATACAGTGCTGGAGGCTGTGGGAGTGGAGAAAGGCCAGGTATAAGGGATGTCACAAGGTAGAAAAGACAGCACAATAATAGATTAGAAATGCGGCCTGAGTTAGAGTGAAGGTTTGAGTCTTAGGTTTGAATTTTCCCTGAGACATTCACTATGCTCTCAGATATCTCTAGTAAGTCCCTTACTATTTACCATACCACAGTGCCTCTGAGCTAAAGTTTCCCCATCTCCAAAACAGAGCTAATGGCACTTGTACTGCCTATTTCATAAGGCTGTGATGATAATCAAAGGAGGTAATATAGGTAAAATATTTTGTAAAACCCTAGAAGCTAGTTGGTGCATTGCAAAGAGTGCTGGACCTGACTTGTTTTCCTGAGTTCAAAACTGACCTCAGACAATTACTAGTTATGTGACCCTGAGGAAATAATTTAACCCTGTTTGACTTAGTTTCCTCAACTGTAAAATGAGCTGGAGAAGGAAATCACTCCAGTATCTTTGCCAGGAAAACCCCAGTTGGGGTCATGGCTCGACCAAAATGACTGAACAACAATATAAACAAAAGCTATCATTATTATACATTTTCATGTCAGTTCTCTCTCCTTGAATTTAATAACCATTCCCAATCCTCTCTTGCTTTTGAAATTCTACCCAGTGCGCAGTGTAGTTGTGCATTTTTTTCCCTTTTAATGAATATATGTTGGATTTTTATGTTCATTAAACTTGTTTGAAATCCTAGATGTTTACATAGATATGTGAGCTGGATAAAGTAATGTATTCCTCACTTTTAAAAGAATTAATCAAAATAATGTCACCCCCAATTGACAGCTGTACGGGTCAGTCTCTGGTTAGTTCAGTTGGCTGGAACAGTATAATAATTAGGCAGATTCCTGGATTCAGTCCCATTATGAACCACTGAGCTTTGGTTTGTTCCATAAAGGTATCCCCATCCAGTTAGCTGTCTCATACATATGTGCTATTGGTCACAAGGGGGGTTAGATGAGGGAGTTTGGGTGAATAAGTAGAAATTCATAAATTTCTGATGTAAAAAAACTTAAACACAAATGTATGTCCTTATTGATTAATGGTCCTATATGCCCCCATGGCATCTACATGTACATGACATTTACATGTACATAGCATCAGTATCATTATTAGCTGGGGGTTTTTTCACTTAATTTTGTTCAACAGACATTTGTTATGCTCCTACTGTATATATCATACAATGTTATTTTCGTAGGAGAGATAAAAAATTTAGATAAGACATGGAAGCTGATCTTATGGATCCTGTTTGGGGGACATGGTTAACATGCTTAGAAAACTAGTGCACGATAAGTGCATTGGGGAAGAGTTAAAAAAAAAGCATCACGTTATAACTGAGTGAGAATGTTGTTACTGACAAGAGGAGTTAGGGTTTGCTATATCTGAGCAACTATGGCAATCTAAAAAAAGGAACTCAAAACGTAAACTGTAGGCAAGTTGGACAAATACTGAGTGATGATTTTTTTTTTATTGCTGCTATCATCCTTTTTACATGCGTCAGTCTGATTCATGCTGAAATAATCAATTTCAACAATTTATGGACTCTGGATGCTGTGGAGTTAAAGATCTCCCAGCACTCTTATTTTTATGGCCTCTTAGGTATAATTAGACCAGCCCAAGTGGGATGAAAAATTATGGGCTGTGTGCAACTCTCACACCACTAATGACTATTTGTTTATTTTTAGAATTTACAAGAACATTCTCATTGGAGAAATGCCTCAAGATGCAAAAGAGAAAGAAAATACACAAACATAAACAGAGAAAAATAAGCCAGACTAGTTTCAAGCCACTAAGTGCCAAAAGTCATCAACCTATGTTGATGACATTCTAAGGAAAATGGTTAACTCACTCAAAAGACCAATACTCATAGGATATAGTGGAGAAAGCTTGGGTTTATTATTTGACCTGGTCTAGCGTCTTAGATTTGGTGCTTCCTAGCTATATGAATGTAGGCAAAACACTTAATTTCTCTCAACCTCAATTTCCTTATCTGTAAAATGGATCTAATAATATGTATGTCCCCTATCTCTTAGGTTCTTGTAAGTATCATTAGATTTAGAACTGGAAGAGATCATGGTGATCATCTTGTCCAACCTCCACATTTTAAAAATAAGCAGAAAGGGATTTATTAAGTACATACTAGCCAGGCACTATTTAACTTCACAACAAGCCTGTGAGGTAGGTGCAATCCCAATTCCCACTTTACAGATGAGGAAACTAAGGCAGGCAGTAGTTAAGTGACTTGCCCAGGATCTCACAGCTAGGAAGTATCTGAGGTCACATTTGAACTTAGGTCTTCCAGACTCCAGGTCCAGCACTCTATCCACTGTACCACCTAGCTACCTTGGATGAGAGAGAAAAAAAGAGATGAATTGGACTTGCCCAAGGTGACACAGTCAGTAAGCAGTAGAGCCCGGATTTTAGCCCTAGTTCTCTGATTCCAAATCCAAGTTTCTTTCAACGTCTTTTAAAGATAATGTCTATCAAGTGAATTGCAAAGTATTATTATAAATGTCAACCATTACTATTAGCCTTGCTGTGTTTCCTTTTAATTGTTATTGTCCCAGTGCGTCTTCAATAACAGAAAGCTATCTCTTATTATGCACATATTAAAAAATCAATAAATTAATTCTCAGCTAGGGGAAAAAAAAACAATACAAACCTGCTACTGAGGCCTATGGTCCATGTGGACCTACAGTTAACTTACTAGGCGAGCATTGGTGTTCTCTACCAGTTGAAACTTTCAGATGTGGAGGTTTTTCTAGAAGTGTGAGTACTTTGGATGCTGAGTTCATGGTAGAGATCTCCTGAATACTTTATAGGTTGAAAAAAGCTAAAATAGTCCAAACAAGTAGTGAAGGGAATGCATTGGTTATACTAAATGTGTCCTAAACAATATGTCAAAAGAATGAAATGGAATAAAGAGTACAAACACTCAACAGTCTTGGTATATTCAGGATTGAATAAGCAGTTTGACTGCCATAAACATAGCCCAGGACCTATGAAATGGTGAAAAGAACACTACCTGAGTGACCTTGAGCAAGTCACTTCCTTTGAGTCTCAGTTTCCATGGCAGTAAAGTGGGGCCAATTGTACTACCAAGGCCAGGGATTGCTCAAGGTCACATAAAAGAGTAAGTAATAGTAATAAGATTTGAACCCAGCTCTACAAGTTGTGTGGAAACCACTTCACAATGTGTTCTACAACCATGAATTGTAGAATGCTTTGTCTGGGTGTTTCATTTGTCTTTATTGCATTCTATCTTGAATGATACTGACCTTTTTTCATATTTGCATCCTGCAGTAAACTGTGCGGTCCCATCTAGGTCTAAATCTATGGTCCCAGGCAGAGCCTGGGTCATTCCATTTTGGGGTCATTGTAGAAGAGACTCTTGGTGGAGTACAAGTTGATTTGGGTGGCCTTCCAACTCTGAGGTTCTGTGATAATTAAAGGTAGCCTCAAACTGAAATGGACTACTTTGAAAGGTAAGGAGCTTGTCCTCACCTGAAGTCTTAAAGCAAAAGCTGGGTGATTACTTGTTGGAGATGCTATAGAGGAGATTCTTGGTTAGATAAGGTGCTTGAGGGTCCTTCCAACACTGAAATACAGTGATTCTGTGAAAGGGAAGTTGAGGGTCTTATGTGTCTATGAGATACGGGCAAATTGAATGAGAGAAGTACGTACACACACATTCAGACGTGTAACATTATGACTCTAGCTTTTACATCATGCAGAAGAGACTGCCAGTACAGAGAACAAAGAATTCTTTTTAAAATTTCATTAAACAGTATGAAATCTTATCAGCATTAGAAAATAGAGATAAGAAACAAGAATGGGAAAATAGTTTTAGGTCATCAGTGATCTGAATGCATTTACAAATTCAACATATGACAAATTTAATCTGCAGATATATTTCTTGTATATCTTATATATAAAATATAGACAAGAAAGTGTTTTTCAGGGACTTCTCTGGTACAAATATGAGAAACATAATAACTTTTGTGTGTAGGTGTATGTTGTATGTGCAGAATGCAGAGCCTGGAGTCAGGAGGACCTGAGTTCAAATATGACCTCAGACACTTACTAGCTGTGTGACCCTGGGCAAGTCACTAAACCCAGTTTCCCTCAGTTTCCTCATTTGTAAAATGAGCTAGAGAAGGAAATGGCAAGCCACTCAGTGTCTTTGCCAAGAAGACCCCAAATGGGATCACAAAGGATTGAATAGGACTTAAACGACTAAACAACAAAATAGACGTGTGTGTGTGTGTGTGTGTGTGTGTGTGTGTGTGTGTGTGTATATATATATATATATATATATATATATATGCTGTCATGGGAAAAGCTAAATCTCTCTATATATTCAGAGATGATTATAGTCACCAGATGGTAAATAAGTCTGTAGTGCCTCACCCAGTATTTTATCTTTGTTCTAAGTGGTTTGTCTGTATATTTGTTTGCTTTTCCCAATAGGGGGTAATCAGTAGAAATTTAGACAATTCTAGTGTATGAGTCCTCCAGAAAAACAAAACAAACATTACTTCAGCACCCAGTCAAACTGACCCATGATATTTTCACAGGATCATAAGATCATAGATTTCAAACTGCCCAGGACCTCGAAGGCCATCTGATTCCTCCCTCTCATTTTATAGATGAGAAAACAGGCAAGGAAATATTCCTTGGATACCTCTCTGGCACAAACAAGAGAAAAGTTAAAAGTTATGCCTTTGTGTGCCATCCAGGGCTAAGTTCAAAATCTCCACATATGTTCAGACATGCTTATAAATACCACACACTGAATAAATCTGTAGTGCCTTACCATCAGGGTTTTTGGTTGGGTTTTTTTTTGGCTTTTTAGTGAGGGGTTAAGTGACTTGGCCAGGGTCACACAGCTAGTGAGTGCCAAGTGTCTGGTCACATTTGAACTCAGGCCTTCCTGACTCCAAGGCTGGAGCTCTATCCACTGAGCCACCTAGCTGCTCCCTTATCATCGGTTTTATCTGTGTTTTAAGTACTGCTGGTTTGTTTGGTTGTTGTTGTTTTGTTTTGCCCAATAGGGACTCATCAGGAGAAATTTATACAGGTCCAGCATAAGAATGAGTACTCAAGAAAAAAAAATTTACTTTATTACCCAATCAGACTGGCCCCTTATACCTTCACAGTATCAGACTTAAAATTTCAAGGGACCTCAGAAGTCATCTAATCCCACTCCCTCATTTTACAGATGTGGAAACTGAGGCCCCAAGTGGAGAATTGAGTTTCCTCACTTCACACCTGGATTACTGCAGTAGCCTGCTAGTTGCTTTTCCTGACTCTAGTCTCTCTTCACTCTAGGCCATCCTCCACTCATCTGTCAAATTAATCTTCCTAAAGAGTAATCTGACTTATTTCACTCCCCTATTCACTCAACTCCAGTGGCTCCCGATCACCTTCGGGATCAAATATAAAATCCTCTTCTTGGTGTTCAAAGCCCTTTATAACCTCCCTCCCTCCATCTTTTCGTTCTTCTTACACCTTACACCACTACTCCCATACACTGTGATCTACTGATACTTGCTTCTTTGCTGTTCCTTGAACAAGGCACTCCATCTCCAGACTCTATGCATTTTCACTGTCTGTTCCCAGTGCCTGGAATGCCCTTCCTCTTCATCTCTGTCTCCTGTCCTGCCTGGCTTCCTTCAAATCCCAGCTAAAATCTCACTTTCTACAAAAAACCTTTCCTGATCATTCTTAATGCTAATGCCTTCCCTCTGAGATTATCTCCAATTTATCCTGTATATAACTTATTTGTCTATAGTTGTTTTCATATTTTCTTCTCTACTAGACTGAAAGCAGGAACTGCCTTTTGCCTCTCTTTGTATTCCCAGCACTTAATAAATGTTTATTGATTACCCGAGGACACCCACATAATTGCATTCAATATCCTGAACTCTTTCCTCTTACTAGATGGACTCTGGAAAATTGGTTTGAAGAAATGGTGACTCAAGAGACTGTAGTTTAAGAAGTATTATTTTCAATATAGAACCACCTCAGTGCTCCAGAATTTCCACGGCACTTAAAATTTAGTGCTATCTAAAGGACTATGGTTAGACTCATAAAAACAACTTTGGATATTTGTCTAGAGTCCTGCCCCAAAAAGAGACACCCTTCATCAGATTCCTGACACAGAAGAGAAGCCAGCCAATCACCTGTCCCCTTCAAAGTGAAAGAATTTATAGCAGCTCCATTTTAAAAGGTCAAATAACGAGGCTTCTTAGACAGGGCTGGGAAACAGCACCCCTTGCCCTCACCAAAAAATGTTGGAGGAAAACTCAGGGAATCTAGATTCAAATTTCAGGGCTGATGCTTAGTGTATGTGTGACCTTGAACAAATCATGTAACCTCTTTGTGACTTCGCTTTGTCATAAAATGATAAGAGAAGAGGAGACAGCACCATAGAGTGGAAAGTGTCCTGGATTTGGAGTCAGGGAAGATGGGTCTGAATTTTGTCTCTGTAATATACAACCTCTATGTGCAAATAGGATGTGCGATACTAGGTATTGGCCTTACTATATGCAAATTGCTTAACTCTTTTGGGCCTCATTTTCTCATCTGTAAAGTGAGGCAATTAGACTGGATGACTTCTAAGATCCTTTTACATCTAAATCTGTGATCCTATGACCTTTAATAGTGGAGAGAATTCCCTACACTGAGGAAATCACAGGTCGAGACTGGATGACCTATAAACATCCCTTCCAGTTGTAAATCTATGACTATAGCCAAATGAATGACTGAGTATCTTTTATTGTGATGCATAGCTTTTTATTTCACTGGAAGATATAGAGGAAGATGATGCAAGGTCTACAGAAGTTAATCATAGAATAAAAATGACCTTCATGACATGGAAACAGTTTGTAGTAAGGCTCATACAAAAACATCACTAAAAGCAATGTTAACTTGGGAAATTAAATCACCTTATACCAGATATAGACATAAGATTACAGTTTGTTGACCAGTGTACGAGATAAAATTAAGGGACAAGTATGAAAATGTAAAAGGGGAATTTAAAATGGCTGATTTCAAAGAGACTTAAAAGATCAACTTCGTGGCTGAATTTCATAAACTTGGATATCTTTGGCAATTCCATGACCCTTGAAAAAACTTTCATTTCAGTAAAAAGAGGTCATTATAAAGTAGGTTACAACATGGCACTGTTCATCAAAAATTGTGGGGTTTTAAAGTGTTTGCTAGGTTATCTGGAAACTCAAACACATATTCTGGAAAACTAGAGTAACATAAAATTCACTGGGGAAAAAATCCTTCATTTTCTGGCTGAAAGGTTGATGATACAGAGCTGCTGCCTCAGGCGACATTAAGGATTGTCCAAAGAGTGAGTCACTATCCCTCCTAGAAACTTTGAATAGCTGATAGCTTCTTTTCAGTCCCTCTCTATGACTGCAACCAGCTATATCTGCTCTCTTTTTCTTCTTTCCCTCTGGCTTTTGCTCCTTATGTAGACTGGCATAAATCTCATAGACTTCCCCCTCTCATGGCTTCCTCTTCTGAATAAACACTATGTAATCTGGTCTTATGTATATTAGACTTGAAAAGGGGCATTGAGACTTGTCCTAATTGCCTTTTTCACCATTTGCTCATCTGCTTGTGTTTTGAAAGATATCCTAGATACCACCTACTTACTTCTGCATATCTCCTTACATTTGAATGATTGACTTGTATGGTGAATGATTGACCTGATTTTCTGGCATGACCAATATACTAAAAAGTTCCTTACCCTTTTTTATTCTAAAATAATGAATCCACTTGGGTGTTTGCCCATGATACTTACTCTTTTTTCTACATGTCCTATCTCCAAACAGAAGCTAAAAGAATGGAATACACAACTTTTCACAGCTTGCCTAATTACTCTGACCTTATTTGACTGACTGTACTTTATAAATGAGACAAGCAAACCCTCAAACCTGACCCTTAGTTCTCCCTCAAATCACAAACAAAATCCCAAGTAAATTTCTAAGAAGTAACATCATCGAATTAAAGTTTGTCAAAAATTGTTGGTTTAGAATCGATACTAATTTCTTAATGTCAATGTGGTATCAGAAGTTTTAGGAGAGGTATGGTAGGGTAGCTAAGAGCACTGAAATTGGAATAAAAAAAAAACCTAGTTTTGAATCTGACTCTGCTATTTAAAACTTGTGGGACCTTGCACATATCACTTCATCTCTCCCTTCAGTTTGCTTCACTGAAAAACTTAAGGAGTAGACAAGGTGAACTCCCTACAGCTCTAAATCCTTTGACCCTGAGAAGAATGGTTAGACCCAGTATCTAGTGGAGCAGTAACAGGGTCTAAGTTATAAGCTAACTTTAGGACAACAGGTTAGAAGTAAGAGGAAGTGGGATTTAAGGAAGACCAATGTTAGCTACACTAAGCTATCCTAAGCAGTCAGAAATTCATATTTGGGATAAAAATAAAGAAATGGATACAAGATAGATAAAGCATTTATTAAGTGCTTACTACACACCAAGTCCTATGTTAAGTGTTGCATATACAAAGGTTGCCAGAGTAAATGAGAAGGAAGAAATGATGAAGACCAGTCAAAAGTTAAAAAGGCTTTATCTTCCCAAGGCTTCAACCTTTTGTTTCTTATTTCCTTTCCAACCAAGAACTTGTTAATAATGTATTCAATAAAGAAGATAAAAATATACAAGTAACTGCCATGTTGGTCTCTTAAATTGTAAGTTGTAATCTTTATACAAGATAGGAATCTCTCTATAGAAAAATGAAAATGCAGCATAATTTTTTTAAAGTTAAATTTGGGAATTGAATTTTGAAAAAGGTTTGCATCTTAAGCAACCCCAGTAGCACTTTAAAGAAAATTACATATTGGAGAAAACCCAATGAGTTAATAAGATATTATGTTTGTATTTTGTAAAAAGCAAATATTACATGAAGTAGAGGTGATAACTTTGAGCTATAAACCAGCACAAGAAAAAAAATAAAAAGAAATGTCATATCCATGAATTACAGCAACAGAAATTGCCCAATAATCTCTGTGTCTTTTCACCATGTAGGATATCTACTCTGTTCAGTTTTCTGATACATGAGTTGCTGTCGTTGTTTGCCTAGTGAATAAGAGTTACTTGCTAAATACTTATGCAATGGAATATAAACATGAATTGCCACAATTACATTATTGCCCTATCAACATCTGGCCGTGTTTGATTTCACCAAAGCCCAGAATTTTAGAAATGGAAAGGAGCTCAGCAGTTACCTAGTCCATTCTTCCTCCCAAAGTAACTGTCATTTGAACATACTTGACAAGGAGTCATCTACCCTGTAATGTAGGGTAACTCATTACTTCCTTTCTGGGCAGTTCTAATTGTTAGGAACTTTCCCCTGATATAAAGCTTAAATTTGCCTCTGTAATTTCCACTGACTTCTTCTGGTTCTCCTAGTACAAAACAGAATAAGACTAATTCTTCTTCCACGTGGCAGCCCTTCAAATTCTGGAAACAGCCATCATGTCCCCCTGAGTCTTCTCTTCTCCAGATTAAACATCCTCCGTTTCTCCAACTATTCTTCATATAAAAGGGTTTCAAGGCCTTTCCTTTACCATCCTGATTGCTTTCCTCTTATCTCTATCAGCTTACCAATTTCCTTCTTAAACTGTACTGCTTACAACAGAACATAGTATAGAGGGACTTTAGTTGTTGTTCAGTCATGTCGAACTCTTCATAACCCCATTTGGGGTTTTCTTGACAAAGATACTAAAGCGATTTGACATTTACTTCTCCAGCTCATTTTATAGATGAGGAAACAGGCAAACATGGTTAAGTGAATTGCTTAGGATCTCACAACTAGTAAGTGTCTGAGGGTAGATTTGAACTCAGGAAGGTGAGCTTTCCTGATTCCAGGCCCAGCACTCTATCCACTTTGCCACCTATAGAGGGACAATTTCTTCCTTATTCTTCAAAGTCATTTCTCTGTTGATCTCGTGGCTTCTGGCCTTTCATGTATGTGATTCTGAGCTGAGGGAGCTTGGCACTTTAATATGACAAGGCAACCCCCATAGTGGCCATGGAGTTAGAAGAACCAGTGATTCAGTGGCCTTTCAAAAAGGGAATAATTCATTCCCTCTTATTATGAAAAGGGTTAGGATTAGGGGAAAGGGAAGGGGCAGCTACCTAAGCAAGCCTGAGGTTTTGGATTGCATCTTCTCTGCTTGTTCTTTCCTTAGGTAAATGAATATTGATCCTGAAAGGACATGTCCAGGCTTCAAAATGAGTTTGTGAGTTTAAGAGGTCCAGAGGAGGTGGAGCAGACTGGTAGCAGGGGAGATTTCTGTATTGGGGATGAAACCACCAACAAGAAAAGGAGCCCAAGCCCTGACCTGGTTGGCCAGAAAATATAAACTTTGAGGAGACAATACTGAGCCGAGGAGAAGTGTAATAATAATAATAATAATAATAATAATAATAATAATAATAATAATAATAATAATAAATAATAATAATAATAACAATAATAATAATAGTATCTGTTCAATAGTTTTGGTGACTACATTATATTTTAAAGATGTTTCAGTTTTAACCTTCTGGCTGAGTACAACAGGAGTTTATCACTTATTTAATTTGTTTATGTTTCTGTAAATGTGAGAAAGCAAAAGAGTAGTCTTGAATTAAGTTATTGAATCCTATTTTAATTCTTCCTATGACTATGTACTTGTGTGGTTTTTTTTTTCATTTTTTAAATTTCTTCTATATGTAGGAAATAAATACTTGTCCTACAAATGACTTGGCTTGTACATTGATTACCATTCTACACCACTCCTTTTGGAAAGACATGAGCCCAAATCTGATCTTTCAGTAATTTGTTCCCAGGATACTAGAGTGGGAATTTAACACCAAAGAGTATAAGAAAAAGAAGTCTTTCTCATTAGAGTCTAAGGTGCCTGGTCCAGTCCATGTTCATGTTTCCAGAGTAGATGGCCTTGACTTCCAAACTTCAAAATCATATCTCTGTTGCTGTCTCTTCCTTAAACTTTCCTCAGGCCTAGGGCCATCTTGTCCTAGAACATCCTTCTCAACCTAGAACACACCACCACAAGACCTACCCCTTTCTCTCATTGGAGCATTGCTCCTGGCACCTCCATTTTGTGAAAAGACCCAGCCCTATTCCTGACTTCTGGACTATACACCATTCCAGTACCTTTTTATTTCCCCTTACTCCATCTTTACCCTTTTATATATTGTCTTCTGCATTAGAATGTAAGCTCCTTGAGAGCAGGGATTGTCTTTCTTTTTGTTAGTATTTGTATCCCCAGTACTTAGCACAGTGTCTAGCATGTAAACTTAATTAAGCCTTGTTTCCTTCTGGTACTTCCTTCAAAGAGAGTGGATTCAGTGCTTCTACACATTGGATCCCACAATCAATTATTATTATTAGACCAAGATCATATTAAGTTTTTGACTGCCTTCTCACACTGTTGACTCATATTTAACCTACAGTGAACTAAAATTTTCTTGGGCTTTTTCAGATAAGCTGCTATTTAGCCATGCCTTTCTCATCCTGTAGTTGTGAAATTGATTTTACAGCTATGTACAAAAATATTTGTGTTGGCAAAGAATTGGAAATTGAAAGGATGCCCATCAATTGGGAAATGGCTGAGCAAATTGTGGTATATGAATGTAATGGAATACTATTGTGCTATCGGAAATAATGAACAGGCTGACTTCTGAAGAACCTGGAAAGACTTGTACGGTCTGATGCAGGGTGAAGTGAGCAGAACGAGGAAAACGTTGTACACAGTAACAACCACGTTGTATGACTTATATTGATAGACTTAACCCTTCTCAGCAATATAAGGAGCTAAGACATCTCCAAAGGCATCATGATGGAAAATGCTATCCACATCCAAAGAAAGAACTATGGAGTTTGAATGCAGATTGAAGCATACTATTTACTGTTTTTTTTTTCTTCTGTTGTGTTTTGTTTCCTCTTTCTGGTCGTTCCTCCTATTTGTTCTAATGCTTACTTACAACATCACTAATGTGAAAATATGTTTAATAGGAATGTATATGTATAGCCTACATTAGATTGCATGACGTCTTGGGGAGGGAGGTGGGGAGAGAGGGGGAGAAAAATTTAAAACTCAAAAGCTTATGGAATTAATGGTTGATAAATCAAAATAAATTAATTAAAAAAATAAAATGAAATAAAAATAAAAATGTAAAATAAGTATGAGTTTACATTTATCTCTACTGAATTTTGTCTTATTGCATTTCATTTCTGCCTCCTTCATTACATAACTTCCAAGTCATAGTGCTATAGAAATATTTTCACCATTATTTTCTGATTTTTAAATTTTATATGCGTGTATACATATATGCATATGTGTGTGTATTATCTAGAAGAAATTTAAGCATTTCTTTTAGATTATAGTTCCACACTTTGATAGATGAGTGATCTCATCAATGTCGTATGCAACCTACTCGTGCCCCATTATCCTATTCTCTTCCTTGTCTTCCCATAAATCCTCAACAAAAGTTCCACTTAATGTGTGGGGTTCTCTTGACATTGCATCTATGTCAGTGGAGCACATGAGCTCTCATCCATCACTTAGCTATTCCTTATTTTCACCTCATGACCAGCCAACTTTTTTTTCTTGTTGTATTTCTCTGATGACATTCTTTATCTACACTCCCCCTGTCCTACCCCCCATTCTTGGTTAGCGATATGCCTACTCATGCCTGACATATACTTCTTCATTACTTCTTAGGAAATAGTGGTTTGTTTTGACTTACATATATACATCACCAGAAGAATGTTGACATTAAAAATATGATTCTTTGTTTCAGGGAAAAACTTGCAATACGTGAGCATGTGTGATTTTCCAAAGACCATCTAGCCTGCTCTGTTTCAGATCCATTCTAGGCCTAGATCACTGTCAACGAGTAATGTCTGTTGATGGCAGATGAGCTGACGTAAAACCGTGAGGTTGTTCATGCAACTGATTTAAATGTATTTTATTGTCAGAATAATGAGTATTCAGCCGTTTTGTTTTTCACTGTGAATAGTTAAGTCAAACGCTTTTGCATAGTTACAGATCTCATTTAGGAAAGAAGGAAACAAGAATATTGAAAGCACCTACTTTTTGTCAGTGATGTCTTATATGATCCTTACAACAATCTTGGAAAGTAGGTGCTATTATTATCCCCATTTTATAATTGAGGAAATTGAGGGAGACGAGTTAAGTGACTTGCCTAGGGTCACACAGCTAGTAAATATCTGAAGCCAGATTTGAACTCAAATCTTCTTGACCTCAGGCCCAGTGCTCTATCCTTTGAACCACTTAGTCACCATTTAGGAGACTCAGCTTTCTTTCTGATGCTACCAGCAGAATATCATTGGCAAATACAAGCTTCTGAAGAAGAGAGTCAGAAAATTACAGAATTGGAAGGACCTTAGTAGACACCCAATACATACTAGAAAAATAATTTTCTCTACAATCTAATACCTGATAAATGATCATCCACCCTTTGCTTGAAGACCTCCTGTGAGGAGGAACTGGCTTCCTTCATAGCAGCCCCTTCCACTTTTAGATAGCCTTCCGTGTTAGGGACTTTTTTCTTCCATCATACCTAAACTTTCTTCTTTATAACTTCTAACCATCTGACCACTGTGGCCAAACACAACAAATCTAATTCCTCTTTGTGGCAGGACCTAACCATCAATAAGGAATTCCTCTTTCTTCTTCTAGACTCTATGCTAGACATTCTCTATGATGGTGGCAAACACCCTTGCCAAACATCTTCCTGCTTTGTGCTTGGATTAGTATTAGAAATCAATGTCAAAAGTTTCTATTGTTCCAGTTTTCAAGTAATTTTTTACGATCTTTCACATATGCATGAGAGACTCCTGAGAAGAACCTGAAAGGTGATGTTTTGTTTTATTGAATCAAATATAGTAAACAAACAATATTTGGATCTTACATACTCTCTACCTTTCGTTCAATTGTGTGGGCTGCTGTTTATGCAAGCCTGCCCTTTCTGTTCTCATACGTTCATCTAGGATTCTTTCTCTGCATGTGCAGTTTATTCTCATGAATACTGTACAGATGAGAAAATAAGTCTACATGTCAAGAATTATTCCTTCTGTCATCTTTTTTTGGTAATGTTCAGATCTAATTTTTTCCCCAAATTTTTAATATCCTACCCACTTTCAAATACCTTTAGAATCAGTCTCTCAATGCCCTCTATATTGTGTTGCACCTAGAATAGACAGCCTTTGTCCATAACTGTTGTCTGAATGCTGTTTTCATTGTTGTTTTCTTTAGTGCCATTTCTATGTAGCACTTCATGTGACTTCATGTCACGTCAAAATGTGGTAACTCTACTATGATTGATGGAGAATAGAATTTGTCATAATCATTATGGATCTTTTTCTATTTTTTCTATTTTCTATTTCTCTTTTCATCTATTATCCTTATTCCAGTTTCATCTTTGAATGTCTTCAGGTTAGCTTTGCTTAGTTGGATCTCTGTCTGGCCAAGCTTTCTGCAAATCCATTTTTCCCTCTAATGCTTCTTCCTGTTTTATGAAACTATATTGCTCACAGTCTTTTGCCATACTCCTAAATAAGATCTTACAAGCAAATTTATGTTATAAATTAGTGTTGCCCTTGGCTGCCATATCTCTCTGCTTGGCAGGAAGATCAAGTGTTTGCTGGCTGAAAGAAGCAAATAAAATTTTGGAAACCTGTGCAAACTTGAAAGGAAAGAACTCAATTAATGAAGATTATTATTTCCTACTTTGAAATTATCGTATTAGAAATAGATACAAAGTATCTATTTTCATGTAAGGGAAACATTTTTAATATTTTTCTTTAAAAAATAAACACTTTACTATTTTCTACTAAAGGATCTTCTAGAATTTAAAGATTTTTTTGTTATGACCATGAATGTTAAATTTGTCTCATAAAATTTTCATCTCCTTATGATACCAAAGCATTATTCTTATTTCATTTATCCATCCAAAAACCCCAGGAGGAGATAGCCAGTATTGTCCTTACATGACAGATAGAGAGGATGGATTTTTTTCCGAATTTCTCAAGTAATTGATTTTTTAAAAAATGTAGCTTGAAATATCCAAACTGATTAGTTGTTCTATTCAGACTCACTCAATACTTGGAAAACTTGTACTAGTTTGTGATCTGTGAGCTCCATGATGCAAAGATAAAACTTGAGTTAGGAATTATCCAGGGTTCATGCCATATCTCCAAGCCTTATGTTTCATAACCTTGTCCCTTCCTACCATTCCAATCTTCTTATACCTTACTGTGCTCCACATACCCTATGATCCAGTGACATTGGCCTCATTTATGTTTTTTTGAATGAGACCCTCCGTCTCTGGACTATCTATATTTTCACTGGCTGTCCCTCATGGCCCGAATTCTCTCCCTCTTCATCTATCTCCTGGCCTCCTTGGCTTTCTTTGAGTCCCAAATAAGATTTCACTTTCTACAAGAAGCCTTTATTTTTCTACCTTAATGCTGGTCCTTTCATTCTGCTGGTTATTGTCAATTTATCTCATACATAGCTCATTGGTACATAGGTATTTTCATGTTGCCTCTCCCATTAGACTGTGAGATCCTTGGGAGCAGGGAGTGTCTTTTATCTGTCTTTGTATCCCCACTGCTTAACACTGTGTCTAGCACATAATAGGCACTTAATAAATGCTTATTAACCATTTGGCTGCCTAATTATTAGTGCCATCCCTCCCAAAAGACTTTGTGTACATGCATGTATTTTTTAACCTTGTATTTATGTTGTATATATTTTTATATATCTTGTTGTCTCCCCCATTAAAATGTAAATTCATTGAGAATAGATTGTTCATTCTCTGTACTTGTGTCTCCAGCACCTTTTTGGCACAGTTCTTGGCACGTAGTAGACACTTGACAAATACTGGCTGATTGATTAGTTTTCTGTTTTGAGCCTTCAACAACTCCATTAAATAAACAGAGTAGATATTTTTATTCTACTTTTCCATATAGGAAAACCAAGGTTCAGAGAAGTGATGTGATTTATTCAAATTCAAACAACTGGTAATTGGCATAGCTGGAATTAGAATCTAGGGCTTTTTGCTTCAAGTCCTGTGCTCTTTCCATTAGGTAGGCCTCAGGGAGTGATGTAGGGATCCAGAGAAGGAAGAAAGTCTTAGTCAGAATGGCCAAGAAACAATCATAGAATCATAAATTTTAGAGTTAGAAGGGACTTTAGAGGATATCATATTAACCCACTAATTTCACAGATGAGTAATCTAGAAGCCTTGAGAGGTTAAATGATTTCCCCAGAGTTACATAGCTATTAAATGCAGGAGGCCAGATTCAAGCCCAGGTCTACCAGACTCCAAGTTCCACACTGTCTAGCTTGAGCTAGGCCTTGAAGAAAGGGTAAGATTTGGATAGGCAAGTCAAGAAAGGTATGTGTTTGGGATGGGGGAGGGGAAGAGGATGCTGGAAGACAAAGGAACCACTGGAGTAAAGGCATAGAGATAGAATGTGCATAAAGCCCTGGGAGAAAATTAAGAGACCAGTCTTATTAAAGCAGAGGCCTTATTTGGGGGAGCAGAAGCAGATAAGGTTGGTTAGATTAAGTAGAACTGGATTATCAAGACAGCCGAATGCCAACGAAATCATTTGGGAATTAATTCTATAGACAATGTGGAGACATTGGAGGTTTTTTAGTTGTTTTTTTTTTTTTTTGGAGTTACATGATAAAAATTAAATTTTAGAAAAATAATAATAGTGTTGTCTATCTGAATTTTACCAGTTGAGTTTGCCACTTTCTATCCCAAAGAAAAAAGTGTCTATCCATGGGAATTTGACATAAATAATAGTTATCATCAGCTCTCACTGTCTCATTTCTGTTCATGAGGCAAGGCTTTGGACTCTCCTAAGGTAATCTCTTGTCAAGTCAATCCTCTCCAACTGAACAAGAACCTCAAGATTATTCAGGGAGTTGTTATTTTTCCAGAGTGGTATTTCTGGGCCCCAGTTGGACCTTGTCTTTGCCTGCCTGTCTAACCCAATCATCATGTTATTCAGTCTAATAATAAAAGTTAGCATTTATACAGCATTTTAAAATTTGAAAAACACTTTACAAATATGATCTCATATGATCCTCATAATAGTCCTGGGAGTTGATATTATGAGCACCCAAATTTTCCAGAAGAGAAACTGAGGCAGACAATGGTTAAGTAATTTGCTGAGGGTCAAATAGCTAGTGAATTTCTGGGTCTGGATTTGAGCTCAAGACTCCTGGACTCAAAGCCCAGCACTTCATGCACCGTGCCACCTAGCTGCCTCATTGAGGTGTACAAAAGGTATGAGCTAAAGCATGAAGATGGGAAAGTGGGAGATATTTTATGGAGGTGCAGTGAATAGAGGGAACACAAAGTGTAGAAGGAACATAGAGCAGTGTAAGAAGAAATCAAGTGGAGAGTAGAATGAGATAAAACTGAAAGATCTGAATTCCTTGATTCGAACCAAAATGTAGCAGACCCCAAGATCCAGCAATAGATTTTAAGGAGAAGAGTGGCATGGCTATATCTGTGAATAAAGATTATTTTGGCTGCAGAGTGAAGGAGAATTTGCAGTAGTCTGGGGAAGATGGCAAGGAGAGCCTGTACTGAGATGGGAAAAGAAATGAGAAGCTTCATGGCATCCTGGCTATTCTTCTTTTGTTCCAGAACAAAAGATAAATGATAAATATAAAATATAAATATAATATAAAAGATAAATGAGGAGCAACTTTCCATTGTGTTGTTAATGATCTCTCCCTCCATAGATTACCATGCATATGTTTATCTGTTCACTCAATGAACCCTCCCTGTACAAAGTTTGCTCCTTCAGGACCCTGTCTCTTTTTTTCTTTTTTTTAAAGAACTTGATTCCAAGTTTAGCATTCCATCTATCCATTATGCCAACTAGTTGGATCACTCTTCCTTTTATTCACTTTTGTTCTTAGTTTTCCAATTTCTCTTACTGCTAATGAAAGCAAATTTTTGTGTTCTGTTATCTAAACACATTCTAAGTGAATTTGTTTTTTATTTGTTGTGTGTGTGTGTGTGTGCACACGAGCGCATGTATCTAGATATATTGGCAAGCTTGCAGAATGGAATTTAAGAGATCATTGAGTCCAGATTCCTTTCTTCAGGCAGGTCTGTATTTGAACCATTCAAATGGAATAGTTTTCCATTTTTAAAAAAGATTTCCAGGGAAGAATTTTCATGAAACTTCCTTCATTTTAAAATTATTTCCAAGTGCTTAATAACGTGATAGTTAAGAAGTTTCTTCCTTCTAAAACTATAACAAAAATTAGCCAAAGCTATTTGAATTCTATTTCTATCTCTTCAGGAGCCATACCCAATTGATGGAATCTACAAGGTAATGAGTAAATTCTGAATTAAATCATCCATGAAGACTATGCATCATTAAGAAGGCTGTTCCAGAAAAATACACATAGCCTGGCATTTCACATGAAACTTTCAATGCACTTTGAGAAGGAGCACCGAAGTCAAACTTGAGAAATTATCAACCAAATATAACCTATCCTATCACCTAAAGTATCCCCAATTTGCTGTTGTGTTCCCTACCAAAACAGAGGCTTCTAACCTTCCAGTTCCAGAGCCTAGCTGAGATGTATTTGATTCTAGAGTAGCCAAATATGTTCCTCTATTTGACTTTAGTTGGGAATGCATGAGGAACAGACACTACAATAAATATTGGTAAAAACCACATAGCCTAAAGTAAGGGTTAGAATCTTACTAAGCCCCTTCTTTATGCAAACCCCAAAGCAAAGATTAGAAATGCTACTGAAATACAATGAATGAAAATCCTGTTAAGGCTCTTTTAAAATCAAACCATGTAATATTCACATAACTGCTGGTGGCAGTGCTAAATAGAGAATGGGGATGAAAAGCAGAATGTAGGAGTGGATTTTTAACGGTTTTCCAGTTTTCTAAGAAATGCAACCAGAGTAGATACAAGAATATTAGCATAGAATCTCAGAGAATCTTATATCATAATTGGATAACCTCAGATATAGTTCAGAGACCTACATTGAAAGAACTATAATGAATATTGAAAGAATATTGGATTTGATGTCAGAACATCTGGGTTCTAGTTCTAACTTTCCAGTAACTTGTTGCAAAACCTCAGGAAATCATTTCACTCCTTTGACCTAAGTTTCCTTATCTGTAAAAAAGAGAGACTTGGACTGGAATCAAGGCTTCTTAATCTGGTGTCCATTGATTGATTTCAGGGGGTTCATGAATTTATTTTTTTTATATTTTGATAATTGTATTTCAATATCATTGAATTACTTGGTAATCTATCTTATGTATTTCAAAATTTTATTATGAGAAGGCATCCCTAGACTTCAAAAATCAATCAGTAAACGTGTGTTAACCACCTACTCTGTTTCAGGCACCATACTAAGCACTGTGGCAGCAAAAAGAGGCAAAGGAGGGTCTCTCCCTCGAGGAGCTTACAGTCTAACGGGGAAACAACATCAAACAAACAAATATATATATATATATATATATATATATATATATATATATATATATATACATACATATATATATACACATATATATACATATATATATACACATATATATACATATATATATATATATATATATATATATATATACATACAATATACAGGACAAATTGGAAATAATTAACAGAGGGGAGGCACTAGAATTAAGAAGGTTTGAGAAAGGCTTCCTATAAAAGATGGCATTTTAGTTAGGACTGAAAGGAAACCAGAAAACTCAGTAAGTGGAATTGAGAAGGGAGGTTATAGACTTGGGGGACAGCCAGAGAAAATTCCCTGGATCCTAGAGATGGAATGTCCTCTCCCAGGAACAACCAGGAGGCTAGTGTCACTGCATCATAGAGCAAGTTGTGGGAAGTAAGGTATAAAAAGACTAGAAAGGCAGGAGGGGGCTAGGTTATAGGCTCTAAATGCCTCTGAAAACAGAGGATTTTCTACTTGATCCTGGAGGCAATAAGGGCCCATTGAAGTTTTATTTAGTAGGCAAGTGGCATGGTGGAACATGTGCTTTAGGAAAGTTACTTTAGTAGCTGAATCTTGGAGAATGGATTAGAGTGGGAAGAGACTTGAGGCAGACAAACCCAACAACAGGCCTGTTCACCAGAGTAACAAAGGAGCCCATGATGCAAAAGAAAAAAAGGTTATAAACCTCTAAATTTCTTAAATTCCTAAATTCCTCAATTTCTTTCAGTTCTAACAGTGCTGGAAACTCCTCAATACACTCTGGACAGGAAGTCATTCAGACTTTGCCAGAATATCTCCAATGACGGGAAGAGTAGAATGTACATAAGTTGTATTTTCTTACAGAATGGATTATGTCTTGAGTGTTCCTATGACTTGATACACCATCTTAGAAAAACATGGGCTTTGATTGTCAGGTTTTAGAATCCTTAAATTTTCAAAACTGTAAGGGACAATAAGGTTTAATACACAGAATGCTAGAGCAAGGAGAAACATTAGAACATAAAATAATTTGGAACAAGAAAAGGCCTTTTTTCAACTCATGAAGCTGAAGTACCAAAGAAGTACCAAACTTGGTACTTCTACCACAGTACACAGCAATCCATCCATGCTTTCTCATCCCAAGAAGTACTTATTCAGGTCTTTCTCTAAGTCTTCCACATGCATTGGAAATCTTCTTCTGCTTATTTTCATATTTTGTAGATAATAATGCTTAATCAGCTAGGTACCTATCTATTACCCATTATGCCTATTACATGATTTACCTGTCTTCTTTTCAACTTAAACATATCTTTAGCCTGCTTACCATTACCATGTAAATCACTGTTGCTGTTGGTTCAATGCCAACAGTGATTCTTCTGTAATTGTCCAATTCCACGGTATTTTTGTAGCCATATAATATCACCAGAAAACATTGTTAAAAAATGGACTTTTAGGGGCAGCTAGGTGATGCAGAGGATAGAGCCTTGGAGTCAGGAGGATCTGAATTCAAATGTGGCCTCAGACACTTGACAGTCACTAGCTGTGTGACCCTGGGCAAGTCACTTAAGCCCAATTGCCTCACCAAAAAAAAAAAAGTCAAAAAAAAAAAGGTCTTTTGTGGTTTTGAGGACAAATCATTGCTCTGTTTCTTAAGTGTGATATAGCCCTACCTCCTCATTCTATTCAGTAGATTCACATAATTAAACTGGCCAGTTTTGAGCTATATGATGTTCATATAGCACTTTAAGGTTTATAGAGTGCTTTCTTTACAACTCTGTGAGTAAATAGTACATATATATGAACCCCACTTGAAATATAACAAAATTAACAATTTAAGATCATAATTATTGCAGATTCATAGTTAATAAACCCTTCCATTTTAGACCTTTTTCTCCTTTCTTCCTTCCATGTTGTGGTACTCAATGAGATCAGGCTTCCTTCAGATGATACTGTATCCTGGCTGTCCTTTCTGGTACTAATTATATTTTCCTGCATATACCCTGTTCCTAATGAGTTGTCAGAATAATCTTTACTCCCCATTACTACTTCCAGACTCTCCTTCTACTTCCATCAGTCAGCAACCTCTCCAAGGTGAGGTGTACTCTGATCTACCAATCCCCAAGGTACTTTCCCTCCTTTCTCAATGAGTTCAGAATCTGGTTCATAGTATCCCCCTCAACACCAATTCCATCCTCATACTAGGGTGACTAACATACTTACTGGTGTTCCTTCCAATGCCCTAACTTCCCAGTTCCTCAATCTACTCAATTTTCATGACGTATTTCTCTACTTCACTTCATTTACACACATGGTAGTCATCTCTGTGAAGGAGAGGCAAGATTATTAGGTCAAATCACAGTGAAAAGAAGAAAATGGTTGTCCTTTGTCACCTGTAACCCAGGAGCCTCCCTCCCACTCTCATTCCACCCTCTCACCCTAGGACTCTGGGATCATACATGTTAAATTAGACTCGAGGGTCATTTTCTCTTCTTTGCTCTTGCTCCCACTCAGGAATATCAGTGAAAATCTTCTGACAAAGGTTTAGTTTTGTCTTGTGTTTAGATTTCCCTCAAAACTGTCTCTTTAAGTCCTGTAAGCACTCAATGAGTCTAAATGGGCATAAGCCAGATTTTAGTTCATTCAACACAGAAAGTGCAGGTATGGGGCAGCTTTTATTTTATCCATCACAGAAAATACTAACAGCTAATATTTATATAACACTTTAAATTTTGTAAAGTGCATTTAAGCTTTAAAAGCTTAAAACTGCACTAAGACTTTTGGGACATGCTGTATTATCTTAAAGGGACCCATGAGATATAGAAACATAAAGCATTCAAATTTCCCACTAGATTTCCTTTGGAATGTAAAGACATTTTTGGAATCTGCTGAGCAAATACTCCCCATTTATTTCAGAGCTATACCATCTGAGCAACTTGTGACCACAGCAGGGTCACCAAAGTCCAGATAGATCTCTTGCCTTCCTATAGCATGGCTTTAGCCCTTCAAGTTGAAGGACAATCCTCTGTGGAGTATCCCCATATCCTGCTAGGAGGCTGGTATCTGAAAAGTTGGGCTCAGATATTTTAAATTTCTTGGAACCTCTCAAACTTACATAGAAAGACCATTCTTAAGAATTTTACACTCTATCCCATGCTCAGAAAAGGAAACAAAGACAAAAGAATCCAACAAGGAATCAGAGGTTCAATTCTCAAGGTCATTTGGGTAAGCATAGACCACTGGCCATGTGCTTCTCCTTCAAGTTGCCATTTTCTGCTATACTTCAGTATAGGAGTCCAAAAGAGAGAGAATGCAAAAAGTATGAGCTGATGCCTCTGGTTACTACTATATACCATGGAGAAAGGTAGCTTTTCTGACAAACCTTATTTCCTATGCCTGTACATAAAAACCAACTAGGAGGCAGACCCAACCACTGGTAACCAATCCAGGCACTTCAAGGCATACCCGATCAAATCCTATTAAAGTCTGTATTATTATTATTATTATTAATATTATTTTAATGAGGGAACTAAGCTTTCCCTAACCTGTCTTCTTTGAGGGCAGAAAAGGTGGCCCCGTTAATCTTTCTGTGCCATAAAATAGGATCAGTTGAATGAAAAATTTCACAACCTGTGTGGCACAGAAAAGAGTGACATTTTCCTCTCTAATTTACATACCACCTAGGAATCTCTGAACATCTCAGAATTTCCATGAAAAATTCAGCAATAATTTTGAAGCATAACATATTTTATTAATATAACTGAAAATTAAAGGTGGCACAGCTAAAACTGCCTTTAGGGATTCGCAGACTTGTTTTCTAGTTCTAATTCTGTCACAAACTGGCTTTGTGATATTAAGCTAATCATAGTCTCTCTGGCTTTATCTGTAAAGTGTCCTTATCTGTAAAGCTGGGGGTGAGGGGGAAGGAAAATGAAAATTGTTGGAGATGCTGCAGGAAAACAGGCACACTATTGGTGGTCCTGACATTCTAGGAATCAACTTGGAAGTCACAAAACTGTATATGTCTTTTGACTCAGTGATACTCTTGCTAGGTTTATCCAGCTTTAACAAGCTTTTTTGAGAGCAACATTTACCTGCACATCCCTGTCTACAGCCTCAAGAGAACAAAGAAAAGGGGCAGCTAGGTGGCGCAGTGGATATAACACCAGCCCTGGATTCAGTGACCTCAGACACATAACACTTACTAGCTGTGTGACCCTGGGCAAGTCACTTAACCCCATTGCCTAGCCCCCCCCCAAAAAAAAAATGAGAACAAAGAAAGAGAAAAACCCATATGTACAAAAATATTTGTAGCAGTTCTTTTTTGTAGTAGTCCCAAACAAAGGAGGTACCCATATATTGGAGCATGGCTAGCTGAACTATGAGATATATATGTAATAAAATATTATTGTATAATGAAAAATGTGAAATAGTATCAGAGAAAACTGGAAGGACCAATATGAACTGATGCAGAGTAAAATGATCAAAAGTAGGAAAACAATTTATACAATAAAAACAACATTACAAAGAAAAACAACTTTCAAGATTTTGTGATTAGAATCAATGCACTGTCAAACCAGAATTCCAGAAGATTGAAGATGATGAATGTTACTGTGGGGGAAGTATTTTATTATTTACTGTTTCTTAATATTGTTTGAATCTAATTTTATGTGGTAAAATTGTCTGGCCCATGCTGAGACCCTCTAGGGAAACCAGTGACCATATAAGGAATGCTTAGATCCCACCCAGGTCTTGTCTTGAGTCCACCCAAAATGGTTGTGTTTTGGCTTCCCCAAGTTTTATTGACTGTTTATACTTACCTGTTGATGTCCATCTCAAGCAACCTATATACATGCCGGCCATTCAAGTTGATCCCTTGTTTGGACTCTTTGTAATATAAAAATTTAACAGAGATTCATGAGGAAGCCATACCTTTTTTCCAGCCAAAATTCTTTATAAAAACCTTTTTAAGTTTTGGGGTTTGTTCTCAACTGACACTGTGTATCTCCTGGCAGAGAGCTGATGGCTTCAAGATGCAGAATGAGACATACATTTCTGGGAACTTGCTTTGTTTGACTATGCATGTTTATGAGGGCTTTTTCCCTTTCCTTAATTTTGTTGTTGTTCAGTAGGGAGAAGGGAGAAAAATAAATACTTTCTAAGAGAAAAATTATAAAATTTGAATAAAACATATACAAATAAAGTCAATAATTTGAAATAGACAAGAGGTTTCAAACCTGAGATATGCATAGCCATAGGGGATACAAGAAGCTTTTCAAAGGGATACAGGGAAAATTTTATATATATACATATATATATATATATATATATATATATATAAATACATACACACACACACACACACACACACATATATATATATTCCTATTAAAATAGTCTTTAAGTAGTGTTAGAGAAAAAAATTGTGGATTGGACAGAACACCCTTACATAATTAAAGAATGTTACTATGTACTAAATAAAGTTTTCTTTATGAAAATTTTCTTTATGTTTTATATGCATGTTCATGATAAAATCTAGGATATATTTCCTTTCATATTAAATAGGATATATGAAAAAATTACTAAAAGTAAAAGGGTATAGGTACCCCAAAAGATCAAAAACCTCTTCCCTCTCCTTGATCTCAGAAGCCCTTTTAAGTTCTGAAATTCAGTGCCTGTGATTTAAATGATTTGTGATATTATTAATTATGAAATAATTCTTTTGAGCAACATATAGATCAGTATAACCCAGCCTTTTCTTTTTCTAAAAACTTATTCACATAATATTTTTAAGGCATAGAATTAAAGAAGAATATTTAAGTTTAGGTAAAATAAAGTGATTTTGCTTTCTTGAGAATTTCACAGTATTCCCGGCATAACTGAGATCTTCATGAGGCACTATAAACCGATATTAAAGGATATTACAGAAATATCATGGTTCTTTTAAAATATGTATATGTATATATGTGAAATATATATATATATTTATATAATGCATTTAATTTATAATGTGTTAAAGATAAAAAATAATGCAGGATTGTGTTTATGTGTGTAATAAACTATTAAAAATATGACTCTACTTGAAATTTAATACTTTATTAAATCTAAAATAATTTATCTTTTTACATAGTCTTGGTCACAAATAGCCATATCCAAAGGAACGAAAAGGATCCTTCCAAATATTACTAATCAAAGCAAGCTTTTTTTCCTTTTGCATTATGCTATCTGTATTCCTCTTACAACTTCCCTACTATTTTGTTTTCTGGTTTCATCTAGAGCTGTATTTTTTCGGAGAGGTAATAAAATTACCCAGCATGTTTCCTAAGTACCTGGGTAAACTCTGGAGCCATCCACTCTTCACTTCTGTTACTGAATTCTGCAGCTTTGTACCCACAACAAACACAAACATTCATTTCACGTGAATGAATAAAAAAATGTAATTTGCATGTTTAGAATTAAACTTGGATGATCACATACAATTTTTAAGTTTTTATGAATGTGGAGACATATTGGTACCAAAGAGACTGCCACATAAGTATTGACAATGCCAGAATAACAGAGGGAGAACACATTTAACATTTTGGATACAGAAGTGCCCTACTGTGTGCCCACCCAAAGAATGCATACCATCTTTTTTGGTGTGGAAGAAAACAAGGTGCCCCAAATTTTTAGTGTAGTTTTATGTTTTAATAGCATAAATAGCTTCAATAATTTAAAAGGGCACTAAGATTTTTGCATCATCCTCTACAGCCTTCCCATTCTCTTCTAGTAGAGAAAGTATTGCATTTGAAATCAGCAGATCTGGGATTTGGCATTTACTACCAGTGTCAACTTGGCAAGTCACTTCACATGTTTCCTCTTAAAGTTGAGGTACTTCTTAGTACTGGACCTACCAGAGACTAGGCTGTTGTACCTCCTCCCTTCTCTACTGAGGGTATCTCTACTCTACACCTAGGAATTGGTACAGGCATACATCAAAGATATTGTGGGTTCAGTAACAGATCACTACAATAAAGTGAATATTGCAATAAAATGAATTACATGAATTTTTTGATTTCCCAGTGCATATAAAAGTTATGTTTATGCTATACTATAGTCTATTAAGTGTGCAATAGTATTATGTCTAAATAAAAGTATATGCCTTCATTAAAAATATTTTGTTGCTAAAAATGCTAACCATCATCTGGGTCTTCAGTGAGTTGTAATCTTTTTTGCTGATAGACGATCTTGCCTCCATGTTGATGGCAGCTGACTGATCAGAGTGGTGGTTGCTGAAGGTTGGGGTGGCTGTGTCAATTTTTTAAAATAAGACAGCAATGAAGTTTGGTGCATTGATTGACTGTTCCTTTCACTTGACCATTTAGAGGCCATTGCAGGGCTATTAATTGGCCTAATTTCAATACTGCTGTGTCTCAGGGCATAGGGAGGCTCAAGGAAAGGGAGAAAGAGATGGGGAAAGGCCAGTTGGTAGAATAGTCAGAACACACACATTTATCAATTAAGTTCACAGTCTTATATGGGTGTGGTTTGTGGCACCTCAAATAAATTACAATAACAATGTCAAAGATCAACATAACAGATACAATAATAATGAAAAAGTTGAAATATTGCAAGAATTACCAAAATGTTACCCAAGGTTGCCACAAGCCTTCAGCTTATTACACACACACACACACACACACACACACACACACACACAGTATCTGTGAAAAGCAATAAAGCAAAGCACAATAAAATGAGGTATGCCTGTATAACTGATTTCAGGACTGAGGAAGTTTGGCCTTCAATAGGGAGAAGGGGAAAGGGAGACTAGGCTTTTTTTTTTTCACTCTCTTCAGCTCATTAAAAACCCCATGAGGTTCCCCAGAGACAAATTATTTAAATCTTGGATTTATATTAAAGTCTAAAGTTTCATCAAAATCTTATTTTAAAAGGGCCGATGAGTCATTGGTTCATTTGCCTCAGCAGCCAATAAAGGGATTGCTTCATCCTTTCAAAGTGCCTACGTTTTTCTGTTCTAAGTCACCACATGGCCGAAAGAGCCAGGAAACACCTCATTTCCCACATGCTCATATGCTGAGTCATCATCTCCCTTGGTTCCCTGAAAGTTTCCAGAGAAGCCAGATGCACAATCCTTGAGATGGTTTCCCATAAAGTCAATTCAACATCCAGTACATATACAGTGAGGAGGCTGAACCAGATAACCCCTAAGGCTCCTTCCACCTTTAAATCTAATGTTCCAAATCTCCATCAAAATGCCCAAACAGTTGGTAAGAGTAAAGGCCTGCCATTCTTCCCAATCTTCTCTTTCTTTTCAGAAGCCTAATGATGTCTGGTTTTCAATGATTTCCTGATATTCCAGGAATAGATGAAAATGGAAACTATTTAGAATTCTTTACATTATCATTAAATTATTTCTTTACCAGCAAAATTCTGAGTTTCCACATCTACTTCATCTATTTGTGTTCTCCATCATTGTCCTCAAACAATACTGATAGTCCTATCCATAGAGAAATCCCTCTTGGTCTCCCTGCTGCCAAGTACTCTGCGTTTTTTGTCAAATCTAAAAATGCTGTAAGAACTACATCAATTGAGAGCCTTGGTATGACATAACAGCCTGAGTGAGTACATACTTTGCAGCTAGGTGCTCTAAAAGAATTTTTTAGGATGAATTACAAGGGAAATTTACAAAATAAATTGGAGCTCTTTGGACTTTAAATCTAGAACCCTTTCCTCTGAGCTGTACTACCCCACTCAACCTTGATGTTTAATGGATCAGTGAATGAAGCAGAATTTCTGCAGATCTGTCTGCAGGAAGGTCCTACTTGGAGGCCTCATTATGGCATAAAGGTGACCCTCTGTTGTCTGCAACTATTACAGTCTAGTATAAGCTCTGGTAGGTTCTACAAAGTTGCAAACTCTTCAGTACCATCTATCAAGCTGTGAATTCTTTAGGTACTATACTGGTGACAGACTATGGCAGATCTTCAAGGAACTTGTGAGACTCATCACCAGTATCACCAGTGGTGGATTTTGTCTCTCTTTTTTTTGCAACATGTAGAGAAAAAAATACAAAATGGACCAGGGCTTTGAATTATAGTATTCCACAGAATTCAGTTTCAGTTCTTCAAATATGACATTCCATCTCCCATCTCTGTGTCTTTGCACTGGCTTTACTCTAAGTCTGTGATGTTTTGTCCCCTCATGTCCATTTCTCATTTTCCCTGGCTTTTTTCAAGACAGCTCAAACTCCATATTCTTCAGGAAATTTTTTTCAATCTCCCCAGCTGCTAGTACCCTCTACTCTGAGATTATACCTTTTACTCCCTTTCTGTCTTTTTCTCTCTGACTCTGACACTGTCTCTATCCTCCCCAACCCCCCCATTGTCTCTGTTTGTCTCTCTTCCTCTCGCTGTCTCTGTCTATCTCTCTCTGTATATACTATCTAGCTATTATCTTTCATCTTCACGTGTGTATGTATTTGTTTTTTACATATTTAGTTATTTACATGTTGTCTCTTGTAAGAAATGAATGTAAGCTTCTTGAGGCCAGGAGACATTTTTGCCTTTATTTGTATAACCAGCTCTTAGCGTGTTACCTGGAACATGCTCATTGATGGATTAATGGGATTAAGAAATTACATGAAACAGTTTTGTGAAATAGTTTTCAGTGCTTCATTAGATGTAAGAATGTCTCTGTCAAGTATTTTTGTTGAAAGTGCTGCACTGATAAAAAAATTTGTACAGATTATGTAGAATAAATATGTTGCTTAACTTTTTTTTTTTTTGCTTACCACAGAGGACTGGGGAGTGAGGAAAGAGAGGGAGAAGTGTATTGAGAAATGACTGTGATGGGCGAAAAAAAGACATCCATGAAACTAAAAAAACAAGAACAGATGGAGTAAAACTGAAAACCATTTTCTGTCTTTGTAGAGAAAATGACACAGTTATGATGTTGACCTCTTGCTCTCTTTAGGTATGCCTGAAAAGCACTAATGCTGAGTAACACTTTTCTATGCTGTACACAGTTATGACTGGGAGGGGGAGGGGAAGAAATTTATAAATAGATAAGCATTTTGTTACAATCTTTGATTGATTTTTTTTTTGTGAGGCAATTGGGGTTAAGTAACTTGCCCAGAGTCACACAACTAGGAAGTAGTATTATGTGTCTGAGGCCGGATTTGAACTCAGGTCCTCCTGACTCCAGGGCCAGTGCTCTATCTACTGTACCACTTAGCTGTCCCTGATTAAATTTTTTTAAAAATACTTCAAAATACTCTAAAGTATACTTGAAATACTCTAAAGTTTATATTTTCTACATAAAAGTTATTTTTTCCAAACAACCTGGATTATTATACAGATAAGTAGGATAGAGTTAAAATGAAGATAATAAATTGATTACTTTTGTACATACAAAATGGAATAAATTTAATACACATTTTCATACCACGTATCTGTAAAATGGAACTTACTACTGAGGGAAAAGGCAATTGAAGGAGATTGGCAACAACAATATTAAATATTTTAAGACACAGCTTTTTTTAGGAAGTTGGGGAACAGAAAGGGAATAGCCTGGACCTGTGATGTTATCAATTTAAGGGACTCTGGTATGGAAATTCCTTCTACTGGTTCAGGTAAGCAATTTATATATAATCTATTGCTTTTGCTGCTTAAGGGAATGATAGGTTAAATGACTTGACCTAAATGTGTTTTAAACTAATTCTCAAATTACATGCAAGTATACTGCTCTAATTTTCCACACAACATAGGGATTCGAGATATTTGCTTATTCAAAAACATTATTTACAAAGGGAAAAAAAGGAATAAAAGAAACAAATCAAGATTAGTCCAGAATCATAGGACATTAGAGCTGTAAGGAAACCTAAAAATCATCTGTTCCAGTTTCCTCATTTAATAGATAGAGAAAATGAGGCATAGAGGGAAGAAATAACTTATTCATGGTCACATGACAATTCAGCAGCAGAGTCCATATAGGTCACCAGACCTAATGACCTGAGGAGTGATCCACCCCCCCCATACTACTTTTTTGGCGTATGTGTTCTAAATATTACCCATATTACTACTGTATCTTACCATTATAAAAAGGTGTTGTTAGATTTCTAAGTATCTTCTGTTGTTTTTAGTTGTGTCTGACTCTTCACATCTCCATTTGGGGTTTTCTTAGCAATGATACTGAAGTGGTTTGCCATTTCCTTCTCCAACTCGTTTTACAAATGAGGAAACAGGCAGACAAGTTTAAGTGATTTGCCCAGGATTGCCCACTAAGTGTCCGAGGCCAGATTTGAACTGAGGAAGAGGAGTCTTCCTAACTAACTATAGATCCAGAACTCTATTTACTATATCACCTAGCTGCTTTTTCTAACTATTTTATAGCCATTAAGAAAAACTAATAAATTTATGATTTAGAGGTACAGCATGGTGTGGCAGAAACATCACTAAAGTGAGTCAAGAAACTGGATGACTACTCATGACTCTACTTTTAAACAGCTATGTGAACTTAGGCAAATCCAAAAACTTTGGCTCTCAATTTCCCCACCTTTTTCCAATTTTGAGACATTCTCTGATTCTTTAATCTCATAGGATTAAACATGAAATTAAAAAAAGACATGATTTCTAGAAAGAGGCACAGTTGATTTAAATTTCTTTGATAAGTTGTTTCTTCAGATGTAGTAACTAATATAGAGAGAGCTAGCCTTAGAATTAGGAGGGCCAGGGTTTAAGGCCTGCTTCTAACACATGCTAGCTATGTGTAGCTTCTGACATGCTAGGTAAAGTAATTTAATCTCTCATTTCCCTAAGAGTATAGGTTATAGACAAATTGCTCATTTGCATTAATGGAGGGAATTTCTATATCAGAGGTTTCCCAAATTGATGAAATCACAGGTCTGGCCCTCCCTTCCCTTCCTCCTCTTCTACTGTAAAAAAAAAATGTGTTTTAAAATATTTGATATATTTCTCAATTTCTTTCAATTACATTTTCTCCTTTTGCCTAATTATATTACATAGATACACAGTATCAAAATTGTATCTTAGTCAGATTCCATTTTAATGTATTTAAAAGAGATCACAGGCTTTGCATTTTTTTTCTTTAAAGTACATAAGCTAACCCATGAGATACTCCCCAAGAAACATATTTGCATTTTTTCTTCTTCATTTTATTCATTAAGGAACCAAGTCTTCATTGAGAACAATAGTTGGTTAAATTAAAGCTACTGCTCTTGTATCATATATTCTTCAGTTATTTCCGTCATGTCCAGTCTTTGTGACCCCATTTGGGGTTTTCATGGAAAAGATACTGGAGTGGTTGGTCCTTTCCTTCTCCAGTTCATTTTACAGATAAGGAAACTGAGGCAAATGAGGTTAAGTAAGTTGCTTGAGGTCACAGAGTTACTTAAGTGTTTGAGTCCAGATTTGAACTCAGGAAGAGGAGTCTTCCCAACTCCAGGTCCAGCACTGTATCCACTGCACCACTTAGCTGCCCTATATTATACTATGCTATACAATTCTATACTATACTGTACTATACAATACTATACCACACTGTACATGTATATGAGTGTATATACACATACAAACACACATGTATGTGCATATACACATGTGCAGTACACATATATGTATATGCACATGTATGTGTATATACATGTATATGGGTGCACATGCATGTGTGTGTAATATGCACAGAGAAATTAAACAACAAGAAAGCAGTTGGCCAATCCAGTTTCTGAAGTGGCAGGGATACTATCAGTATAGTCCTAACAACTTTTCTCAGGGAAAATTGAAGACTGACTTTTATGTACACCAAATTGTTGTATGTGTGTGTGTGTGTGTTGTATGTGTGTGTGTGTGTGTGTGTAGCTATTTTGGGAATAAAAGGAGGACCAAAGAAGGGATAGAACTGCTATCTGGGTTGGATGTGATGATAATAACAAACAACAAAGAGAAAACTGAAATACTCAGCTCTTACTTCGATTTGTTTTCTTTCCCATGGAGATTGATCTTTAAACTGGGGAGGTTAGAAGGAATATAGTTAACAGAAAAGGAAAACCAAAGATAAAGAAGAGAATAGTAAAATGGCAATTAGCTGCCTTCTGTAAGTTTCAAAAAAATTTAGGATTATTATTAGGTCAAGTGTTTCAACAAATCATTAGTAATTGAAGAATCGTAATACAAAATATGTATATAAGGGTGAGAGAGGATAGATTTTGACCTAGGAGAGACTTTAGAGGTTATCTAGTACAATCCATTTTGTTGGTGTGGAAACTGAGACTTAGAGAAGTTTCATGACTTATCAAAGGTCACAAATGTAGTAAGGGACAGGATTAGAGTTCAAGTTTTCTGATTCCAAATCCTGTGCTCTTTCCACTCCACCATGCCACCGGCTTCTAATCTTTGGTGTGTGGTAAAGTATTAGCTGCTAAAATGATGTAACTGGGTGGAAGATGGCAAGATAGTCAGCATGATGTAGATAGCAAGCTGGACTTGGAATCATGAAGGTCTGGATTCAAGTCTTCTTCATATTGGCTGTATGACCCTGAGCTCTTCGCTTTACCATCTTATTAGACTATATCTTGCAAGTAAGGTTGCTGCTATTTGTTAGTAGAGGAAGTTCTTCACCAGGAGCTCCCTAGCCAATGAAATCATAAGTACAGCAAAAAATAAAATAAATACAACAGAAAACATTTTTTCCTTATAATCAGTCTTTAGTATCTGCATTCTCACAGTTTCCATAAATATTTTCGAGATTGATAGATACCATTTAAAGCCATAATCAATTTATAACCTCTATCAACATTTTACTATCTCCAGTGCAGCCATCAAGGAATAAATAATTCAATTACGAATGGGAAAACCACCCTAGTGAACTCTTTGGAAAAACATACACAGAGTAAATTTCCAAATGCGCATATGCCCAGAGCATTTTGGATATTTAAATAGAATAAAAAGTTCTAGAGAATGTAAAACAGCTCAGATATTTCATGCTAAAAGACATAATTTGGATGTTCCATTTAAAAAGATACTTTATGATTTAGACAGTTTTCTTTGAAGTGCAGCAAATGAGGGAGAAAATAACTCAGCCATTTTCACTTTGGACACACAGCTCTACAATATCAGCACTTAGTCAAAAAGAAGCCAGCACAGAGAAATTAAAGTCTGCTTATTTCCTTACATGTTACATTAATTTGACTGGATGTAAAATGACTTTCTTCTAATACAGCAGCATGAAAACCAATTCATAACACTCTACCATGCTAAAACACCATCTGAAACTGACAGCTCCTGACAAGACTATTAGTGAAAAGACTAAAGCTGTCTAATAATTATATTGGTGAGTGTAAACAAATATGCATTTCATATACCACATTAAATGGACTTTTTTGATGAATATATTTATTTACTTACAAAGACTGGAGTTTTCATTACTAATGTCAATAGATACACTTTTCATCCTTGTTCAATTTCTTCAGTGTAATGCTTTGAAAGATCCATCTGCTTACATCTCACATGTTTCAAAAGTAAATTTTAAAATTCATTAACTAATTTTTAAATGATGATTTTATTTCTTTAAGCTCACATGAGCAGGAGGTAGGGGATATCAGAGCAGACATATCCAGCCTCCATGGATTAATAATAATAGCATTTTTAAGTTTGTAAAGTACTTCACCTCTAATTTCATTTGCTCATAACAACGACACTGTGTGGTAGGTATTTTGAGGATGAGTAACTTGCTCAGATTATACAAGTAAGAAGTGTCTGATGTAGGATTTGAAGTGAGGTCTTTCAGACTCCAAGACCAGTTCTCTAACCACCATACCACTTAGCTGACTATACTGATTGCTGTGAAAAAGACAAATGCCTTGGTGACTTAGGCTTCTCTGCTTCCTTCTGAGGATTAGGTAATATGAATGAAATTTGTATATTTCATCCAAATGGTTTCTGTTTATTGAAAATTACCATTCAATAGATCTATCAACAAATATTTTTAATTACTTCCTATAGTATGTGACAGATAGTGAGCTCAGGATACATAGGAAAAAAAAAAAGAAAACAGTCCCTGCTCTCAGAGTGGTTAGATCCTCCTGGTGGTGGGAGTGGTGGTAGAAGAGGATAAATTAAACAGGAATAGGTAGTACAAAAGCATAGTATCACATCCTCTTTGGAGGTGGGAGAGCATGAAAGCCTGTAATCTGGTTGCCTACTCATAATTTAGAATTTTTTTTTGGTTTTAAGTGGCAATTTACATAGTTTCTCTATTTTTTCATTCAATTTTCTTTCAACTTTATTTTTAATGCCACCTACAGAGTACTTTTCTCCACAAAGTCAATGTAAGCTGTTTTAACGTCAAAGTTAAGATAAATTTGACAATAGAGATTTAAGGGTAGAACATTTTTTGACATCCTATCTTTTTATTTTTTATATATTTATTAACTACATAAGGAAATTCTAATTTTTAAGAACACTTAGTATAAATGTTTCATATTTATAAAATGAAAGACAAAAGCCTTTTACCTTTTATGTAACCTGAGGCCCTGAAAACCTAACTTCTCTTCTAAGCTACATACCTACATGTCTAATTACTATCTATACTTCTCCAATTGGGTGTCCTACTGGCATCTCAAGTTAAGTCCACAGTCCATGTAACCATAATTGAATTTATGATGTTTCTCCCCAAACCTGATCTTCCTCTAGATTTCCATGTTTCTATCAATTTGTCACTGATGCTCCAAATCTTCATGTCATGATTTTTAACTCTTTTCTTTATCTCCCAGATTCAAAAAGTTGGCAATTCATTTTACAGAATTACAGAATTTCATTTGGAAGCACTCTCAGTGGTCTGGTAGTCAATTTATCCCTTAATGGAAATCTCATCATCATCCCTGAGAAGTGTTATCCAGCATCCATTAAAGGACAGCCAGTAATGAGGAGTCTGCTGTCTCCTTTCACTCCACAATAGTCTTATTTTTATTGCACTAAACCTAAATCTGACACTCTGCAACTTTAACCCAGGGCTTTTACTTCTGCCCTCTGGGACTAAGCAGAAGTTAAACCTTGTTATTTCTACCTCCACAACATCTCTGATGTGTGTCACCTTTCTTTCTTCTTACACAATCACCAAACTAGATTAAGCCCTCACCACCTTTCATCTGGACTATTGCAATATTTTTCGAGCTGGTCTCCCTGCCCCAAGTCTCTCCTTGCTCCAATCCATCCTCCCTACAGCTGTCAAAATAATTTTTCGAAACTGTAGGTCTGACCATATCACCACCACCACCATTCCTCATTCAGAAGACTCTACATTAGTGTCTTGCTACACCAAATAAGTTTTCTGTTTAGCTTTCAAAGCCATTCATAACTGCCCTCTTCCTAGTTTTTTTGTCTTCTTATACATTTTCTCCCCTCTACATGCTCAACAATAAAAAGTATAACGGTCTACTTGACATTCCTCAGACACAACCCTCCTCCGGTGTCCACTCCTTTGTCCTGAATGTCCCGTATGTTTGGAAATCTTCCTCCTCACCCAGAATCCCTGACTTCAAAACACAGCTCAAACATTACCTTTTACAGGAAGCCTTTCCTTATCTTTCCAGTTTCTCACATTTTTTCCCTCCAAGATTACATGTAACTCCCCTGAATTTATCTTATATGTACCTATTTGTACTTATTTTATATACTTGTCTTCCCTTATTAGAATGTAAGCTCTGATGGCAGAAAGTGAAGAGGAATTAAGAAGCTTCTTGATGATGGTGAAAGAGGAGAGTATAAAAGCTGGCTTGAAGCTTAACATAAAAACAAAAACAAAAACAAAACAAAACAAAACAACTAAGATCTTGGCAATAGTTCCATCATTTTCTGGCAAATAGAAGGAGAAGGAATGGAATCAGATTTCATATTCTTGGGCTCAAAGATCATTGCAGATGGTGACTGCAGCCATGAAATTAAAAGATGCTTGTATCTTGGCAAGAAAACTATGACAAATCTGGACAGCATACCAAAAAGCAGAGACATCTGCTTTTTGGTGACAAAAAGTCCATATAGTCAAAGCTATGGTTTTTCTAGTACCTGTGTATGGCTGTTAAAGTTGGATTGTAAGGAAGCTGAGTGCCACAGAATCAATGCTTCTGAATTGTGGTGCTGGAGAAGACTTTGAGTCCCTTGGACAGAAAGGAGATCAAATCAGTCAATATTTAAAGAAAGTAACTCAGGCTACTCACTGGAAGGTCAAATACTGAAGCTGAAGCTTAAATACTTTGGCCACATGATGAGAAGACAGGACTCATTGAAAAAGACCCTGATGTTGGGAGAGATTGAAGGCAAAAAGGAAAAGGGCACAGGAGAGGATGAGAATAGACAGAATCATAAAAACAGTGAACATGAATTTGGAGAGACTTTCAGAGACAGTGGAGGAAGGGTCTGGAGTGCTATAGTCCATGAAGTCACAAAGAGACACAACTGAATTACTAAACAAGAAGTTTCTTGAAGGCAGGAACTGTTTTTACTTTTCCTTTGTATCCTCAATGCTTAGCCCTGAGCCTGTCAAGTAGTAAGTGCTTTAATAAATGCTTGTTGATTGATTTCATTCAGACAGGGCAGCCTTTCAAATACTTAGAAGGAGCTATCACATCTCTCTCAAGTCTTCTCCAGGCTAAACATCTCCAAATTAATTCATCTGATTGACATAGGACATAGTTTCCAGACCCCTCATCATTTTTTTTTTTGCTTTTAACCGTACAACATTTCTACTTATCACCTTAGTCCGAGGTTTTTATCATCTTTTGGCTGCAATTGTTGCAAAAGCTTCCCTCCCCCAACCTATCCTCACCTTAAAACTGTCCTCAGGATGCTACAAGCTTGATTAATCTTCCTTATGTACATACATAGTTAAGTCATTCCTCTAATCAAAACCTTCTAGTGACTTACTGAACAAACATTTCTCCTAAATCTGGTATTCAATTCCACAATCTGAATCAATCTTCCTCTGAAGGCTTATTATATGCCACTCTACTTGATGTACTGTTTTAGCCAAAATGTTCCATGAACGTGTCCTTCCCTTTTCTGAACCTGTTTACTCATGTAGTTCCCTACAAACTTCTTGGACCATGGTAAGTATTTAATAGATATCTTTTAGTTGCTTCATTTGAAATATTCGCACTGTATCTGTTGATACCTAACTTTTAAGATCTGCCTCAGAAATGACCAATTCCATGAAGCTCATTTCTCAAGTCAGAAATGCTATTTTCTTCCTCTGAACAATTACTTCAACTTGTGGCTATCATGTATTTGTCAGATTCTCTTTTGCTTCATAGTTATTGGTCAATCAATAGACACTTATTAAGTGCCTATTATAATAACTAATATTTTGTAGCATGTATCATATGTTGTGCTAAGCCCTTTATAATTATTATTTCATTGGATCCTTACAAAAATCTTGGGAGATTAAATGCTATTATTATCCCACATGCATGAGGAAACTGAGGCAAACAGGGATTAAGTTACTTGCCCAGGGTCACATAGCTAGTAAGTGTCTGAGGTCTTCCTGGCTCTAGGCCAGGACTTCTATCCACTATGCCACTTAGTATCCATTATATTCTAGGCACTGTGCTAAGTGCTGGTAATATAAAGAAAGGCAAAAGATAGTCTTGTCTCTCAAGGAACTTACGTTCTAATTTGTGTGTCTGTCATCTCCACTATTATATGCTTCTGGAAGACTGAAACACTGTTATTTAATCTTGTCCCTCCCTTACAGAGCATAACAGAGTTCTTTGTACATAGTAGTTATTTAGGTTTTTTTTATATTAGAATTAGAAGCAGAAGATTTAAATTTAATACCTACTGGCAAGGCGTGACATTTCATCCTTGCTTAGTTAGATATCATAAAGGGTCATTGCTAGGGTGAGAAGTATAAGGAGGGGGAGAATTTAGAGGCAAATCCCCTGCCTCAAAGAAACTACAGTTTAATAGGGGGAAAAGAAATGAATACAGGTAGATATAATACAAAGTTTTACATGATAAGGGCATTGGAGAATTACTTGATACAGGTAAAGGTTAAAATTTCAGGGAGAAAATGGTTTTTGAGTTGAGCTCAAAAGGATGGTTTCAAAAGTGAGCCTGATTTCAAGAGATTTAGGAGCACAAAAGATGAAAAAATATAGTATAGACAACCTTTTGAAGAAATTGAGAAGAAAAGGAAGGGGAGAAATAGTAGAGCAGCTGTAGTAGCTAGGAGGGTTAAGGGAAAGGTATTTGGTTTGTTTTTGGTTTTGTTTCACATTTAGGGAGACCTGTGCATGTTTTCAGGCCAAGAACCAGTGGAGATTGACGATACATGATAGAGAGTGGGGGATAACTGCTAGAGAAAAATAATAGAGGACTCTGACTTCAATCTACCTTCTCAGTTAAATGTCGGTTTCCTCTTCAAGTATTCTATGCTCCATGCAAAGTAGATTGTTCTTCAACATACGGTCCAGTTCTGCCCTCTTCAATATCTTGTGCATTTATGCCACTGTTCCTTGTGCCTGATACACAACTTCTCCTTTAGTCTACCATGTATCTATCTATGAAGATTCTTTTCCTATGAGGACTACTAACTCATGTGTTGCTTTCTACAAAAATTCACCTGTAGTGGGCCACAGGCCTTAGCCATCGTGGGCCATGAAGGAACCATGGGATGAATTTTTTTGTTTTAACATTCACCATTTTGTAACTTGCATCTTATTATACCAGTTTGTTTTACTGAGGTATGTATGCTACAGCTTCTTAGAGCCATAGGTGAGTGTTGAGTGCCAGGTGGACACCAAAGGTAGATAAGCAGCCCAGAAGAGGCAAGCCCTCACACCAGATGTATTAGTCCTCCTTGAGTACCCATATACCCCATACACCTAGCTAAACCAGTTTGAAGGTAAACATAGGCCACAAACCCATTAGTGAGTTGGGGGGTGTCTACCCGAAGCATGTGACTTTCCCCAATGGAACGAGAACATTTTGTTCCAGTGGCCATGAAGGCACTGTGGAGTGACACCTAGGTCTATCCCAGGCCATCACCAGTCATCCTGACTTTTGTCTTGTCCCTGGAATTTGATGACTCTGGAAAAAGAATAAGACTGACAACTTTGTGCAAGTCAAATATTACCTTGTGATGCCACTGGTCCTCTTTGAAAAAAAAAAAAGGGAATGAGAAACAACAGCCAGTTTGTATTTCTGGAATTATTTCTTTCTACATTTGTACAGTTCTAATGTTCCTCTACTGAACCTTAATTAGAAAGTGTCTAATTCTCCAGCATTATTTGGCTAGGTTTAAATGCTTACCCACAATTGGTCATGCTGCAATATTTCACTCCCATTGAGCCATTCCTTGACATTATAAACAGATTGGTAAGAAAGTAATGATTTTTGGCAAACTCATGTTATTCATAAAAACCTGATACCTACAGTCACTCCCTTTTACTGGTCCAAAGAAATGCCTGGCAAACACCCGGTAGGTGAATATTCCAATCATATCTATGCTGCTATTTCCCGGAGTTTGAGAATCATGATCCTCAGGTCTGGTACTACACTTGTTCTGACCTTCTATCCTTTACCTAATAAATAGCTTGATTTGACCTGCTTGCGGTGAGTGTAGTAATATTTTTCTTGCTCAAGCCCTGACTTCTGAGAAATATTGGCAGGATAGTTATACTTCTCCACCTTAACATGAAATATTTCCTTTTTTGAATCTTTCACATTACTTCATCTGACCCCTCTTATGCATATAATCATATGTTTTTGCATTTGGTGTGTGTGTCCATGCATTATCTCCTCCTACTAAAGCGTAAACTCCTTGAAGGCAGGAATAATTCTATTTTTTTTCACTATAGCTGTTGCTTTGCACACAATAGAGTTTAACAAATATTTGTCAAATAGAATAAAAAATAAAAATAACCCCTCAGTAAGTATAATATTGCTTGTTTATGACACTGCCCTTCTTATTTTTGGACTGAAAGTAATATTTATCTGTACCTTACTGAAACATTCTATTGGGAGCATTCTCTCCCCATATGAATTCATGTTCAATTTTATGATTCAGACTAGTGGGAAGGTAGAAGCTTGCTTCATTAAAAAAAATTCACTTCAAGAAATTCTTTGAGGGCAAGACCATATTATCCTTTTTTCTAGCTTCTATAATGTCTTGCACATAGTAACTACCCAAGGATTGAATTTGTTGAATGAACATTTTGGGAATCTAGCTATTCAAGTAGTTAGGGATATATATTTTTGAACTATTAAGTTTAAGATAGTTATTCTAAGCCACCAAATTCCTAAGAGTACATTATCAACAAATTTAGATAGATCTAAAAATGACATATTAGTAGTATGTTCTTTTAATTTTGGGTGGTTGTCTAAGCATATCCAAGCATATTCTGCCAAGATAAACCAAATTTATCTTTCTAAAGAATGCCTCATTATAATTCTTATTTTGACAATAGGATAGGAAGCATGCTGCAGCTATTTAGAAAGAGAAAAAAGTTAAGCAAATAATTTCCATCTTCAATTTGTTTTTTATTTTCTTTTTAAACTTATTTATTTTGTTTTTTTTTTAATTTATGGAATAAAATAAGCATTTCCATAACATTGTATAATAAAAAATGCACGTGAAACTGTAAGTCTATTATGTACAACTTGCTATTCCTTTTAAATATATAATAAAGTTATCAAATAAATTTCCTTTTTTTCTTTTTCTTTCCTCCTTCCTCCTTCCTCACTTACACTACAGATAATGATGCTTACACTAAGATCCTGCTCTGATACCTAATCTTTGTTTAGAAATGACTTATCTCCATTCACACAGCCACCATGAGCAGATACTCATCACCTCTCAGCAGAATTATTGTTCTGTATTGGCTTCTGTGCCTCCAGTCTCACCTCTCTGCAATCCATCACACAGCTGCCAAATTGATATTGGTGAAGTGTAGGTTTAAATATCTCTTTTCCCTGCTCATAGATTTTCAGTGACTCCAGATTATCTCTAGAATAAAACACAAATGCCTTTGTTGTTTGGCCTTAAAATCCCTTCACAACCTGGTTTCAACTATGATTTACCAAATGATTTAACATTATTCCTCCTCTCATAAACTAGCCTCCCTGGTGTTCCTGAACATCACCTTTCTTTCACCTTTTTTTCCCCTTGAAATAAGCTACCTGGAATGCTCTTCTTTCTCACCTCCATTTTTTGGAAACTCTTTCATCTTTCAAGGCTCAGTTCAAGTGCCAGATCCTGCATAAGACCTTTCCCGATGTTTCCCAGTCTTTACTACCTCCCTAACCCCTACACCCCTACCAATTACTTTGTATTTACTTAGCATATGTCTTGAACATCAGTGTAAACACGCCCCTCTTCCCCCACCCCCTCCCTCAGTAAAATGTATGCTCCTTGAGGAAATGTATTGTTATTTTTGACTTTGTATCCTCAGCCCTCAGAACTATGTCTGGCTCTTAATACATTGATTGAACTAAATTCTTTAAGGCCATTTCAGTAGATATACTTCAGAATGGAGCTATAGAAGAAAAAAATCCCAAACTGTGCTTATTGGGTTCACTAGAAATATATATTAGTCAGTCAATCAAAAAGCATTTTTAAGTGCCTACTCTATCCTAGGTACTATATCTACTGGGTATCATTGCAACAAGATAATCTTCTTAGTACTTCCCTAATTAATCTGGTGGTAGGTAGGTAGCTCAGTGGATAGAGCTCTGGGCCTGGAGTCAGGAAGATCTGAGTTCAAATATGGCCTTAGACACTGTATGGCCCAGGACAAGTCACTTAACCTCCATTTGCCTTAATTCACTAGAGAAGGAAATGACAAACCACTCCAGTGTCTTTGCCAAGTATTGGGCAGTATTGGTGTACTACGGTCCACAGGGTCACAAAGAGTTGGACACTACTGAACAACAACGAAAATCAATATGCTATTCTATTCACCATAGTGGCTAATTAAACCTTTTTGGACTGCCTCCCAATGTATCCTTCACTCTACCCTCTCAGATAGGAACCTCATACTTCTCTGCTAAAATTGACATTTGCCAAGAACTTTCTTTTCTCCTTTCCTCATCTCATATCACTTTCCCCACCACTTCATCACATAGCATCTTCCCCTATTATCTCTCCCTTCACTCCTGTCTCTGATGGAGATACGGCCAAGGCAAATCCCACTACGTGCATCCCTGGTCCTAATTTCTCCATCTTCCATCAGCACTCTCTCTGTTCTAATCTTCAGCATCTCCCTATTTTCTGATTTCTTCTCTGGTACCTGCAAAGATTCTCATGTCTTCTTCATCCTTAAAAAAAATCCTTGGTTGATCCAAACATCCTTGTTTGTTCTCCTTCTGTGTCTCTCCTCCCTTTCTCAACTAAAGTCTTTGAAAAAGTCATTTAAACTTAATGCCTTTACTTCTTCTCCTTTCACTGTCTTTTAAATTCTCTGAAGTATGGCTTCCAACCTTATTATATAACCTAAGCTTCCCTCTCTCAAGCTACCAATTATCTCTTTACTGCTAAATCTAATGAATTTTTCTCATTCCTCACCCTTCTGGACCTCTCTACAACCTTTGATGCTCCTCACCACCTCCTCTTGGGTATTCTCTTCTCTCCAGGTTTTTGTGATGTTGCTCTCCGCTGGTTCTTTTCCTACCTCTTTACCATTCCTTCTTGATCTCTTTTGCTGGATCTTCATCCATGTCATGCCCATTAGCTATCAATGTCCTTCAAAACTCTGTTCTGGGCCCTCTTCTTTCTCCATCTATATTATTTCCCTTTTTTGACCTCCTCAGTGCCCATGGGATTAATTAGCATTTTTAGGTAAATGATTTACAGATCTGTATAACTGGTCCTTGTCTCTATTTCACAGTACAGGCACACATTATCAACTGACTCTTAGTCATCTCAAACTTGATATCAAATAGGCGGCTCATCTCACTATGTCCAAAACAGAACTTGTTTTTTCTTTTCCCCCCAAATTCTCTTTTCTTTCCTACTTTCCTATTACTATTTCATGATATTACCACCTTCCCAATAACCTAGTTTTGCAACCTTGATGTCTTCCTCAAATCCTCATTCACATCCCTCCTTTCTCCCCCATATACAATCTGTTGTTCAGTCTTGCCTTTTCTACCTTCTCAACTTCTCTTGCCAAATGTCACATTCTCTCTATGGATATAGCCTCTGGACTGGTGCAGACCCTCATCACCTAATGCCTGGACAACTACAAGAGGCTTCTAATTGATTTCTCTGCCTCAAGTCCCTTCCAATTCCAACTCATTCCTCTCTCAACTGCCAAAATGTTTATTTTCCCTAAAACTAAGATCTGACCATATTATTCTCCTATTCGATGAACTCCACTAGCTCTATATTACTTCCAGGATCAAAAAATAAAATCCTCTGTTTGGCATTTAAAGTCCTTCATACCCTGGCCACTTCTTACCTTTCCAAGCTTCTTATACTTTATTCCTATCCATGTACTTTACACACTAGCTACATTGGCTTAATTACTGTTCCTTATAAGAGCCACTCAGTCTGCAGATCCTGACTGTCCATTACATTTGGAATGGTCTCTCTCTGCTCACTGCTACCTCCTACCTTTCTTGGCTAGGTTTGGCTCAAATCCTACCTTTTGCCGGAAGTATTTCCCTGGGCATTCTCTACTCCCAGTACCTTTTCTCTGATCCACTCTGCATATATCTTGTTTGAACATAATCATTTATATATTATCTCCCCTATTAGAATGTGAACTCCCTGAGATGAATTACAGTGTTTTTGTCTTTCTTTTGTGTCCCAGGTACTTAGCACAGTACCTGGCACACAGCTGTTGTTGTTCAGTCAATTCAGTTGTGTCTGACTCTTCATGACTCCATAGACTATACCATCCATGAGGTTTGCTTGTCAGAGATACTGGAATGGTTTGCCATATACTTCTCCACTGCATTAAGGCAAACAAGGGTTAAGTGACTTGCCCAGGGTCATAGAACTAGTGTCTAAGTGTCTAAGACTGGATTTGAACTCAGGCCTTCCTGACTCCAAGCCCAGAGATCTATCCTCTGAGCCATCTAGCTGCCTCACCTGACACATAATAGGTGTTTAATAAATGTTTATTAATGGACTAGAACACAATTTTGAACAGGTCCTATCAAGTTGGAACTGCTTTGAGGGTCAAAGGGGCTCACAATCAGAGGGTTAGCCACCATGTAATGAATTTATACGCATGCAGGAATTCAAGAGAAAACTACCCTATGACACAGAAGGATACCATTGGAGAGTATTCCCACTCCCATTCAGTTATGTGTCCTTGATGTGAGTAGAAATGTTAAGTAATAGAACAATAAGTTGCTCAGTGCCAGCATTTGGCATATTTTCATTTACTCATTAGGCTGTTTATTGGAAAATTATTTTTGGTATCATTTCTTTTATTTTTTTTTATAAGATTTTGAGCTCTAAATTTTTCTCCCCCCTTCTTTCCCCTTGTTTTTCCCTAAGATGGTGAGCAATTTGAAATAGGTTATATATGTACAATCATATAAAACATAGTTCCATATTAGTCATGTTGTGAAAGAAGAAACAGAACAAAAGGAAAAAAAACCTACCAAAAAAAATAGTATACTTCAATCTGTATTCAAACTCCATTACTTCTTTCTTTGGATGTGAATAGCATTTTCTATCATGCGTCTTTTGGAATAGTCCTGGATCATTGTATTGCTGAGAAGAGCTAAGTCAATCATAGTTGATCATCATACCATGTTTCTGTTACTGTGTACAATGTTCTCCTGGTTCTGCTCACTTCATTCAGCATCAGTTCATGCAAGTCTTTCCAGGTTTTTTTTTTCCACCTGCTCATCATTTCTTATAGCACAATTCTATTCCATTTCATTCATATACAACAACTTGTTCAGCTCTACCCCAATTGATGGACATCCCCTCAATTTCTAATTCTTTGCCACCACAAAAAAAGAGTTGCTAAATATATTTTTATACAAATAGGTCCTTTTCCCTTTTTATGATCTCTTTGGGATACAGCCCTAGTAGTGGTATTACTGGATCAAAGGGTATGCACAGTTTGATTGACCTTTGGGCATAGTTCCAAATTTCTTTCCTGTTTATTGGGAAATCTAAACCACTTTGCTTTGAGGTTGGTGACATATACATATTCATAAAGTTACAGTTCCAATCTGTCAGTGTCCAGCTTATGGTGACTTTTAGTGGGTGCAGGGGAAGAGAGTACATTGAATGCCACAGGTCAGGGTAAGAATAGTCACATAGCATAGAGAGAAAAAAAAATCATGATAGGTCAGACAAGAGACTGGGACAGAATAACATCTGAGTAGCAGAACAAATGAGCTAGAGAAGTACAGAATTTTTCGTCAGGGAGCCTACAAGGGGATCTAGGGACCCAAGAAGTAAGAATGGAGGTTGGCATACACCCAAGTGAAGTAAAAGACAAAAAAAAGGAAAGTCTCTCATGCATCCAAATATCCATAGCATCAACTTTTTGTGGTTCTCTGTCTTTTCCAAACTGAAAACAAAGCAGTGTCCATTGATTGGGGAATGGTTGGAAAAAATATAGTCTATCAATGTAATTGGAATATTGCTGCACTGTAACAAATGATAGGGATAGGAACAAGATCTATAATTTTACTGGAAAAAAAGAACTCTTGGGTGGGGTTTGTTGTTCAAGTCATCTCAGTTGTGACTAGCTCTTTGTGACCCCATTTGCTTTTTGTTTGTTTGTTTTTGTTTTGTCTTGTTTTTGGCAAAGATACTAGAGTGGTTTTCCATTTTCTTCTCCAATTCATTTTACAGAGGATGAAACTGAAGCAAACAGGGTTAAATGACTTGCCCAGGGTCACAGAGCTAGTAAATTTCTGAGGTCAGATTTGAACCCAAGTGTTCCTGACTCCAGGCCCAGAGCCATCTACCTGACCTTTAGGTGAGGAACCTCCCTCTACCAATGCAAATTAGTACCTATTCTTCAGTTTTCAGTCTTAGTTTGCCTAGACCTGCAGAGAAATTAAGCACTTACCTGGAGTCACGCAGAGTTCGTGTCAGGGTTAGAACTTGAACTCTGAACTTCCTTGCTCAAGGCCAGTTCCCTAGTCATTAAGCCACACTGCCTCTGATGAATGCTACATATGAGGAATCCATTAAAAAAATTTGAGAAGACTTATACAAACTGATGCACATAGAAGTAGCAGAACAATATACACAATAATATAAATAAAATTAACATTTGTTCACAAACAAGTGAACTCTGAATAAATGCAATGACTATTATTAAATCTAGACATCTTATGACTGTGAATGATAAATGTGGGAGATCGGGATACATACAGTCAATACCTTTGGTTGGTTTTGTTAGATTTTCTTTGTTTCTGTTACAATAGTTGCTGGGGATGGGAAGGAGGAAAGGTAGGATGAGCGCAAAGAGAAACGATTGTGATATAAAACAAAAACACAGAGGCATTCATGTATTTTAAAGGAATGGAGCTAAATATCGAGTTAAGGACCTCATGAAATAGGGTTATTTTATTTACTTCCTGCCCACAGCCAGAACTGGTCTCAGAATGTGGGCATGTCTTAGGCTATATATGGAAACAATTAGGTTCACCTGGCTAGAATTGGATAGCAAAGGCTGAGGGAGTCAGGCAGTTTCTGATACTTGAAAAAAAAAAGTACAACTCAGAAGCCATAAAATTTTATTATTGACTTTATTACTAACTTTTTATATAACTTTGGGCTGTTCTCAATGTTCCTGTGTTTCAACTTCTTATCTATGATGGAGTGGTTATAGTGTTGACTTACCATAAAGGGTTTGTGAAGAAAGTCTAATGATCATCAAACACCATGAAGTGCTCTGAGGAACATTATACAAAATGCTGAAACTCAAGACCTTTCTGAGAGTGACTCAAAAAGTCATGGCAACTTCCTTTGAGGATTTTTTTACTTCCCAAAAAGTAATATGGCTGTGGACACTCTTAATGTATGACTTTTTCAGTCTATGCAAAATTTTTTGCCTATATATGTACATGCAGATAAATCAAAATTATTTGTGTGTATATGTCAAAGATTCAATTCAACAATGATTGATTAAACACTTTTGATGTACCAATCTAGGCTGAGAATATGAAGACAAAAAAACCCCCAACAAACCAGTCCCTGTCCTCAAGGATCTTAGAATCTACTGGGAGACTAGATGACAAACTTTGCTTACAATCAGAAGAATACCACATCAGCTGTAATAAATAAAGACCAATGATGGAAGTAGCTTTAGCCACACATAGATTTGACTGATTGACTCAGCAGTCTCTGAACTTTGTCTTTAACATGTTTGTTTAAATAACAGCTTTCTCTTCCAACACAGCTTGTATAGTCTGCACGTTTGACAACACAATCTCTTTAACTATTTTAATTAGAGGTTTGTCAAAGGCATGGTACAACAAAAAGAGAACTGAATTTGAATCAGAGGGTTAGGTTTTAATCTCAGTTCTGCTACTTATTACCTGCATGACCTTAGGCACTTAACTTCACTAAACCTTGGTTATTTATCTTTAAATGAGTCAGTTTGATTGTATTGCAGGTAAGTTCCTACTAGCTATAAATCAATGATCCTACACAAAAGCTCACTCACAACCATTTGTGCTTATTTGGCCTTTTGTCAAGACTAACCAGGGCAGCAAGCAGTATCTATTTTAAGTACCCATCAGCAAACAGGAGAGAGGTAGATAGTCTGGCAGCAGATCAAGTTGAGAGCCAAAATCAGGAGTCTAGAAGATGTAGTAGATTCAGGCCCAGGACCAAGACAAAGTCAAAACCAGAAGCAAAGGGTTAAGTGTCTTAAGTAGGAAGGGAGTCAGAGTACAAATTTCGTGCCAGCGTCAGAATCTAGGAGATGAACTATGGGAGATAGAGGCCAAAATATGAAGTTGGGGTCTATGCCAAAGAGAAAAAAAAAAACCAAAAACAAAAACAGAATACAAGCAAAAGCAAGTTTGGGGAATCAGAATACAAGCCAGCATAGGAATTCTGAAAGAACAAAGGCTTGTTGACTTCTCTTTCTTCATAGGAGCAGCAGTGATCCATAACCTTGCATTGTAGACAAGCTTGAAGTAAACTGGATTGAAAGAGGGGTAGGGAACTTCTGCCCTAAGGGCTGCATCTTACCCTTGGTTTGATTTCTTTTAATCCACAAAAATACAATACTAGATTTTTGGCTAGAGTCACTGCAGCCCAAACCATAATTTTGTCTTGGTCTGCTGCTATGGTTTCCTTGTGCAGAGTACAATCTTTGATGGTTTAAAGATAAAGAGTTCACATCTATTTCCTTCTACCCCTTATTTCTCCCTGTCTTTTTTTCCTGCCCCTTTCTGCTTCCTCTCTTCTGTTTTTTTCCTTATTTCTTTCCCTCCCTCTCTTTCTTTTCCTGAAACCTCTTTCTTTCTTCTCTGCTTCCCTCTTTCCCCTTTTTTGCATCCTTCATCCTGCTATATGATAAATTATTATTAATAGTATATAAGTGAAGCATGTATTATATTGTTTAGTATTTACTGAGTAAAGTTCTATTTATTCTTAATTTTTAAAGGGCATGGGCCAAAAATCTTCTATTTCTCAAAGCATAAATAGAGGGGCAAAAATGCCCTAATTTAGTTGGAGGTATTTAGTTCTTTATTCATATGTGGTTCTTGGATTATTTTTCTCTTCTCTAAGCTCAGTGGGGGGTGGGGGAGGCGATTGGAAGCTAAGAAAAACTATGAAGGAGGCAAATATTGTCTTTGGAATTCTTTTTCTTTTCTACATCCCACTTTCAGAAGGCAGGTAGTCTGGCAGCAGATCGAATTGAGAGCCAAAATCAGGAGTCCAGAATATGTAGTAGATTCAGGCCCAAGATGAAGACAAAGTCAAAACCAGATGACAAAGGGTTAAGTGTCTTAAGTAGGAAGGGAGTCAGTTCAATCCTCATTTCCCCCACTACTACACAGTGTCTTCATGGTATTTTCTGGGTATCCATAATCCTTCCCTCACCCCACCCTCTTCCAGGAGTGTCTTCCAGAGTCAGTGCTACCACACTCCCAACTTACCTCTCCTTTTCTCCTGCTGTAATCTGATGCTCTGTTCTTTTCATTTGAGAGTCTCATCCAATTGAAGGAAAGCAGTCTGATTAACCAATAAAGTGAGAATGATCAATAACTAGCTCAATATGTTACTGTGCTAGGAACATCTATATTTTGCAGGAGGAAACTTAAACCAAACAGATGAGTCTCCAGCAAAAGTCAAGTAAGAAAATATATTTTGAAGCAAGAAGCCTTGTAATGCCTCCTCAAATCATATAAGGTAGTCAAATGTCCAGTCCATCTTAGAAAAAGGTTGGTGAATGGTTGACTTTTTGATATCTAGACCTGGAAGCTAACAGTTAAGTTTTAGTAGGCTAAACAAAGTGAAATAACTATCCTCTTTGTAGATATTCATAACTAAAAGTAGTATTATTGTGCCAGCTGTGTCCCTATTACTAACATGGGAATTATGAGAGCTGAGAGGGTATTGGATGGGGTCCCCAAGGACTCTGGATATTTGGAAATATGACTGATCTCTTTAGATATTCCATTAGGATTAATTAATAGCTTATCTTTTAAAATCATTACTGCTTATATTTAAAGGCTGCCACTATTTTACTTCAAAAAAAAAAAGCAGTACTTTCCTTATTTTAAATAGATTTCAATTGATGTATTTGTTTTTGCATCATCTGGATTTCTTCCTGCATCTCTCCTTCCCCTAACATCTCTCCTAAAAATATTTCTAAACAAAGAAAAAAAAAAGAAAAAAATCAAGAAAACCAAGCAACATATAGAGAAACCTGATGTTACAGTAACATTTCCTACCAGTAGACCCTTCACTTCTGCAAAGGAGGAGGAGGCAATATATCTTTTGTATTTTTTTTCTTTGGAGTCAAGCATGTTGTTTTTAATTTTGCAACATTCCACTTCAATTGTTTTATATTTGCTCTTTATTATTATTATTGTTATTACATTGTAATAATCATTGTGTATATTTTTATAGCTCTGCTTACTTCACTCTGCATCAGTTCATGTAAATCCTTCAATACTTTCTGAATCACATTCCTAATTTCTTACACCACAGTAATATTCCACTACATTCATATGCTATAGTGTTTCCAACTCATTGCTGCCACAGACAGTGCTGCCATAAACAATTTGGTGTATGTGGAACCTTTTATTTTTGTCAGTGCTTAGCAATACCATCTCTGAGTCAAAGACATTTTAGCCACTTCATTTGCAAAATTCCAGATTGCAAAGCAGTACTTTTATGATAGGGCAGTGCTGGTATTCAAAATAAATAACAAGATACAATTTTTGTAGTGATAAATAGAGTATATGATAGCAGCTATATTTGAATGTTGGAGGTGGAAGGCTCTGTTTGGCCTGAAGTCCAGAGTGTGAGGGGGGAAGTAATATGAAATAAAGCAAGAGAAGCATGGTGACACCAGATTGTGGAGACCATTGACTAACAAACAAAGGAGCTTGAAATTTAAACTGTAGGTAAAAGAGAACCAGTGAAGAATGGGAGCTATTGAATATTTTTGAGGAAAAGAATGACATGATCAGATATATGCATGAGAAAGATTATTTGGGCAGTAGGGTGAAAGAGGATTAGAAGGAAAAAGAGAGAATGGAGGTGGGAACCATATCAGGTTGGATTTATAATGGGGAAGCAATGATCCATCCTAAGCCTGTCTCTCTCTCTTTTTTTTTTTTTAAATATAAGTAGCCTCCTCTTGGCTTCATTTGAAATTTGAATTAGGAAAATAGGTTTTAGAATTGGCCTGGCATCTGACAACTCCCAAGAGCAAGGCATAACACCTGGGCTGTCCACCCACCTGTCAATTTCAAGTTTTACAGGTTATGTGACAGGAAGGAGAAGCAAATGATATTATACAGCCATGGAGCTGATAAGATCCACTCATTGGGGGATTCTAATTGCAGCTTTGGTGATCACTGGTGCCACCTGCCCATTGAAGATACTAACACCCTTCCCAGATTGGAATCCTATAGAGTCACTCCCTTATTTCCCTTCCCCCTCATAAAGTATTGCTTCAACAACAGGGTCACTTCAGGACATTATAATGACCACTGAACATTGGAAAAGTGCCTGATTTGCACTTCGGAGAGATTTCCCAGGCTAGTCCAACATTTAAAGAAAGTCCATTTAGAAATGGTTTCCCATGACAGAGTTTAAATGTTTTCCAGATGGCTTTCTACAATACCAGTACCCTCAGCATTCTGATGCCATTCTGTGATAATTTAGCACTTTTCATTGCAAAATATGTAATAAGCCAGTTTACTAGTTAGTTTATACAAACCAGCATTAAAAATAAATAATTTTTAAAATATCTCACCACTGCCATTGACTTGTTTTCCTCCTGTGTCAGGATTGCACAAGTCATTAAGTGCATGAATGCTGCATTTTCATTTCTCTTCAACAAAACCTGAGTTGTTGCCCACTGTGGATATGTAAGTAAGTAGCTAACTGCAAGGCTAATTTAGTCAATTCATGGTTATTCATTAACTTTTTTCCATCTTGGGATAATTTTTATTTTCTTGTTTTTCCTATTTACTGCTGGGTTTCTGGTTATTGTTTTGCTTTTAACCAGTTTTCTCTATTATAGGTTGGTCAGAAGAAATTCAGTTTGTTCAATTTTGCTGTCATTTGGCTATTTTGATAGGATACTGAAAGAAGGAAGCATCCATAGGTATTCTCTAAAATATGGTCTGCAGATGATGTGTGCCTTTTAAATATTTATATTATACCTATCCCCCATTACCTCTCCTAATTGATAGTGGATTGAATATCTGTAATCAAAACATGTATCCCTCATTTTCCAAAACACTAAGCAGTTAAATGATTTCAACAATAATGAAATTGACCACTTTAACAAAAATCTTCCTATCTTTCATCTAGTCTTTCTGTCTCTCCTTCTACTTTCCTAAATAACCTAAGTATTTTTTCTTGAACTGGATTCTCTGTCTAGACAAAATCACATATACCTATTCATTTTCTTTCCATCCTATACCCAGACTTTTATTAACCTAGTCCATACAATCATTGTTTAACCAAGGTTCCTGCTTTCTCCTCCACATAAACACAGAATCATATGTAATAATAATTCAGTTTTATATAGCAGTTTAAGGTTGGTAAAGCTGTATATACATATGTACACACATTATATATTTATATATACACATATATGTATAAACACCTCCCCACACACTTCATCTCTATGATTCTTTGTTACCCCATACGTAAAATGGGGTATGATGATCATAGTATCTACTTCACAGGATTGGTAGAAGACTCAAATGGATTTTATAAATATATATGTACACATATGTGTACATATTTGTATATGCATATGTATATATCTATAATACACTTTTATTTGATCCTTACACCAATTTTGTCAGGTAGGTTTTGTCATCATTACTGTTTTAGTATGTGAAGAAACAAAGGTTCATAGAGGTTAAGTGACTTGTTCAGAGATGAGAATGTTAGGAGAGAGGACACGTCTTGGCCTTGCTGTGAACATCATTCAGAGATAGCTCTTTGGTTGGTAGTTGCAGATGGCATTTACAGATTTAGGAGCTATTAGACATGTTGCTACTAAGACTTGCGGTCAAATCACAACCTTCATTCAGGAAGAAAGAGCCCATCCCTGACTGTTGATTGCTAGGTGAAATTTAGGGTTGCAGTGCTCGTGGGCCCCAAGAGTAGTCTAGGTAGAACTACTTAAATAGAATGATTTGAGTGGTACTTAAAAATTCATCCTCTCAAATACCTACCTCACCTCATTCATGCACTAATGCCTCATCTCTTCCTCTTTCCGGCACAAAATCACTAAGGGTCAACTAACAGGGAGAAAGGGAGAGGAAAAGAGAGGTAGAGATTGTCTTCTTGCCCTGAAGGAGTAGGGACATGGTCTATTATTACTTGTTCCCAGATGATGGATCCGCTCTATTTTTTTTCTGTTGCGTTTCTTTTCAGGGTTTACTCTGACCACTCTGCTAGTGGTCATGACAACACCATTCATCAAATAGCGGCTACCTGTTGTCTTTTCTTCACCTGTTTTTGTGGATATTAAACCTAGATACACTAACACCTCCCTGATCCTTGCAGTTATGCCCCTCTCTAATTATCTATTGCTGCTGCTGCCGCCGTGTTTGTTGCTGTTGTCAGCGTTAGCTATCCTACTACTACAACTGATTATTCAATTCTTCCCAAATGTTTGCTTAAAAAGAAATCTAGAGTTGTAGTAGAAAAGAATAAATGTTCAGTCTATATTTGATGCTACCGTTACCATCCAAATTTAGTTCCCTTCACTACTTTGTACTCTTTTGATCTCTGCAAGCAAATGCTCCATTCAGATCAAATATTGTAAATTTCCCTTTTAAGTCACTGACACCCTCTCACTGTTGTACTTTTCCCCCTCACATCTTTTCTTGCACTCCATATACTTTCTTTGGTAGGAGCACAAGGTCAAGGCTGTGGATTCTATTCCTGTATTTATAAGTGATCTAGCTTTACTCTTTATTCCTGCTACCCATATCCCTTTCCTAACTCTTACTACCTATTTAAAAATGTATTTCACTGGTTGGTCACAAGAGGCACCTTATCACAAGCTCATAACCACTAAATGGAAGAACTTTAAATGTATGCCTGAATGATGATCAGTGGTATAATGATGTGTTCTGAATATTTGAACTGAATTTATGACATAAATATGGATCATGATGATGATAATAATAACAGAGATAACAATGAGAGCATTTATATAGCACCAAAGATCTTTATACATTTTATCTTATTTGATCCTCATAGCAAACTGTCAGGTTGGTGCTATTATTATACCCACTTTACAGGTGATGAAACTGAGGCTGAGAAAGAGGTTAAGTGACTTACTCAAGGTTATAGAATTAGTAAATGTCTGAGGTAGAATTCAAATTCAGCTCTTCCTTATTCTAAGTCCAATGCACTGGAGACTACCACACCTAGCCTAATAAATAGTATATATCCAGTGAATGATATGACAATTTAAAAACATTGGTAATCAAACTTAAATAATTAAATGATATAAAATTTTGAATCAAAGAAAGTGTAAGTGATCTTGGGAAATATCTACTCCAGGGGTTCTTAACTTGAGATCCACCGAGTCTATTAACTTTGATGGAAAAATTATATATTTTTTCATTAATTTAGTATTGCCTCCAATTATGAATATAAGAAACAAACATCATTCTCAAAAATGGCTCACAGGTTTCATTAGATTGTCAAAGGAAGGCATGGCACGTAAAAGGCTGAAGAAACTCCAATCTAGTCCAACTCTCCTCAATCAATTATTCAAAACAAAAGAATAAATATCCACTATGTATCAATCATTGTTCTAAGCACTAGAAATACAAATAAAAATATGAGGCAGTTACTACCTTTAAGCAGTTTACATATTGTTAAGGGGATACAAGGTGTTCACAGATGAGTAAATACAGGATATGCACAACATCAACACACAATGATTGAAAGGATACTAATAACTGGGAGAATCGGGAAAGGCCTTTTGAGGAAAGGGACATGTGCTGAGCCTTGATAGGACTTGGGAATTCTAAGAAGTGTAGGTGAGATAAAAGAATTTTAGGAATGAGAGACAGCCTTGTACAAAGATACAGAGGCTGGAATGATGTTATATAGATAACAGAAATTAGGTACAGATTATGTGAAAGGGAATAATAGGTAATCAGCTGAGAAAGCTAGATTATGAAGGACTTTAAAGGCCAAACAGAAGACTATATTCTATCCATAGCAGAGTAATGTGCTTAGACATGAGGTCTAGGAATATCAATAAGGCAGCTGGGTGGAGGATGGATTCTAGATGGGAGACATTAGATGCAAAGAAGGCAAATAGGAGATAAACTGAGGCAAAGCAAAGAGAGGTGAAATTTCATGCCTTATTCAGCCACAGTAATACTGAATACATTAATAACATATGATATTCATTAATACATTGAAAACAGTAATAAATTGAAAAACATAATTGAGTATATATGTAAACCTGTATGTACATATACATATATATATACATATATATGATATGACAATCGAGCTAGAATTAAAGCATAGTGCTTAGAAACCAAAAAAGTAGAAAGAAAGAAATAAAGATTATGTTTGTGTATGTAGTAGAGACAGAGAGGCAGTGACAAAGACAGAGATAAAGACAGGGATAGAGACAGAGAGGGATACATAAAGAGAACTGCACCAGCTCTTGTATGTCACTGTGAACGATGTTAAGGTTTTGAGACTGTTCTGTGAATATTTTCAGAATCAGAGCCATGACCCTAGTGTGAGACAGGACAAAAAAGAATACAGTCCTATTGCTTTCTTTTTAATTACGTGCTTTCTCATAAGCCTAAATCATAGTTCTATAAATGAAACATTAAGGTAGTTATTAAAAATGTCCCTGGGAGAAAACATTTGGATTCTTAATAAATGTTTGGCTCAAAGCAGAAATATTTTACACTTGGTGGAGTAATCCTTATTTTGGCCAATATTCTCTTCCTACAGGTGGAAGTTTGATCCTTGCTACCACAAACAGGAAAGTGTCTGACCATCAAATAGGTTTTGTAATCTGTTCTATTCCTTTTTGTTCCCACTGCAGAATGCAGTCGAAACTCTTTGACCAAAAAAAGTGATATCCTGAAGAGCTGGGTCAATGCTTTTTACTTTGTATAGACTCTAACAGTACCTAGCACAGTTCTGAGCACATACAGCTTAACATACAGAGAACAAGGACTGAATTGGTGATGTCTTTGGCATAGAGAACTCTCAGGTGAGGAAATTCCCTCTATTGATACACACTGACACCTTATCTGAAACTTATAGGCTTGGATTCCTGCCTGGATCCTTGAGAGGTTACATGACTGGCTCAGGTTCACATGGCCAGTATGTGACAGAGCTGCTACATAAACCCAGGAATGCCAAATTACAAGGCCAAGTATCTATCTACTATCAGGGTTAAGGAGCCTACGACCTTGAGGCCACATGTGGCCCTTTGATTGAATCCAAAATTCACAGAACAACCCTTTAATAAAAGGATTTGTTCTGTAAAACTTGGACTCAAACAAAAGGCCACACCCAAAAACCTAAAAGGGCACATGTGGCCTCAAGGCCACAGGTTCCCCATCCCTGCCACCACACTGCCTCTGGTTCATATATATAACTTGTGGAATTGAATGCAATTTAATCTCAATATTTTGAAGGAAAGATGTCAAGGAACCTAAAAATATCAAAGTCAGACTGTCTGGTCACTGTTATTGGCCCAATCTTGAAAGGCAGTGTGGATACAGTGGAATAAGTCATGGATTTGCAATATCTTGGTTCAAGTCCTGGTTTTGATGCTCATTAGCTTTGCATTATTGTCAATTTCCTCCCCCGCAAAATGGAAAGGTATTTCCTACCTCACACGTATTACCTCTTGTTTTGAGAATTGCTTTGTAAAGTCCTATTTTAAAGTGAGTTGTTTCTATTATTCAAACTCATTGTAACACAGTTGAAGCAGTGGAGCATCTAGCTTCAAAAGAAATATTGTACATAGATGCTATGAAGGTGTTTCTTCTGGAAATATCAGCAGTCCTGTAATAATCTTGGACCTTGCCATTTAAGAAAGAAACCTCATTGGTGACAACATTTTGTGTTCTAGGTTGGGGTCTTCTCAGGGGATTTCTAACGGAGCTTTGGCAACGGCTACTACGAGGTGGTATGACATAATAGAAAGAATGTTGGGCATGGAGTCACAGTGAGATCTGCTTCTGTCACTAACTACCTATGTGACCTTGGGCAAGTCACTTAATGTTTCCGGGACTTAGTTATTTAATCTGTAATATGAAGGAGTTGGCCTAAATGATATCTAAGTTCTCTCCCAGCTCTAAATCTACTATCCTTAACTTAGTATTCAAGGTTCTACCTAGCATAGGCATATGCCACCCTATCTAATCAGCATTATTGCACAATACTCACTATCACATAATAAGCAAAGATGGAAAGGGACTTCAGAAACTACGTAGTTCAACCACCTCATTTTATAGTGATGGAAGTGAGCTCCAGAGACTAGATCAAGATTCCTCAGGGGTAAGAAGCAGCTAAGGCTGCGACATGGGGACCCATGTCGATCACTCGATATCCAATGGACTTTGGCATATATCGTCACTATGCCTCTATGTTACAGCCAAGACGAAACCGTCACTGCCTCTTCCGTAGGTTCTACCCTCTCCCAGCTTTTTGTGCCTTTACACCAATCCAGGGGTGGGGAACCTGCAACCTTGAAGCCACATGTAACCTTCAAGTGCAGCCCTCGACTGAATCAGTCAAAGGACCTAAAGGCCTCGACGCCTCGAGGCCGAAGGTTCCCCACCCCTGCATCAGTCCCTCTGCCTAAAAGTGTCTCCTCCTCATCTCTACACATTAAAAACTAACCCATCCTCAAAAGTCCAACACACATATCATTTGAGTTTCCTTTGTGAAGCTTTTCCACATATACCAGTTACAAATGAGCTTTCTTTCTCTGGACATTCAATTTGTTCAGTTTTTTTCAGTCACATATGACTCTTTGTGATCCCATTTGGAGTTTTCTTGGTAAAGATACTAGAGTGGTTTGCCATTTCCTGCTCCAGTTCATTTCACAGATGAGGAAGCCAAGGCAAACAGGATGAAGTGACTTACCCAGGTCACAGCTAGCAAGTGTCTGAGGCCAGATTTGAACTTAGGAAGATGAATCTTCCTGACTCCAGGCCCAGCAATCTATCCGCCATGCCACCTAGCTGCCCATATGGACATTTCACAGCACTTTCTAATACTTTTTAAATGGACACATCATGTTCTATCTTTTATTAGATCGTTCAGTGAGTTGATAAGCTCCATTACAGCAGTGCCTATGTTTATTTTTGCATCTCTAGGATATGGAATAGTTATCTTGACATAGTAAGTGTCACTTACTACCCTGTGACTTTGTGTAAGCTACTTCACCATTTCACCTCTAACATTCTGAATTTGTGAATCAAAAATGACTGATTTTTAACTGTTAAAGTCTTGTTCCCCTACCCCAATGTGTTGGGAGAGATTTGCAGCTCTTAAGAATTATTAAAAAAAATCAAACAGTGTTGACAAAAATATTCTTCCAGTGCATTTGGTTTGGTAGGAATAGACAAAAGTCAAAGTTTTGTCCTAGATATTTGAGGAATATTTCCCAGACATATTTTGTTAAACATTTTTGTCACATGATCAATCATTTAATCAATCAAACAGTAAGCATTTATTAAGTGTATTCTATGTGCCAGATGATATTCTAAATACTCAGAGTAAAATGACAAAAGTCAAATAGTCCTACTTACCAAGGAGGTTATATTCTAAGAAGAAAAGCATTGTTTTGCTTTACGACATGTATTTGTTATGAGGGAGGTCTTTTATGGGGGAAGGGGGTTGGTGAGTGGTGACAGAGACGCAAAATAGATAATCAATAAAATGTGTTTAAAAGGTACAGAAGAAAACTAAAAGAAATGCAGAAAGGGATACAATTTGTTACTAGTTTGTTAAATTTAATATACTTTTAAAAACCAAGCTGCATATAACAGAAGCTTGCATTTTTTGTTTTTCTTTGTATATGCAATTTTTGTGTTTGTTGATAACTAAATTTGACCAAAAAAGAAAAATTTTAAAGAAATATATATATGTCTATAGTATACACACATACACACATAATGTACATGTATTATATATTATGTACATATCTATTAGTATATACACTACTGTATATTAGTATATAACATATACTGATGTGTGTATATATATACATATACAATATGTACTAATATAATGTAGACTGCATATGAATACATACACTTGTATACAAATATGCACACACACGTATATATACCCATATCTACACCCACATATATAAACATACCCATGTATGTTTACATATGTACATGTATACCTACATATCTACATATATTAATATATGTGTGTGTGTGTGTACACTAATTTGTCTGGGACACTGGAATGGGGAAGTGGTCCTAGCAGCTGGAAGGATCAGGAAGGGCCTCATGCAGAAGATGATCTTTCATTTGAATTTTGAGGGAAATTAGGAATTCTAAAAGATAAAGGTAAGGGGGGAGAGCATTCCAGGTATGAGGACAGCCTATGAAATTGCAAGGAATGAGATCATGAATACCACGTGTGAGGAACTAAAAAGTTCATGAAAGGTAGTAATGTATAACAAGCCTAGGCTGGAATCAGGTTGTGAAGGGCATTAAATGCCAAACAAAGGAGTTTGATTTGATCCTAGAAATAATTGGGAGCCACCAAGGTCTCAATAGCAGGGGAGTACCATTGTTAGATCTGTGCTTTAGGAATCTCACCGCTAATGCAGTATTATCTCACATCTTCCAGGAAAGAATTATATTTATCCTCTACTCCCAGTGGCCATTGTGACAGGATGGCAACCCCGGCTTTCAAAAGCTATGTCAGTGGAGTACAAATTCTTTTTTTTTTTGGGGGGATTAAGCAACTTGCCCAGGGTCACACAGTTAGTAAGTGTTATGTGTCTCAGGCCGCATTTGAACTCATGTCCTCCTGAATGCAGGGCCGGTGCTCTATCCACTGTGCCACCTAGCTACCCCACAGAGTACAAATTCTAGCAGGTTCTAATGAGTAAGAAGAGCTGTAACTACAGGTTCAGACTGTTTGTCTGGTGTCTTAGGACCAGGCTAAGTGGAAAGAAGATGGTTGTTGCCAGAAGACTGGCCCACCAGGTGATTCATTTCTTTGGCTGCAGAGATTCCTGAGGACTATCCATAAAGCAAGGAAGAGTTATCATCAGAATTGGTGGAGGGTGAATCAATAAAGGACGGTTCTTTTGAAGTGCTAAAGTAAGTTTAGTTATTATCTCTTACCAACTCTGACCAGGAAAGGGATTATTATGGTGTTTGGCATTCCTTCAACTCTGTGTGTATCATTTATATCTAGTTAACATGTTGTGTGGCCCAATAGAGTGTGAGCTACTTTAGGTTGGTGAGGGTGTTCTTGCCTTCCTTTGTAACTGCCCCCCCCCAAGCTAAACAGAGAGCCTGGCAAATAATAAGCACTTAATAAATGCATGTTGATTGATTATTTTATGCCCCTGGTGTAGATTGCTTATTTTTGAAAAGCTCTCTTTCAGATAAGATTCCCTTTTTTTCTCAGTGCAGAATTTTTTTTTGTTTGTTTTGTTTTGTTTTTTTTGGCTAGGCAATGGGGTTAAGTGACTTGCCCAGGGTCACAGAGCTAGTAAGTGTTATGTGACTGAGGCCACATTTGAACTCAGGTCCTTCTGAATTCAAGGCCACTGCTCTATCCACTGCGCCACCTAGCTGCCCCCAGTGTAAATTTTTTTTTGAAATCTATATTGTGGAGGCATCAAATATCTTCTAATTTACCTAAGCAACTGCCAAGCAATTATATGATTATTAATACAGATTTAAATAGTTGCTATAATTATAGTAGCCATGTAATCTGAGTCATTAATAGCTATACAATTCCCAATCTAATTACTATGTAATTGGCAGACTTTTAGATAAGAGAGGCATCTTCTTCAATAATAGAGAGGGATTCCTAATGTCATCCTACAATTGCATGATAATTATAGTGATATTCAGTTGTTTTCAGATGAATGATTTGTGAATTTGGACTGTATTAACAGAGAAGTTTTACCCATTTTGTTTTTTTGATTATCTTTCTAATCCTTAATATTTGTGTTCTATACTTATAGCTGAATAAGTGGAGTAAACATAGACTAAAGATGATGTCAGGAACGCAGAGATCAGCAGAATGGGCCTTAATTAGCAGAATATAAAGTATGGTTTGGAAAAGCACAAAAGTCTACCTACCTCAAAATACATTTTTTTATTGTGGAAGTACATTGCTGACATAGCTTCCCTTAGCCTGTCTTAGGGATTTAAGGCAAGAGTGTGCTGGTAGAATTTTACAACTGACTTTCCAGAGGAGGAAAAATAAAAAGGTATTGAAGACACACTTTAAAATTTCATCTGTTATTATTAACTAAATTATTATTAACTAAAAAAAATCACTAATTATGATAATAAAAATAAAAAATAAAGCTCACTCTGGTTTGTAGTTTTGGCTGATTTCTGAGGTATAAAATGCCCACACCAAAAATTTAATAATGGGTCTGTGAACTCAGGCTGGCTGTAGCATGCCTCCTGGTTTAAAGAATTGTCTACAAGGTGCAGCAAGGTGCCACATAAGTGGCACAGTGGATAGAGCACAGGCCCTGTAATCAGGAGGACCTAAGTTCAAATCTGGCCTCAGACGCTTGGCATTTACTAGCTATGTGACCTGTCACTGAACCCTATTTCCTGGAAAAAATAAACAAAACCCCAAAAAACTGCCTACCCACTGCTCCTTTTAAAGTGCAAGTCAATTGATAAGAATAGGTAGTCTAGGGCAGAACATAGATAAGTTTCAAGTAAGGCAAAGGGGACAGAAATTAAGTGTTTTCTGGAAAGGGAAGGCCTAGGCTGAGGGTCAAGGGTAAGTGGTTAAAGGAAATAGGAAGAAAAACATCATTAAAAGAAGATATGGAGAGAGATTGATCAATTTTTACTTTTATCAACATTTTACCAATGTATATGAATCTTACCACATATAGGACAAGTGAATGTTCTAAATTTAGAAGTGATTACTGCAATGTTTGCTTTCCTTTCATTTGTCTGTTCATTAAATTGTAAGACCTGGGTTCAAATCCTGACTCAGACACTTACCAGTTGTGTTACCCTAGGGAAATTACCCTCTAAACTTCAGTTTCCTCATTTACAAAATGGGGTTAATGCTATTACCTTCCTCATAGGAATGTTGTGAAAATAAAATGAGATAATGTGTGTAAAATGCTTTTCAAACCTTAAAATAGGTATGAGCTTTTATAATGATGGTGGTGATGTCTACTGTTGTCATAGTAATAAAACACTGAACTTGGGGTCAGGAAGAGACAGGTTGATTTCTTACCTCAGAGAGTTACTAGTTAGATAAGGCTGGGTAAGTCACTTAAGCTCCATGCTTTTTTCTCATTTGTTAAGTGAGGGGGTTGTTATGTAGCATCTGAGTTCCCTTTCAGTTCTGTGTCTCTGATCCTAAAGCACAGGTAAAATATGTTTATTCATAGATATTTAAAATGCATAGGAAACATTAAAGAAATAGAAAGAAAATAAATACATTTGCTACAAATAGCAAATGGCTACAAATATGTAGTAAACAGACAAAAAGGTATTGCTTAACCATTATATTATTCAAGCATTACTACTAAGAGCTTAAAAAAAGCATACAGTAGGTTATACAACAGTGCTAGAGTCTGATTATTCCAGGAATGCTGTTTATTTCTTATTAGACACCAGCTTGTGAATATACATACCAACATGTGCTCAATGTCATAGAAAGAATACCTGAAAGCCTTGGAGATAAGCCCAAGAATTAAAGAAGATATAGATCAGGGGTGGGGAATCTACAGCCTTGAGGCCACATGTGGCCTTGAGGCCTGCAGGGTCACCCCCCCCCCCAATAGATGATTTTAGTAAGTGATAAAATTTAAATTCTCAATTATACAATTGTACACAACCCACTTCAGTCCAACAAGAATTGATTAAGCACCTACTATGTGAAAGACATTGTACTAGCATTAGGGACATAAAGACTGAAGGAGAAATAGTTTCTGCAATCCAAAAACTTATATTCTATTGGAGGGATTTGGCTTGTGAATATGTAAGTGCGTATGTGATTATTTGAGGTAGGAAAAAGATGTATTGTGGAGGTAGAATCAACAAGACTTGGAAAATTATTAGATATGGGGAGTAAAGGGTTGGGAAAAGCAAGGATGATTCTGAGGTTACACACTGGAGTTACTGAGAAGACGGTAGGAGGAGGGGTGGATTTAGGGAAGCTAAGAAATCACTCTGCTTTGGACATCTTGAGTCTGAGATACTTATGGTATACCCAGTTGGTGATACCCAACAAACAGTTGGTGATGTGAGATTATTTGTTTTGTATGTCTTTCTTCTATGCCTTTATATGTTCATGTTGTTCACTAGTAGAATTCAGGCTCCTTAAAAGCAGAAATTGTTTTACTTTTGGCTTTGTACCTTTTGTACCTAGAACAAGGCTGGAGACAGTGGGTGGCATAATGGATAGAACGCTAGCCTGGAGTGAGGAAGACCTGAATTCAAATGCAACTTCAGACATTTCCTATCAGTTAGACCCTGGGCAAGTCACTTAAACCTGTTTGCCTTGGTTTCCTAATCTGAGATGGAGAAGAAAATGGCAAAACTCCAGTATCTTTGCCAAGAAAACTCCAAATGGGGTCATGAAGAGCCAGACCCAACTGAAACAGCTGAACAGAAGAGGTCTGGGTACATAGCAAGTCTTTGACAAGTGTTTGTTGATTTATGCTTGTTAATTGCTTGGAGTTCAAGAGGCAGACTATAAGTAGATTTTTAAGGCTTCTACATAGCATGAACCCATGAGATTACTTAAAGAAAAGCGGGCCCAGGGTATACTGGTCCTTCCTTTCTTCCATGTGATAAGCTTTGCTCAAAATGCTGGTCATTTTGCGTGAGTTTGATTTCTTCTACCTGATGAGAACCTAATTCCTAGAATGGTTCACCTTGAATACATTTGGTATAGATAGAAGTTCCAGGAACCCTTATATGAAATGGGAGTGATTGTGAAATTACAGAAAGGTCTCAAAATACAAGATGCTAGTGACTGGATGATCATACCTCAATAAGTGTCAGAAATACTTCCACATTTTTTATGAGCCACTAGCCTATTTTCTAAACACCCCTCCCCCCCCTCAGCTTAACACACTGCTTTTCTTACTCATGACTTGATTCTTTTTGGTTAATGCACTTTTCTTTCCCTACTTACTGATTAATTTTGGACATGGTTGAGAAGAAACAAATAAAACAATGTGATAGTCCACTGTGATATGAGAACAGTTACATAAAAAGTATCATAAATAGAAATAGAAGGTCATATAATGTCTTCAATATAATTTAAATTAAATAGAACTAGACTAAAAGTTACATATTAAATCACCAAAGTATGAATTAGTTGGCTTCTTTAAAGAAGGCACTCCACTCCCTTTGATACTTTTTAGGAATAATGGACAGGGTGATGCTCTGACTGCACTCAAGAAAATGTTGGGAATCTTTTAGAGCAGGGTTTTGTTTTTCTTAATGTTCTTATATCATAGACACCAGCCAATGGACTTCTCAGAATAATGTTTTAAAATAATTGAATAAAATGATCATTTCAGTTAGAGGTTAGTGAAAATATAGATGTATTTTTTTCCCATTCAGGTTCACAGACCCCCTAAAATCTAGAACCCAGGCTAAAAGCCCTAAATCTTTGAGGGTCTAATATATTTATGTTTTTATTAAGTAAGCTTTTGGTAGGAAATAATTAAATTATTGATAAACATTTCACAATCTCAAGGTGCAATTTGATGAAAGTCAGTGTAGTATATAACAACTGGACTTAACATCATGAGACTTGAGTTCTTGTACACGTTCTACTGCTGCATGATGCTGGGCAAATCATTTAACTTCTCTTTGTCTATAAAATGTAGCATTTGGACTAGATAACCGCTTAAGAATCTTCTAGCTCTAAAATTCTGTGATTTTACTTTTTTAAGGGATCATTTCATTTTTCTCCTTCTTCTTTCCTTGACCCAATCTGACCATTTAACAAACATTTATTACTCATTCACTGTGTGCAAGGCACTGTTAATAAGTACTGAAGGAGATGCAATGAGAAATAAGACACAGTGAGACCCCTGCCTTCAAGAAACTTATTGCCTAGTACTAAGACAATGCTTTAAGAGTTCTGGGGAGTTAGAGATTACTTTTGGCTAAGGGAATCAGATTTGGATTCATAGAAGAGGTGACATTTTAACTGTATTATGAAGGATGGATAGAATTTCAACTGGTAGAGAAAATAGAGCAACTGTATAGATGTTAGAACTCTGTTGATATTTCAACAAACCAAGGGTTCACAGACCTGGCCAGTTAGAATACATAATGATTTGCTCTCTGTTTTAGTGTTAATCTTCTTGTTCCATAATTTGGCACCTCTTTGTAGAAGGAAATTCCTGTTGCTAATTATTTATCTCTAGGAAGGTAATTAATTTTCCACAAATAGAGAAACAAATATCATAAAACTGACTCAGTGGGTGTGTCTACAGAAATAATTTGGTTTGGCAAATCCAATTAAAATTCAATGAAAATTTTGGTTGTTTTAAAAGCCATTGGAGGAGAGGAAGATAGTATTGAATTAAACTAATAGTTTTTCAGGTTTGTTTGTGAGGAGGCACACAAAATGAGCTACCTAGAATGAAGTGAAATTTGTTTGCTAACAAGGTAAGTGAAAAAAACATAATGCCTATTTCCTCTGGAAGCTCATGAAAGGAACTTGAGTCTATATTAATATTTTAAAATAGTCATTTCCAGGTCAGATTTCTTTCTGCATCTAGACCCAGAGAACAGTTTCCTGCTGGAACTCCTGAGACCTTAGAATGACTTGCATAAACATGCTTACATAAGAAATTCTTCAAAACCCAGGAAGGCAGTAAAAATATGATAGTCACATAATGTTTCTGCCACACTATTTTCTGTACTTTAGTGGCTTTCCATTATTTTACTTTGATGTAAGCTTCAATGGAGCCCTAATATTCAGTATAAATTACTTTGTCATTTTCCCTGGTTTTTAAACTGGTCTCCATAATACAGTTGACAGAGGCTTGGGAGGAGTTTCTTTTACTCCTTTAGCTAGTGGTTAAATCTTACACAATGAGGGCCATAGAAATTGCAATGAATGGCTACTAGCTCCTTGTGTTAGTTAACATAGCTATTATGAATCTTTTCATTGTTTCTTTAATGGATATTATCAACTCAACACAAATCAGGCCTTTCATTTTTCTTTCTTTCTTTTTTATTTTTATTTTTTTGTTTAGACCCTATTATAACCAACATAGAAGACTTCTTTTGGTTACGGGAGATGCGTGGTTTGAAAAGAATCCTGCATTTTAATGCCAGCCTTTTCATCTCCCTGTTACTTTAGTGAAGTAAATTTCATTAAACATACAAAAGGAGAAAGATAAATGAGTTACATAAATGATTAATGCTTGCCTAACATTTTGAACCAGAGGGAAAGAGGAGTGATGAGGATGACAAGGTTTAAAGAGCCTGAAGAAGTTGATGTAAAATACCCTCCATCTCCTCAATGAAGTAGGGAGTAGGAGGTGAGGTCATACCCTGCAAATGTTAGAACTAGCAATGAGGTTGTTGGGTACAGGAGAGAACATTTGTTGTGGGTTAGGAGACTGATATAGACTTACTCAAGAAATTCTTGTAGCTCTCTATTGCCTCTAGTATTTATACTGGTATTTAAAGCCTTTTCTAATCTGGTCTCAATTTGTTTCAGAATCATTTTGCTTTATTTCCTCTAACATACTCTATGGTTTAGCCAAACTGTCCCTCAACTTACAAAGCCAAAGGTGGTAGTTATATTTCTAGAGTTGACATGGCAAGGCCTTGAGATCCTTCCCCAAACTTGCAGTTCTCTGCACAAAGAGAAAGTTCTTTCTTGCTCTGTGCAATAATTTACACAGGATGTCTCCCATCCCTGGAATGCTCTCTCTCCTCACCTCTACTTTGGACAATCTCTAGGCTGCCACAGATCGGGTGCTTGTCTCCTGTGAGAGGACAATTATTCCTTCCACATCACAGGAGTTAGGCATGCTGCACCCCTGTGATCTGGAAAATCCTTGTAAAATTTTTTGGCCCTCCCATTGTACCAGAGAAGTCTGAATTATAATGGCATTAAAAGATAAAATATGTTGATATTATACAATGCTATACATACATTTTATGCATTTCTAAGTTTTGTTTTTGTCTTTTGCTAGGCAATAGGGTTAAGTGACTTGCCCAGGGTCACACAGCTAGTAAGTGTTTTGTGTCTGAGGCCAGATTTGAACTCAAATCTTCCTGACTCCAGGGTCAGTGCTCTATCCACTGCACCACCTAGCTGCCCCGACCTAGCTGAGTTTTTAAACTGCTTCTGTGTTGTCTGTGGCTTTCACAAAACTCCTCCCCCCAATTCCCATTATAATTTCTTATGCCAACCTACAGTATATCAAAATTGAGATAGGGAAAGTCACAATGTGGAAGGGATAACTGTACTTTCTTTAGCCTTCTTCCATTGTCAATGTTCTCCCCAGCCCCCCAAATTACTTAGTATTTATGTTGTATATTTTTCTGTGTGTATTTCATCCCCTCCTTCCTGAAGCAAGATCCTTGAGAAGGTTTTCGTTATTTATTTATTTTTACCAGCACAGAGGAGATGTTCAATAACTTCATATTACGTTGTTGAACTGAATGGGCACACACACACACACACACACACACACACACACACACACACAGACACAGACACACGAGTACATCTTAGTTGCTACTTGCTTATTATTAAGGCACTAGATTGATGGGCCTGCTTTCCCCCATCCCTTAATACAGAGATTAATGGCAGCACTGAGCTATTTAGACACTTAACATTTTCCAGGGTTTGGTCATCTCCCAAAATACTGATACAAATCTGTTGGGATTTTCCACTGGAACTCAGGACCTACAATGTCTCTAGACAGTAATACAATTAAGGTATCACCCTCTATAGCCTGATCTTGGAACTTACTCTCCATCCATAATTAGATCTAAGGATCTACCTTAGGATGGCTTTCCTTTCACTTACTTCAATGCTCTGTTATTTTGATACATATTGATCTTATTGGTATGGGTACTCCTTCCAATGATACAGATTAAAATCTACTCATGCCTTCTCTAAAGATATGCTTTTCATTCTTGCTCTTCTGCAAGAAATTAAGAAATATATTTCACTCCCCACTATTCTACTTCCATTCGTCTTATACCCTGTTCCATTTCAGTCACTCAATAACTACTTTAATTCCTAAGCTCCCAAAACCAAAACGAAACTAGATTAGAGCTAGAGATGGGGAGGTTCAGAGTTCCCAGTGTCAAAACAAGCCAATACAATATACCTCTCTCCCTCTTTAAATAACTGCAGTGATATTCTTAGTGAAGAGGTAGGTTTCTATGAGAGAAGGAGAAGGAAGAAATGCTGGTTGAAAATTTTGAGAAGTTGGGGGAGTAGAGAAAAGATTCCAAAGGATACCATGTGATAAGCTAGAGAATAAATGACTTGGATTAGACAGTAGGACAGGGGCAAAATAGGAGTGATGAGACTAGGGAAGACTAAGGCAATGGTTAGACTTTAGTGATTGGTGGGCCAGCCCAAGAGGATGTAGACTAGTTAGACATGTTTGCTCCCTTAGAATAATTCAACTGATACAAAATTTGCAAAGAGAATCTGTTGCTTGTAATAAGATCTGAAATCTTGGGATAGTTTGTGTCCCCGTTAAAATTCTCCTTCAGAGTCCACCTATGCCTCTTAGAATCTCTTGCTTCATTGAAGATTCTGATTAAATATCATATTATGAGCTGGTACTGAAACATTATCAATGAATAACTGTGTAGGAGAAGTAGGATAAAGAACATCATCAAAAATGATACTCTGATGAAGGATCAAAAAAAGGACGTGGGCCAGTCATGTAGTGTGAGTGAAGGATCATCAAAGGACAGTTCATGTTCTCCTTTGGCATATGTACAAAGTCAAGGGATCTAAAGGAAGGACTCTAATATATTCAGTGTACTCTCTGAGTGGAAGAGGGTTTATGGTCAGATTTGGACAAGGTATGAGAAGGTATGGATAGATTACTCTCTTTGCCATTGGAGGAAATATACCCAGCAAAGAAATCAAAGATCCATTATACATCAAAAAATAAGAAAAGTTTTGCTATTCTTTGAAGCAAATTTAATAGATAAGGAATAGAGGAAAGGAAATTAAAGGTAACAGATCCATTTCAGAATCAGTACTTGAAGACATGAATTTTTCACCAGGTCATAATATTTGTGTGCAGATTAAACTATTCAATCTTAAACTAAGCCTTACTTTGCCATACCTGTTCATAGTTTGACTTTCCATTGTTTCACAGAAGTGGTCTTGGCAGACTTAATTAACTATATAATTTACTGCATATGTCTCTTCCCCCTTGCTGTGTGCCGTCCATGAATAATTTCCTTTGGGAACCTCAGAATTTGGTTCATGCCTAGGTGTCTGCAGAAAATGGAGTCATAATAGGTGAGGTTGGAAAGGATGGTGGTGCGAGATTGTGAAGGACCTTGAATGCCAGGCAGATGAGTTTGAACTTTACTTGGAAAGCAATATAGAACTTGTCAAGATTTTTGAGCAGAGAGGTGATGTGACCAGATCTATGCCTATGAGAGATTTTTCTAGGAATAGTGTGAAAAAGTTAGTTGAAGTGGGGTAATCTTAGCAGCTCCCATCTCCACACAGATCACTCATAGATCTATGTATTCAGCTCTAGTCTTTGTTCCAGATCAACAACTGCCTGGCATAAAGTAGGCACTTAATAAGTACTTGTTTGTTGATTGAGAAATAATTAAAGAAGCTATGAACATAGTAGAGACTGTTGGGTACTAGGGTGATGGCAACGGGTCTAGGGGAGAGAAAAAATGTGAATGATGTGGCGGAGGTGGAAAAAAAGTATTTGATAATGTGCTGGCGGAAGTAAGGGAAAGGGAAGAATTGAAGGTAACTTCAAGGCAATGAACAGGAGAATCTGGGTGAATGACTGTGTTACAGACAGAAATAGTGAAGTTAGAAAGAGGAAGAGCATAACAAGATCTATGCAAAAGAAAAATATCCTGTTTTAAATGTAGTGATTTATGCTTTATGTGAACACCTGCTAGTATTCTGGATCTTCATAAGACAAAATGCCCAAGCCTTCTCCTTTTCACCCTTTATAATCTTTGCCTTGTTTCATAATTGTCCTGAGACTAACACTGGGATTTCTCTAACGTTTAGAGTCCTACTTATTTTGTGGTGTTACTTTGCTTTTTAATTCAACTTTTTTTCTATAAAATAACCTGTTCCTCAAACGTAAAATATTAACACATAATAAAAATATTTTTTAACTATTTTCACCCGAAGTAAAACCAAACTGGAAAAAAAACCCCATTTTGTAGTTATAGCTTTAAAATAATATGTTCCTTTTTCCTTACTTTGTCTAACTTTTTGGTCTGAGCCTGATTTGAAACTGAAAGTACTAAAATGCCACTGGGGATATTGTTCTCAGTATTCTCCCAAATAAGATTCTTGGAAACTTAGAAGACTTTATCTAATCTTGACATTAGGAAAGAGGTTTAGAAAACTATTTTCCAACAATAAAGGTTAGGATGAAGTAAACTGAGAAGCATCTTCTTATTTGAAATAAATTGAATTTTATTTTTCATTTGATAGGCATTTCAAAAATAAAATTATATTTCAAATAAGAACAAGATGCTTCTCATTTTACCCCATCCCAACCTTTATTGATGGAAAGTATTCTTCTAGGCCTCTTTTCTAATGTCAAAATTAGAAGGAGGCCTATTAGATTCCAGGAAAAAAGATGTGGTATATTCATAGATGGGGCCTGAAACATACAGGAATAACCCTCCCCTCTCTAATCAACTTCAAAGCAGGCAAACATTAATTATTGGAACAGTATAATGCTATATGGAGAGATGGCACGAGTTTGGGGATGGGGAGGAGGAAAGGGGATATATGCAGAAAAATGCATAGCTAATAAAGTCTGTCAAAGCCACTTCTGTGAAATAGTGGAAAGTCAGGCTGAGGACAGGCATGGCAAAGTGATTCTTGGTTTAAGATTGGATAGTTTAATTTGAACACATGTATTATGACCTGGTGGAAAATTCATGCCTTCTAGTCTGTATTCTGACATGGATTTGTGCAGTGTTTTATAGTTACTTTTTAATTTCTCCTCCTCTGTTTTCTTATCTATTAACTGTGCTTCAAAGAATAGCATAACTCGTGTTACTCTTTGATCACTAAGGTAGTGCAGTGGGTAGAACACTGAGCCTGAAGTTAGGAAGACCAGAGTTTAAATGTGACTTAGGATTGCATACTAAGTCACTTAACTTCTGTCTGCCTCATTTTCCTCAACTGTAAAATGGGGGTAATAATATCCTACTTTGCAGGGTTGTGCTTTGTTGTTGTTTTGTAGGTTGCAGTTGTGAAGGTACTTTGTAAAGTACTTAGCACAGTACCTGCACTTAGCAGAGGCTTAATAAGTGCTTATTCCCTTCTCCTCCCCACCACGTTCTTTACTAGTCCTACATCCCTGATACCATTCTTTCTGCTGTTTCTTCTACACAGTTTGTCATTAGTAATATATTTCAGCCTGCTCATGTCCACCATGCATCTCTTCATTGTCTTTTGGGTGATCTGCAACTTAAATTCATTGTAGACTGAAGTATTTTATGACTTATAGATGTCACCAGAAGAATACTGATATTAAAAAGACAGTCTTTTTTTCAGAGAAAAGGATCTTTTTTTTTTTTTCCTTTTGGCTAGGCAATGGGGGTTAAGTGACTTGCACAGGGTCACACAGCTAGTAAGTGTTATATGTCTGAGGCCAGATTTGAACTCAGGTCCTCCTGAATCCAGGACTGGTACTCTATCCACTGTACTGCCTAGCTGCCCCAGGATCTTTAAAAACATTATGTAGTTTTAAAAGGATAATCCAGCCTGCCCTCCTATTCAATCTGTGTCTAGTTCATTTGTCCATCCACAGTTTCTATTTCTAATATATTGATGGAACATCTATGTGGATTGCCCTTTCAACTGTATATGGTAGTCTGGACAATAGCCAGTTTTTATCCACTATATATGTTTTGGTCAAATTCCTTAGAGGTATTTTGGATCTTATTTAAAACTTTGCAGTATTCTGGGATTTGATGCAACAATGTCACGTAAACAGAAACATCTGAAGGAACTAAAGATATATAAGGGACTCACTCTTTCATCTGCGCCCTCCAATGTCCAGGAAAATAAGTGCTTTCACTGAGCATATATTTCCCTGTTTTGTGCTTTATTTGCAATGAGCAGTACAATGAACAGGGTCCTCAAATATATCTCTGGTTGCACATGTGCAAGTTAGCTACTCAATCTTAAGCCTCACTTTGCCAAGTCTATCCACATTGTGACTTTCTACTATTTCATAAAAATGGCTTTGATAGACTTTATGAGCTATGCAATTTTTTGCAAATATATCTGTTGTTTAATCTAAAAAGGAATTGAATTATTTTCACATTTACATAGGAGACACCTTAAAGTAGTATTTTGATCTCCCAAACCAAATGCTTTTTTAAATAGTTATCCATTACAATGGAATTTTGAGTGACTATTAGATGTGTTCTGATAGAGACTACCATTTGTGAAAGCTTGTGTATCCTTTTTCATACTTTTATCAATGATGCCCTCAATGCCAATATAAATTATTCTCACAAAGAGTTTGCAGAGATAGAGATGTCAATAGTTATTGTTATTCTCTAAATGGCCAATTTTTTTAGTAAAATACGACCTGAGATTTTTTCCCAAGCATTTGTCATCCTTCCCTGTTTCAGAGATCTTTATATTTTGATCACTGAACACTCAACATTTTGTTGACCATAGACTTTTTTAGTTTGATCTTGTCCATTTGTTCTTTTGATATATCATTGGTGCCATTGCTATATCCTCATGCTGCACATCACTGAATGTGGTTATGAGATCCCAAAGGTTATGATCCCAATGTTTTTAATGTAAAAGTTTCTTGTAAAAATCTTGTTAGATCTTTTCCATTTATCATTTGTCCTCCTTTCAGGTTTATCATTAAATGTCTTCAGGATGATCTGCTTGAGTTTCCTCTCCCTCAAAGCTTTCTATAAATGTCTTCTACTTTGTATTGTTTCTGCCTTTTTTATGAGGTAGTACTGCTCATTATATCCCCCTATTCTCAATAAAATTTAGTATTTTATTTTTATTTACTAAACTTGTGCTGTCCATGGTGGTATATATCTCTGCTTGGCAAAAAGATCAAGTGTTTGCTGGTTTAGAAGGGTCCTAGTTTCTTTTGATCTTTTGGTGAGTGATTTCTATCTTCTGGAAGTGATGATAGTCTGTGCTGATGTCTGCTCTTTTACACATTTTCTTATTTTGAGGGGGGGCATCAACAGCTTGTTTAAATAGGTGGAGTAGTAGTTGCCTCAGTTGCATGTCACGTCTTCCATATGTGTGTGTGTGTGTGTATGTATGTATATATATATGTGTGTGTGTGTGTGTATGTATGTATATATATACATACACACACACACACACACACACACACACACACACACACACATATATATATATATATATATATATATATATATATGATCTTTCTTCCATGTTGGGTGGAGACTTTGCTCTTTAATATAACAAGCTGGTTTTCTGAGCATACCAGGAATCTTATTCTGAAATTACTATCATATCAAGTTTCCTGTCTGTTAAAACAGAATCCGTTTCATCTTTAGATGTTATTTGCTGTTCACCCTGCCTAGTACCTCCTAATTCTCTTCTTAAAGAAAATATTCATAATATGTAAGGCTCTTAAATAGTTTACAAGCATTGCCTCTTCTTGTTTCTTATTCCTCAACCTTGCTTTTGAACATCTTTTTCAGTATCTTGCCCTATATGTACTTTTGCATTGAAGTTACTCAGTATTAAAGCATGGGTTAGTTTAATTTGGGAAATGTTATCAAGTCCTTTGGAAAATTTTTCTACCTCTTCATTTTCTTCAGCAGATGCTGGTACCTAAACTGGAATTATCTCTTATGGTGATCTTTTTAGAAATGCTCATGAGAACTGAAATATGAGATGACCAAATGTCCCATGAAATGTTTTTTCTTGCCTTTAGATGTGTGATACAACCAACTGTGACAGCTCCTTTATCTTCCTCCCAAAGGAGAACCTATGTTACTTCTTTTCTTTTTGCTGCAACTTCCTTTGGTGGTCTGATTTTATTTATAACAAGGATGTCACTGTTGATTTGATTCAGCTTTTCCAGTAGTGGAGTATGTCCAATCACTTATTATTGGACAAGAAGTTGGCAGTTAAAACTACCAGAAGCTAAGTTAATGGTTATAGATAGATAAGAAACTGTCATTCTTAATATCCTTTCTCTTCGTTTCCACTATTCTAATGTTGTCAGTACACAAACAACTTTTTTTTGTATTCATCTTTTTTTTTTTCATGTATTGTAATGTCCAAAGAACTCACCAAGTAGAAGCCAATGGATTTAGCTAGGCTGGCCCTTGGGAAGCAGAATTAGTCCATTGTTAATACTTGAACCAAAGCCTTTTCAGAATGGTAGAACCTACCAGAGGGTTTCATATGTTGGCATAGCCTTTTAAAACCCAGGATTATCTCAATGCCACAAAGAGACATTGAAGTAGGACTTTGGATGATACATATCTAAACTGAATATCAAGTTAACAAAATGCTACCTAGGAAATTTTTTTTTTTTTGGAAACCAAAATATTACTATTATTCATAATTATCAAAATACTTCTATTTAGGAGGTTGAGTTTCAGGAAAATGTCCATGAACTCCCCTTTTAGGCCACGAGTCTGATTCTACCATGTTCTCCTAATGGGATTTCTGTGTTTTCTTGACAAAGCAATCTAAAATCCACTTCTTTTTTTTAGGCAATTGGGGTTAAGTGACTTGCCCAAGGTCACACAGCTAGTGTCAAGTGTTTGGTCTGAGGTCAGATTTGAACTCAGGTCCTCCTGACTTCAGGGTGGGTGCTCTATCCAATGCACCACCTAGCTGCCCCTAAAATCTACTTCTTGACCTCTCCAGGTAAACTGCTTTTTGTGAGTTCTAATTCTAGGTGTTATATTAGATTAATATTATTAATATGAAACTGTTTTAAACTTCCAACTATTTCTTGCTCTTACTTAATCCTACTTTCTTGCTCAAGGTAGTTTTTATATTTTTGATGTTTCACTTTCAACTCATTTTTTAAAATATTGTTCTCTTGGGTTTTCAGAAATAGTATTTTTTCTTTTAAATGCTGAGGGCTTCTCCTTCCCCAACCCTTGCCTTTTAAAAAAGTATATTTTTATACTTCATATATATTATATATTTTGCACTCCCCTTCAGGGAGGCTCTTCCAGCACAGCCAAAAAACATTGTATTTGACATGGAATACAGTCTCATCTCCTGATTTGTATTAATCTCTAATAAGCCTCTTTATATTCTAATAAGCAAGGTTTCCATCTGTTAGAGGATGTTGGTTTGACTGTTTGGGTAATATAAATCCTCATAATCCTAACCCAGGGCTCTTCAAATTGTGTTGGATTGTGATGAATTGTGTTATTTTGCTTTGGATTAAGGTTGTTGGGTATTTATTTTGGAGATTATGCCTTTTGTAAGTTAGCAGGAAACATACTTGTTCAAATTCCTGATTTTGAAGGTGATGTGATGGCAAATATTTAAATGCTATATCTCTTTAAATATGTTTGCAGTCTAATGATTATATACATATGCAGAGCAAGTTAAAATTTTATAGTCATAAGATCACCGATTCAGAGACTGAAAGGACCTCACAGGCCATGTAGTCTAACCTTTTCACTTTACAGATGAGGACACTGGTTCTGTTCTCTAATAAATACATATTTTTTTACGGTACTAAGTAAATTCCACCTAATGCTTGATGTCCCAAGGTTTTTTCAAGTGCTCTAAAGTTTCAAAAAATTATTAGTTAACTAATATTTTGGAAATCCGTGGAATTTTTATATTTACATGTCCTGCCACAAAAAAAGCTATAGACTAGTGGTTAGGAGCCAGTCTCTTCTGTAGCTACTAACTAGTTGTGTAGTACTTAGGCACTCTGGGGCTCAGTTTCTTGATCTGTAAAATGAGGGGTTAGGATTGAATTATCTTAGAATTTCTTTCCAGCCCCAAAGTTTAATTATTCTATTTTTTTTTGGTGAGGCAATTGGGGTTAAGTGACTTGCCCAGAGTCACATAGTTAGTGAGTGTTAAGTGTCTTGAGGCCAGATTTGAACTTGGGTCCTCCTGACTTCAGGGCCAGTGCTCTCTATCCACTACATCACCTAGCTGTCCCAACTATTCTATTTCTAATATTCATCTATATGAATAATCCTTCTAGGCAGTGTGGTCAAGTAAACAGAGTTCATTGGAGTCAAGATATTCAGTTCAAATTCCAGCTTTGCTGCTGTTGCTGTTTTTAAGTTTTTTGGTCATGTGTAATTCTTTATGACCCCATGAACATGCCAGGTCCTTCTATCCTCCACTATCTCTCAAAGTCTCTCAAAGTTCATGTTCACTATCAATCCATCTCATTGTCTGCTGTCCATTTTTCCTTTTGTCTTCAATTTTTCACAATATAGGCTCTTTTCTGATGAGTCCCATCTTCTCATTATGTAGCCGAAGTATTTAAGCCTCAACTTCTCTATTTGACCTTCCAGTGAATAGTATGAGTTAATTTCTTTAAGTATTGATTGATTTGATCTCTAACGGACTGTCAAAAGTGTTCTCCAGCACCACAATTCAAAAGCCTTGATTCTGTGGTGTTCAACTTTCTTTATAGTTCAATGCTCACAGCCATACATTGCTACTGGAAAACCCAAAGCTTTGACTAAATGGAACTTGTCAAGGTAAGCTGTCCAGATTTGCCATAGATTTTCCTTTCAAGGGGCAAGCATCTTTTAATTTCATGTCTGCAGTCCCATCTGCAGT